>NW_004567122.1:15659497-15710023 GCF_000260355.1 Condylura cristata
ACATGGTGATGGGAAATGGGATCAAAAACGGGGGGGTGGGGAGGAAAGTGCATGGGATTATGGTGATGAAACAAGGGTGACATGGTGATGGGAAACCTGTGTTGATTATAACTGAGATGGGAAAAAAATGTACAAAATGATGTAAAAATAAACTGTTATAAAATAAAAAAAATTATGTATGACTAAAAGGTATATACCTCTATTAACTGTTTGGTTTGAGTAGTAGGGAAAGGGATAGTCAATTATATTACTTTTAGTTTTTAAAGAGAAACATGATTTTAATCCTGTTTTCTTCACTAAAGTATGATCTTTCAGAGGAAATAGATAATGGTTTATTCATTTTTTTTGCATTTTATCTAAAGATTTGCAAATGTTAGCTGCTATAACTTACTGCTTCCTAGAGCTAAAGGTCATTACATTGTGGATTTTGATATGTAATAATTTAGAGGATTTGGGCATTTAGGATCCCTTTCACTACATTTCTCTAATTGCTATGAAACTCGTTAAAATGTAATCTGTAGTGATTAAATTAAATATAGAATCGTAATAGCAACTTTATTTTGTAGTTGATTTTATGTCCTTTAATGAAAAGTTTAAGTGCTAGTATTTCCATCTTCTCTTAGTATTTTTTTTCTTGTAAGATGTCCAGTTATGCAAAATATAATAATAGTAATAATAAGCAAAATGATCTTGGCACTATGAAAATGGCAGAATGTATTTAGGAAAACAAGAAGAATAGTACCTTTTTTTTTAATTACAAAAAACAGTTCTATCTTTAGTTCAAGCCACTTTGTCTCTCTCAGCAGTTCCTGGAAGACATTTAGTCCTGGGTGATGGTGCCTTTACAAGGCTCTCACCAGCTACACTCAGCGCTTCGGGGGCTTAACAAGCATCCTTACGTTCACACAGTAACTGCAGCTTTCAGTTCTCTTCAGTCTTTGGCAGAAAGTTAACTTATAGATATGGACTGGTATAATGTAAACATACTGCACTCAAATCTGTCCAGTCAGCTTATCAAGTACCCCCTAACCCTGAAACACTACACAGTGTTTGGACTGAAGATCTGATTTATAGCCTTTGTCTCTATGAAATTTATTCTTTAGAAATATGCTTGTGATCTGTTTTCAACAGTTAGACCACTAGAGAAAATACTTTAAGTCCTTTGTGCCTTCCACCTAGATTTAATAGATGAAACTTTCCTTACTCTTTGGATCTAAGACTTAACAGTGAGTTTTGACTTAGCACATTCTCTAGATTGCCAGCCTCTGAGAACTGGAGGAAATTCTTAGTTGTGAATTCTCAGGAAAATGTGCACTAAAGCAAAATTATATGTTCTGCTGTAGAGTCCATTAAGTGTTGGGGTGTGTGTGTGTGTGTGAAAGAGAGAGAGAGAGACAGAGACAGAGACAGAGAGAGACTGATTTCAGATTGTCCTTTCATAGAATATGAAAAATAGAGGTCAGATGACAGGTAATTGGGTGTGGAATCTTTCACTATACTTAGCAAACATAAAACATTATGGACTATGTGGGACTGAGGAGCTCCACTGCCCACAACAAATAGACACAAAAAGACAGATGTCTCAGCAGCAGAGGAAGCTTTTATTTTGCTGCACAGCTTGAGCAAAATTGAGAAGGGAGAAACAGCTCAAATCTGCCTCCCTACCCACTATGAAAATTGGGATTTGAAAGCATGAATGGAGTGCGGGGGGGCGGGGGGGAGCAGTGGTGGGGTGAGAGAGACCAGTCATGAAAAAAGAAAATACCAAGTTTCAGCTTTGCAGGTGTATGGATTGTTCATCTCTTTATAGGTCACACACGGTTTTTAGGGACATTGAACATGTGCTTCCCTGGGCATTTGGAGGGTTTGGCATCATAAGGCTCTTCCCAGTGTCTTCTGGAGTTTGTGCCGGCCCCGGAGCTGAGCGGCTCCAGGACCTGGGAGAACTTGCTCCCGCTGTCTCTGTTTTCCAGGCTCTGATGCCCCTGCAAAAACAGACTTGCAGAGTTTGTGCCGAGTAGGGAGCAAGTGGAAGAGGCACCATGGGAGGGGAGTGAGTGTGTTTTAACTGCTCTCTGAGTGACAGGCTTGAAATTTGCAAAACATTTTAAGCATAGTTTCAGTGGCTTCTAAAATAAACCATGGTGGTTAATTCAAAGAGAATAAAATCTTGAAGATACTTTGTATGAAAAATTTTGAGCATTTTCAACATTGTATAATAAATTTTTCCTATCCCCAAACCTGTCTGCTAAAAATTTTGTGTAATTTGCTTTCCCAACTATTACCTCACTTATTTTATAATGAAAACCATTTTCAAAGCAATAATGCATGTACTCAAATTATCTTGATAGGCTAGTTATTCAACAAAATGCATTTTTACTGTCTTAGTTGTTTTAATGCATAAATTGAGTCCAGGTGTGTCAAGAGCTCTGTTTGACTGTACTGGGAATGAACTGAGGCTATCACCATGCAGTATGCAATGTATTCTAGAATAACTCACAAGCCTGCTCATATTTTAAGTTTATGTGTACATTATTAAAGCCAAACAGTATTCTCCACCATTACATAGGATGTTGATGAGTGATTTTTTTTCCCTCCCTGGGGGAGGTATTTTATGGTTGAATTTTAGAATTCATGGTGCATGCAGGCGATTAAAACCAGACCATGAGATAGTCAATTTTATGACTGTTAACTCATCTACAGGCAAGGTATCCTCTTGTGGGCTGCTCAGATGCTCTGTATTTGCTGTGCCACTGATTGGGGCACCAGTGTGTTAGTTAAGAGCAGTGTAGACTCCTCTGCCAGGAGCTTAACCAATGACATGGCGTTCTGTTAGTTAAATATCTGGACCTCAGTTTTCCTGTTCCTCAAATTGAATCTCCAAAAGCAGCTTCTTAGCATTTAGCAGTAAACATTGTTGGGATATGTGTGTATGGAGACCTTAAGCAGAGCACTGATACAGAAAGCATAACCACTTAATCCTTATCACTGCTCTCTCCAAACAATTTTTAGCCCATTCTTTCCCTTCCATCACTTTCTTTTCTTTATTTGTAAAATAAGAGGGCTGGACAAGATGATTCTAAGGTTTAGGTTTTTGTCTGAATGCTCTTTAATTATGTGTCTTGTAAATTCTACAAATTGCTTATTATACTGTTTATGTGTATTCATTTGTTACAGAAATAATAAAGACAGATAAAAAGGAATGAAACTTTTATGACAATTACTAAAAATGAATAAGTTGAAGTTTAAATATTCCATACATCATAATGGGAGGATTTAACTTTTATTACACAGGTTTATAATTCATGGGAATATATTGTCTATTTGGGTACAGTTTGTGTAGAACTGTTTTCTAAAGTAAATATACTTTTTAACATTATTTCTAGAAACAGTTGTATATTAGTAACAAACTATGGCAGTTTTGCTCAGCTATGATTGAAGGTGCCAGCAGACTTTGTCAGTGGTGAGGACCTGCTTCCCCACTGTGGACAGTCCCTTTCTTTCTCTCTCTTCAGTGACTGAGAAAGCATGCTCCACTCTCTTTTTAGAGGACCCAAGTTTCATTTTGGGGGCTTCAGCCCCGTGATCTCATCTAAATCTAAATCTACTTACCTCCTAAAGGCTCTACCTTTTAATAGCACCCCTTTTGTGATCAAGGTATTAGCACATGAATTGGAATGATATTAATTACACAGTCCATGACAAGTTGTAGGTAACTAGTCCTCATTGCCTACATTTGTTTAGATCTGTCTTTTTTCTTTTCTTTTTTTTTTTTAGCCATTGAACATCTTTATGATCTGAAACTACCAGTCTTCCCAGAATCCAGGCTAGCCAGTCTCCTTTCTCCAACCCTTCCCCACATCCTAAGCTCTAGTCTCACTTACTGAAGTCTTGGCTAGCTTTACTTTCTTAGTCATAGTCATCTCAAGTCCATGACAAAATGCCATACATAAACTGTGTAGCTGAAACAACAAATTTGATTTATCTTCTGAAATCAAGGTATGAGCTAGTTTGGTTTCTCTTGAGCCCTGTCTCCTTGGCTCGTGGATGACTGTCTTGTCTGTGTGTCCTCATGTAATGTTTCTCTATGTACAAGCTCCTCGTGTGTCTTCATTTTGTTAGGACACCAATACTGTTGGTTTAGGACTTCACTCTTATTCAAGCAAATGTAGCAACAACATTTACAAACAACATGTCCTCACTTCACATCTCTGTGTCACATTTGGTAAGCCTTAGGCTATTGCTGTTAGGGTGATCTATAATAAATGATCTTTTTTACTATGGTAAATATTTTAGGGTGCCATGAACTGCACTCATATAACATGGCAAAATTCATTCATTAATGTTGTGTCTGTTCTGGTTGCTTCTCTAATAGCCGCCCATCACAGTAGAGCTTCTACTATGGATAAAAATGCTACCAAATTGCATACTTTAGAGAAATATTTCACGAAAGGAGGAGTTAATTGATGATGCAGATTTTGTTGTTTTATTTTAAGAAAATGTTATGGCCATCCCACCCTAGAACCAACACCAGCAGTAATAAACAGCAAAGCAAGACTTTTCACCCACAAAAAGGTGATGCCTTGCTAAAGGCTCAGGTGACAGCTATTTTTTAGCAATCAATTTTTTTTTCATTAAGCATGTGTATAGGTTCTTTTTAGACTGAAGCTGTCACACACTGAATAGAAAATATACAGTATAGTGTAAACATAATCTTGGGTTATGTGCTTTGCTTAATTGCCATCTTCACTTACTGAAGGTCTGCAGCTCAATGCCTCTCCACGGCATCTGTGTTCAGAATGATTCTTTGAGTAACTCCCTACATCCCTCTCCCAGATATGACAAACTTATTTATCTTGTATGTTTCTGTTATGAGAGTATCTCCCTGATCTATATTTGCTTATTGTCTTAACAGCTCATTTGACCATTTTCAAGTCTGAAGTTTTAGGACAATGGTTACATGAAAATGGGATAATCAGTTCATAAAAACTTTTCTAATTAGTTAATACAGTTTCAGTTTTATGTTTTTTTTTTTTTTGAGAAGATGTGAGATTACCCTGTATGTCTTTATTCTAGATATTAGCAATTTAGATTATGCCTTCAAAGATCCTTCTGCTTTGAAAAAGTACACATGAAGAGGTTAAAGCATAGTCTGCACTTCAGAAGTGCAGAGTTGAAATGAGAGAAATCTCAAAGTAGCAGCTTAGAAAAATGACCACAGCTCAGGGAACTACAATATATGGACTAGGTTGGGCTGATGCAGAGGAAAGAGGATACTGTGTCTCTGCCATGGTGTGGGCAGGAATGCATGATGGAAGGCACATTCAAAATGTGGGGCCTGGATGAACAATAGCCACTGAGGGATGAGTGAGATGAAGGTACAAGTGCATATAAAGTCTCTTTCAGAAGAAAGCAGATATGGAATGATTGCACTGGTGTTTTACTTCCTTAAGCAATTTCTTGATAACTCCTGGACATTTTTCTAAATGATTTGCTTTGTTCAGCACTTTTGCTGTGGGATCTGTTCTTTGCTTTTGGAGACAGTAAATCCAGTCTGCCGGCCCACCCTGTAAATTTCAGCCTAATAGAATAAATAAGCTAATTCCTGAGGCCTCAATAGGAAGAGGAAATTGAGGTTACACTTGACAAATTCTTAATTGAGTTAATAGCACTATCTTGATATAGCTCAAGAAAGTGTGATGGCCACTGACAGCCCATTTTCACTCAGATGAGAAGCCAGGGCCATGCTGATGTGCCCAAAGCCCCGGCTTCTCTGACCTCAGAACCTGTTGCTCTTCCTTTGGTGTCTCTGGCACCTCATTCTGCTTCTTTTGTCTTCAAAGCATTTGTTACTTTCAAGTGTAATCTCTAATGTGCTTATTCATATTTTGTTGTTTAATCTTTCTTCTAGAACATAATTCCACTGGAGCAGTATTATATCTGTTTTGTTAAGTGTTGTTACTTAGTGCCTAGAAGGATGTCTGGCAGATAATGTGCATGGCACTCAGTGGGTGATTGCTGAATGAATAAATGCCATGATAATTCAAAGACGATGATTTGTTTTGAAAGTGAAATAAGATCTTAAATTTATCACAGAAGATTGTGGCTGGAAAATACAAGATTTATGTGTTGATTTTCTTTCTTTCTTTAGTTTTTTTTGTTAAATATTTATTTATGCATGCAGTACTGGGGTGCAAGGCGAGAGGTGCAGGGGCATTGAGAGAAGTCACCAAAGGTTATGTGGGGAGCAGAACAAGACAGATCAACTGAAATACACTGCTGAGCAGCGGGTGATGCAGAAGTCTGCCACGCCATGTGGATCACCTCCCTGGTCGGGGATCAAACTTGTGCTGAAGTGGCTGTGACTACCTTCATAGTACTGCACTTTAATCCATTGTACCACCAGGGAGGGCATGGTTTTCTGCTTTGGTATAATCACATTGAAGAAAGTTGAATTTTTTGAGTTTCTATTAGGCTACTCTTTACTTTTATAGGATAGTCTTTGGTGATATGAACAGTCTGTGATCATATTTATTCAGTGAATGTATGTTGATCATAGTCTCTACATCACTACACAGCCACACCTCTATTTTTATTAAATCCTGTAGGATACAAAATTGATAGAGGAGAGAAAGAGTAAAGGAGAAAATAAAAGGGGAAGAGAAGGACAATGAGTTGGATATTCTTTGTTACTACATAGTTTTATTTTAGACCTGCCAGTTCTTTCCTCTTGGTTTACAAAGGTGCCTTCACCTTTTCCTGCTGAGAAAGGTGTACTGAACTCTGCTCACCTGGATGCCAGAAGATTACTGTATGTCAGACATACAGGGAAGAAGGAAAAAGGAGTAGGTGGTATGTAGAGGACAGAAATTCTTTCTTTCATTTCCAATTTCTTTTTTTTTTCCTCTAGGAAAATAAAACAGTCGTACCTAGAAAATTATTTTCAAAGTGTGCTAGTCACAAGTTATGGTAATTTTTTTCTGCATGTCACATACATCTTCATAGAGACTGACTTTTGAAACCACAGCAGGAAGGAGAAGAATCCATGCTCTCCTGCAGGCTTGCTTCTTGTTTCTATAACTAGAGGAGGGAGGACCAGAAAACACAGCAAGGGACAGGGCATGCTTGGCAGAACAGCTCAGAGACACAAAATGTAAAGCATCAATTATGTATTAGAGAAGGGTGTTCTGTTAATGATCGCAGCAGATGCAGCTTTGTTTACACACACAAAAAAATTTGTCTCCCCACATTCTGTGCTCAACCTTGAAAATACAGGCTCATTACTCAGAAGGAATCTGCTCTAATTATTCTTCAACTTAGAATTCCTTTGGGAATGTGTTTCATGCAGCTCTCTGCTAACACCTTGGAGTGGTGTTTTTGCCCCTGACTTGGGAAAGGCCGTTGTAGATAGGTGCTACTTGTTCAGCAGGATATTACTGCAGAGGCAATTTCATTTTCCAGACATGAGCAAAATGAGAAGATCCCTCCTTGTGGAGCTAAAGAGGAAGTCAGACCCAGAGAGAGAGAAACTAGTTGAACAAGTTGACAACTGCTTTCACCCATGAACATAGAGTATTTGGAAAATCTCTTTAGCAAGTTAACAAATCCGTTCTCATATACCTTATTTCAGTCAGTTTCCTACACAGCTTTATGAGTTAGATCATAGAAATGTGCGTGTTTGTGTGTTCTTGCTATTGTTCACTACCAACTTTACCTTTTTGTAGCTAAGATGAAATTCTACTAGAATGGCCATCTTGAGTCTAGCTAAGAAACTAGTTTTTCCATGAGCCACATGTTATTGTGGCTCATGGAATTTGGGATTTGGTTTCACTGGGAAGACCAGTGAGGTAATGATTTGCTTAAAGCATCCATTTTGATTATAGCAGCTTGAAATCAGTTCAGATAGTATGTCAAACAACAGTAAAATAAATCTAAAGTTAGAATTTTTTTTTTAATATTTATTTGTGCATACAGAACTGGGGTACAGGCCAGAGGTACAGTGGCGGTGAGAGGATTCACCAGAGACAGAGTGGGGAGCAGAACAGGCCAACTTATGAAGTACACTGCTGAGGAGAGCAGTGATCAGGTCCGGAAAGGTCTGCTGTGCCATGTGGATCACCTCCGGGGTGGAGATTGAACTCATGCTGAATTGGCTTTAGCTTCTTTGTGCTGTGCTTTAACCTGCTGCACCACCAGGGAGGACCCTAAAGTTAGAATGTTTTTATGGTTCAAAAATGTAGTAACAGTTAGTATCCATAACAAAGGGAAGTCCTATTAACCTGCTTTTCAGCAGCAGAAACATCCCAATTTTATTATTTTAGGATAACCTCTACCATCACATATGCTGGGGATTCCCAAGAACACCCTCAGACTTAATGAGTCATTAGATACTCCCACATGATTCAGAAGATGTTACACTCACAGTTTAGAAGTTGGACAGTGAAGGGAAACAGACTTTGGCAGAGGGGAAGGGCACTGGGAAAGGGATGGCAGAAAAGAAGCGTGGACTTCAGGGGCCCCCCCAGAGGATGGGTCATCCCAGAGGATGCACTTAGTCCTCCCATCAAGGGTATATGATTGCACGTGTGAGGTGTTTCCAAACAGGGGAACTCACGTGTCTTGATGCACTTATTGGTGGGCAAAGTGTGACTTAGATGCACACTGCTTCTCAGACTCCTTAACCCCACGGAAGAAAAGTGTTACCGTAAGTCATGGGATTGCATAAACTATGAGCAAATTGGCCTGAAATGTCTCATGGCCACAGGCATGTACTCTTAGCAGATAAAATCTTCCAGTCAACAACCCTAGATCAGCCAAAGGATACACCTGAAAAGGGTTTTGTCTTAGCATTGGGCAGGGTCTGAGCACCATGGCTTGTTGAGTTAACCCTTTCCTGCTCACTGTATATCCGTAGTTATGTCATAACATATATCATTTTTACACTGTATTGCTTCTGTAAATTAAAAAATTCTGTGAATTGAATCACCAAAGAATTTTGGATCTTTGCAAAGACCCATGCCATGAAATCTCTCTAGCATGTTTCATGATCTCATTTGCCTGAAGTACTTCAGTTCTTGGACATACTGTTTATACTTTCTCATTTCAAATAATGATCTTTATATCTTGAAATTTCAAATTATGCTACATAATGATTTACTAATGAGATGAAGGATGAGATTATCTCATATCTAGCAAACCTTTACTCTCCTGTATTTAAAAAAAATATATATATATATATATATGTGTGTGTATATATATATATACACACACACATATATATATTTTTGGAGATGTTTAACAGCTTTATCATTATTGTTTTTATTGTGATATGCATAGTATATCATGTGTAGTATATAGTATTTGCATTGCATATTATGATTTTTAATTCTCAATAATTTTATTGTTTACCTACAATTAATACTTTTGCATTATTTCCTTATTTTATTGTAACTTTTCCCAATTCTATCAGATCATCTTTCACTTTTGTTTTCCCTGGACCTCTCTTTTATTACCCTACACTTTGGGCTGGTTTCTCTCCAGGCCACCATTGAACTGCTAATCTGAGACCCTCACCGAGGGAACTGTGAGTTTTCTTCACCTTTCTCCTGAGTTTTATTTCTTAGACCATGAGTTGAGACACTAAGTTGTGTAGTGTATTACTGATTTCATTAGAGCTCTTGAAGTCAGTCCAAGTCACACAAATTAAAGAGCAGAATCCTCAATTGCCCTCACTTAAGACACCAGTTGCCCTTTGTGGCTTGCCAGGCTACTATGTACAAATTCAGTGGTTCCTCCAGCACCCTGCAGTTCATTAATTTATTACCATTTCTCAGAGATTGAAGGACAGTGACTTAATGTAACTAGATTTTTAATGTCTAGAACACAGTGGGCAAACTCTGTAAGGGTTCCCAAATTTTCATTCTGTTTCTCAAGTACATTATCATGTTTATAACCAAAAGCTCCAGTGGTACCCATATACACAGTTTTCACTGGGATTCCATTGAGTACATGGTTGATCACACCTCTCCACTCCCTTTGCTTGCCTATAGGTGGTTGAGAATTTCGATTACTTGATCATATGGTTGGTCTTCAGGCCCTAAACCCGTCATCTCATTACTAGAAACTGAAGTATGGTCTTAACGGTTCACAACTATTCATAACATTGCAATTATTTGGTAAATTCCAAGGCTTTGTCTGCCTTCTAGGAACCAGAGGTAAAGGTCATTCAAATACGTTGTTACACAACATTGTATCTTTCTTCTTTTATTACATTATTTTGGTAGCATCTATCTTCTAGAAGCTTTCCATGATTCATAGGAAGTACATTTTTTTCTGAGATACTCTGAAGAATAATCACTCTGTCACATTTTATTGATAGTTTGGCTGAATACAGACATCATGGTTGGAACTAATTTTCAACCATAATGTTTAAGACATTGATTCACTGTCTTCTAGGTCCCAGTGTTAAAATTGAATAATATGATGCCTTTCACAAAACTATTTGTAGAAGAATTGTTCCCCTTATCCCCTTTTCAATCTGAAATTTTCTTTATATCCTTTGTTTCCCCTTGAGATTCTGAAACATCATTGTGTTGTGAGTTGTTGTGCTTCTGCTAGAGATCATTTCCTGCTTGTTTACTGGGGTTGTTTTTCCATTCCTGCTCCTTGGTGGTTCTGCTTCATGTTTGCTTTATTAGGGGACCCAGGGAAGCAGGTGTTGCTATGATATCACTGCTTAAACTTTGCATTTTATTTTGGTTAGTCAGAATTTTTAGAAATAAATTTGTTATTCTCCAGCTTAAGAGGTGTTTCTGTGGATGTTAATATTTGGGGAGTTTTCTATGGAGATTTCTTCACAGTTTAGGGTTAAAAGTTAATCTTCATCTTTTCAGTATAGCTACCTTCCACTCCATCAGTATGGCTACCTTCCATTCCATCATGTCCACAAGTCCAGCAACTCTGTAGATCTGTTTTTTTTTTTTAATTTATTTATGCATACAGAACTGGGGCACAGGCCAGAAGTGCAGGGGTGGTGAGAGGATTCACCATAGACAGAGTGGGGAGCCGAATAGGCCAATTGAAGAAGTACACTGCTGAGGCGAGCAGCGAGCTATCAGGTCTGTTGCGCCATGTGGGTCACCTCCAGGGCAGGGATTGAACTCATGCTGAAGTGGCTTCAGCTTCTAAGTGCTGTGCTTTCACCCGCTGCATCACCGGGAAGGGCCTTGTAGATCTAATTTTTATAGATTCAGCTTCTAAGTATCTTCCAGGATGGATAGTAGGTTTTATTTAGGATGGAATACAGGAGAAGATCTTACGAAGATTTTATAAGTTTCCAAATATTACTTCAGAGGCTCTGGTGATGTTTCAGGTTTTTGGTTTTTTTTTTTTTTTTTGCCTTTATAAGCCAGATATCTTCAGTTTTTTCCCCCTTCCTACTTGCTAAAAAATTTTAATACCTTTAGTCTGCTGTCATCTTGTTATCTTACCTCCTATTATTTTTGTGACTTTATATCCTTAATATAGATGTTGCTTCAGTGAGGATCTAGAAGCACATATATGTTTTAAGCATCATTAATTGAAAGCCTCATACTGATAATTATGTTTAGTGAATTCTATTGTGATTATGGATTATGCTGGTGTTTGTGCATCTGCTTTTAAGTAGAGTTGTTTTTTGATCATTGCCTTGTTCCTATCTCCACGAAATATTCATAAGATTGAATTATCATATTAACTAGTATATTTTTCTTTATTCTTATGCTAAAATCTAGTAATATCTTTGTTTGGATCTCTGTAATCATTCCTATCATAAATTCAATTTTGAGTTTTGAAAAGTAATATTGTGCTTTTTTCCCCCTTGCTTTTTTGTGAGTCTGAGTCTTTAACATAATGTTTTATTTCAGATGCCCTCAGGACAACACTTCATGTTAAAATTATTTCCTATACTAATAGAAAAAATGAACTTGTTTTGTGAAATGTTTCATTTCCTTTGCTGGGTACAATATGTGGTTTTTATATTCTGTTCTAAGGGCAGTAAATTACAGTGTTTACAATTAACAGTGTTCATGACAGGATTGTTTAGTTAAAGAAGTTTATGAGTCAAGGCATTTCATAGTCATATAATATTTAAAAGGTCTTGTTTTCTCTCTGTTCTCATATTGAGTCACTGGTCTGATACTCATGGAAAAACTCCATCGTGAACTAGCACATAGTGAAAACCAATGCTTGTGATATACTCATCTTGTTGGACATGATGATACTATTGCCTTTACTGCATAGCAACAGAATCAAGTTCTCTCACAGTTTGGAAATAGAACGCTACTCCTTAGAAGGTCTAGAATTCATGATAAATGAGCAGAATAGAAATACATTTACAATTTTCTTCCTTTTTTAAAGGAATACATTAAGTCTATAGATACCATTGACGCAAGTTGTGGGTTGACGGTCTAGATAAAGTGTGTGTGTGTGTGTGTGTGTGTGTGAGTGTGTGTGTGTGTGTGTGAGTGTGTGTGGTATTTTTTTTTTCACAAGATAGCTAAAATTTTTCCTGTTTTGAAACAATTCCATAGTCATATAATCTTTTTGAATGTACTGGGTGAAATTATCATCAGTCTATGGTTTCATTTGAGGTGGTCCATTAGGAATAAATATGAAATGTCACAAAATTTCTTTTTCCAGGCATGACAAGTATTTCATTTCATATCCCTAACATCTTGTGAAGTTTCCACAATTTTCAGTTCTACTTTAATTAAAAAAAACGCAGGTCATTTTGAAAGTTCGTTACACTGTTGATTTTTTCATTTTCTTTTATTTCATGTTTCTGTGAAACCATCTTGCCCTAAAGCTTTTGCCTAAAGTACAACATTTTTAACTTGACATGTTGTTTAATGTTTTATTAAAAATATCAGAAAACAAGATCTATATTGCACAGGTTAATGAAAGAAATAACTGGAATAATACAGACTTGTGTGTGAAACCTGCTGAGTGACTGTTAAAAAATTACATATTCCTGTGAGCCTTGCTTTCCTCATATTGAAAGTAAAATAGAAAATGAATGTCATTTTGGAGTTGGGAAAGTCACAGGATATAATATAAACAGAGTGTATATCTCAGTATATAACACATAGTGCATACTCATTAGCTCCTGTATTCACTTGGAAATGCAGTCTATGTTCACTGAAGACATTTGCATTGCACTTAAGTTTTCAGAGTTTGAAAAACAAATTTGAGAGGTTTTATGTAGTGTAAGTTTTTGGAGCAAATGAAACATTCTTCTAAGGCTTGAAAAGTAAAAACAAAATCTAATGACCATTGAACATTAGCTAAAAGATACCTCTCTTAGATTTACTGCTATCATAAGGAGCAAAGTCACAGGTTAATGAAGACCACTGTTAACAGGTGGGTTTTTGCCAGCTCTGCCTGGAAGAAGTTGTGCATTTGTGTGTGTTCTTAGTATTATTGTTTTGGCTGGTATTTAACAATACAGTGTAATAAATAGAAAAGGAACCAGTTAACCGATATTGTAAAAAAACATGTTTTTAGAGTTAAAAACCTAGATTTAGAGGTGAGTGGCATTAATTTACCAATGAGGGTATAAACAAGCATTGTAGCTTAACTCAGATTGTAGGGAATGTCTAAATAGAAAATGGATATTTTGAACATTTTACATAACTAAAACATGCTGAATACCTACTAGAGGTATTGGAGATTAGAACATTCTAGAGCTAGGTTGCAAATAAAGGTTATTTTACTGAGGCTTGGAAAATTCTGGAGTATTTTTAACACTGTGTTTTAATTAAGTGTTTTCCATGAATCCCTGTATATCATATTTACATTTTGGAGAGAATACTAGCTAATTCTTCTCTGCATTTTCCCCTCTAATGGCCAAAGCTCAGAACATGTTAGTAAAAAAGATGGGAGAGAGAGGTACGGAAGAGGAAGATGAGCTACTATATATATGTGAAAATCAGCTGGGGAGTCCGAAACTAGCTGTGCAGACAGCAGTTTTCCTCAAGTTTCCCATCTCTTCTAAACAGATTTGAACAATTGCATGACTAATTTCAAATCTGTTTTTCTGGGGTAAACCAATAGCACCGTCAGACTTAGAGAAAACTGGAGAAGCATGGATTAGATGAGGTTCTTAGTATACTCAGTTCTCTTCTCCAAACTTAAAACCTTGAATGCAGTGAAGGACTAGAGCAGAATGGGGTCAGTAGTGCCATTATAGAGGAAATACCATGAAATCATGATCCCAGGATAATGATGATCAATGGCTATCATGGTTCTCATTTTACTTTCTATTTGCTACTTCCTGAACAACTCTAGAATAAGGAGACAAGTTGCAACCAATTTTATAAATGTTTGAATGCAAAGGTATCTATATATCACAGTTTCATCATTCTTTTAATATCACAAGAGCTGATTTTTTTTGCCCTGGTTTGGTTTTAAGTAATCATGTGTTCTAAGTGTGCATTTTTGTCAAACATTGCATTATTTCATATAGATACTTAGTATTTAAGTTGTTGTTCTCACTCCTGTTTATATTCTGAATTTCAAGGATTACTTATTTGTATTATGAAAAAATATATTTGAACAATATATTATATGTGAGTCCAGCCATGCAGTAATAATATTTACAAGTAAGTATTGTTCAGAGATAATACTCTTGGGTTATTTATTTAAAAGGACTAAGTAAATTTAACTTTGAAAGGAAATAAATATAATGGGAAATGTAGTGGACCAAACGTGGGGCCAGTGCTGCCACACTAATGATTTAGTAAGTTTGTTGTAGATGAATATCATGAGTTAAAATTATTTCAGTCCTTTGTGAAATCAGTTGATTAAAAAAAAAAAAAGCCCATGGTTGTCATAAATGTAGAGATGTTTATGTTTGCACTGAGTATTTTTCCCTCTTCTGCCTGTGTGTCCATCCACCTAACCATCCATCCCTCCAAACATTCACTTAAATATTTTACAAACAATAAGGCTGAAAACATTCCATTTATGAAACTTCTTTCAACAGTTTACACTGTATGCATTTAAGAATGATTTCTTGCTAAGCTCATTGAAGATGGAATTTCAGTCACTGAGTGCCTGAATGTCAGATAACTCCAGCTTTTTGGGAGAAGTGTATGAATATACTCTCGCAGTGATGAGTATCTTTGCCTTGAATCCTGAGTGAGAGATGGGAATACGAAGAGGGAATGAGGCAGGGATGTGTGCATTTCCTGGGCAGCTGGCATGTACTCAGTTTCTCCATACTTTTTTGTGTTCAGTGAAGTTTACTAAAATTCGTCATATACATTTCAATAATCTTATGAACAGCTATATTCAGAGTGAACAAAAAAGCACGATGAAGAGAACCGCAGGTAAACTCTTGAGTTGGAGATGGCAGGTAATCCTTAAGACTTGGCTGCAATTTGATGAAACTAAAGATTCTCAGGGTAATCTTACCCAGCACCATTAGGAGGCTTTGGTGTGCACTTGTCATTGTTGCTGCAGAGTTCTCCCTCTTCCTCTGTAATCACCATAAGAATCAAGATGGGGCCTCCCTGGGGACTTAGGGGTTAAGTGTCATTGCTATCAACCTGGTGGCCTGTGTTCAGTCTCCACCTCTCCTATTTCTCCTGCTGCTCCCCTCAGCAGTGTTCTTCAGTAGAATTTCCTATTCTGCTCCCCACTCTATTTCTGATGAATCCTCTTCCCCCTCCCCAGTACCTCTGGCCTACACCCCAGTTCTTCTATTCATAAATAAATAGTAAAAGAAGAAACACGATGATTTGACTTCTGTAGAATTACTGAACTGGAGGCAAGAACTTACACACAGTTACTAGCCACAGTACTTGTCTCTGCATCTCTATCAGATGAACATAGCTGTGACTCGGAGGTGATTTAATAACCATCCCTCTGCCCTTAAGAGGATTTTATACAGGCCTGTAATGTCACAGACAGCATCAGTGGAGCTATTGCCTATGATGATTGTCTGGATGATGGTGTGTAAGCCTGCAGGGGGGAAATGAAAGGGATTAGATTTCAGAGAGCACCACATTGGGGGAGGTTTGAATGTTGTTGTTTTTGTCTGATAGGAAATAAGGTTTTGTTTCTATAGTTTGATTTCAAAGATAAATTTTTCAGTATACAAGGCTGATTGGATAGGATGGCTAATATATTACACATTCACAAGCAATTTTAGCAAAAATATGCTTCCTTTGTTCATCAATCACTACTTATGTTTTCTATCAAATGCTACTTAAACTACTATTTAATGGTTAATGGCCTTTGCTTCGATTTTGTTATGTGGTTTTCTTTTATATTTTCCCACTTTTTAACCAGTTCCTACAGAATTTCTAGACTACTTTAAATCACTAGTGTAAGCTATAAATATTATAAAGCAATAAAAAATAGGGTGTATTTTTGATTATAAAGTAGAGCTTTCCCTCTTCAATTAGCTTTCTTCTCTGCTTCCTCCCTCTGTCCATTTGTCCATCTCTCCCTCTCTACTTCTCTTTCTCAGTCATTTTATTCTCACTTCAAAAACACTTCAAGAAAGACTTTTCATACTACAATACTTGTCAAGCAATGTTAGATTGGCACCAAATAATTATTTGCTGATGTGACTGACAGAGTAAAATTATTTTTCTTATTCTGTTTTCCTAGTGTTGAAAGATTTTCTTCATGGATTTTCTAGCTTACTCCCTGCCTTGTGACAGAGTTCACACACAAAACATGGAACATGTTTATGGAACATCGTTCTCTCATACATTACAAAGTGGTCGGAATCTACACTTTCTCACTCTTGCCCCACAGAGATAATTTATTTTAACTTAAGTAGTATAGATTATTCTCTCCGCAGTCTCATTAATGGGTCAGAGAGGGATAAAAATTGGGAATGTGCTGGCCAGTAGCCAATTTTAGTTCTGAACTGAACATCTTACTGCAATGTAATCCCTCTGGACTGAGTATAATCAAAGAAATAATGACTTACTTCCTAGTTTAGGAAACTTTATTGTTTTGTAATTAATAAAGGATGCTAGGTGTATATATATTAATGTCACAGTTTCTAAAAGTATGCCCAAGTTCCCTTCACTGTGGAAGTCAATCGCACATGAAATAAATTTTCCTGTGTTTATTCTCTCTCAGTAGATATTAATAGATGCTACATATGGTTATGCAAGTGCATGTTTAAAAATAGTGAGATATGCACATTGGCATCAATGTAATATGTATAGGTATACTGATATTATTCGATTATGTTCAATAATTTCACCCAGAAATAGCATGTGAGGAAAATTTCACAGATTCTTCAAGCGCATGCCTCCCTGGTGGCCTAAGGGTTAAATCTCAGCACTATGGCCACTATGGCTAGAGTTCCATCCCAGGACAGGAAGCTGACCCACATAGGGCAAAGCTCTCTTGCCCCGCCCTCTGCTCCCCTCAACAGTGTATTTCAGTCTATTACCCATTCTTCTCCCCACTCTCCTTCTGGTGAATTTTTTCATCCCCTGCACCTCTGGCCTACACCCCCATTCTTCTATGAAAAAAAAAAAAAATCCTTGAAAGAACCCTTGAAGAGTTTTTGGTCCTTGGAGATTTAGGTGAACAAGACTTGTTATTGTGAAACAATAATAATTCCCCACAATTTCCCAGTTTGTTCTGATGGCCTGGCTCAAGGACAGACTGGTTCCATTCTTTGTGACTTGACAGCTTTCCCCCAAATCAGACCATTCCAGTAGCATGATTTCTCTAGCTGTCCTGGAGGATTTGTGGATAACAGGAGTAGGAGTACACACGCCACATGGCATTTACCCTTATTGCCAGGACTTCCATCATATTTCTTCTCTCTGAGCAGAAAAGTCCAGCTTGCCCATGTTTCTAGCCACACAAACTGCCTGAGTGTAGTCACTCTATTATTCTCGTTTTCATAGTGTTTCCTATGGCAACCAACCCCTTTGAGCTCCATGGAAAAAAATGATACTGCAGAAACATTTAGTCACAGGAGAAACAGAAGTGTGACCTTGATCCCCTCCTAATTTCCTGGGGAGTTGGTTTGAAATCTCCTTATTTCTATAGATGTCTCTCATGCATATTTGCAGTTTTTTGAGATTTGGGAATTAGCAGCTACTGGCAGACAATAGTGCCCATGAGTCAGGGTTTAAGTGTTTGGCTGACTGGACAGAGGCCCCTGCTGGTTGCCTGTTACCATGTTTCCAGTAGACTTAATTGGTTTTTCGTGAAGTTGTAGGTTCACTGCAAAAATGAGTAGAAGGCACAGAAATTTTCCAGATACCCTCTATTCCAACATATAAATAGCCTCCCATTAGAGCCCTGTCTTGATTCCAGTCCACAAACCCACACAAATGATTGCCCATCCAGAGTCCATCCTTTAATGGGGGTTCACCACTGGTGTCACACACTTTATGGGTTTGAGCAAATGAAGGGTGACAAGAATCCACCCTTCTGGTATTAGGATTTCACAGCCCTAAACATTTTCTGTGCAGTGAACAGTAATTCTTCCCTCTTCTTATACCCTGGAAACCACTGATAGTTTTGCTCTCTGCTTGGTTTTGCCTATTGCAGTGTCATGGCATCGGTACCATACAGCATCTAGCCTTTTCAGCTGGGTTTCTTTTACTTAGTAATATGTACTTTGGTTTACCCATGTTTTATTCCGGTCCAATTTTTTTTTTTTTTTTAAAGATTTATTTATTTATTCATACAGAACTGGGGTACAGGCCAGAGGCTCAGGGGCGGTGAGAGGCTTCACCAGAGACAGAGTGGGAAACAGAACAGGCAGATCAACAAAGTCCACTGCTGAGGGGAGCAGCGGGCGGGTCAGGAGAGGTCTGCCACGCCATGTGGTCACCTCCGGGGCAGGCGGGGATCGAACTCATGCGGAAGCGGCTTTAAATTCTCAGTGCTGTGCTTTAACCCGCTGCGCCACCAGGGAGGGCCTCCGGTCCAATTTTTGCCTGGTATTTCTCTTCATTTGTGGAGTTATTGTGAAACTGTAAAAATGAGTAAAGAAGATGAATAGTGCTATGGTTTTAAGGTATGTTTATGTACCACCAAAATTATTAGTCAATTGGTCACTTAATAAAATGATAATTATTTGTCTGTAAAAGTGTTTAGGCATATTTTAACTGTTCATTGATGTATATAATAAAGCTTGGGCTTGACCTCAAGCTCTCCTCTACTCTGTATACATTTGATCAAGTTAATTCTCTGAGCATTATTTCCATTTATAACTTACAACAATAATTCAAACTTTGTGTGGGTATTTTAATTATTATATGAAAACATGTATACAAAATACCTATTTCATACTATACCTGACAGAGTACTTGTTAAAATAAATTGCTGCATGAATAAATGAAAGGATGGTAAATGAGTAAATCGGTTAACCAGATGAATTAACAGAAGGACCATTATCAAATAAAATAGAATGTTTTATTTTTTGATTGAAAAAAATTTCAAAATGTACAAGTGCTTTGATGACCTTGAATTTGAAACCATATATCAACTCTGTGACTTTGTGTACCTTTTTTTTTTTTTTATTTGCAATACCCTCAAATTATAGTAGAAAGTATAGAAGGATATGTTCCTAAGCCATCTGGAAAAAAATCTTGACCTGATAAAGTATCACTTGGGATTTTCCTCTGTAACTAGGGTAATAGACCAGAATCAGAGAAGTTTCTTTGTTCATTGGAACTACCACCTGATTCATAGGCCATGCTCAGTTATCACCAATTGTTTCAATAAAAATCCCTCTTCACCCAGAGAACCCAGTTTAGAACCAAGCACTGAATGTTGTGCTGTATTGTGCCTTTATGCCCATTCAACAGGGTGACTTGGACACTTTTAAAGATTATTCAACAGTTTGTTCCAGTTCTTTTTAAAAATGTCCTTCAGCTTGTGTCTTTCTGAAGTTTCCTCACGATTAGATCCTAGCTGGTTATGTGCCCTTGGCGGCAAGATCACAGAAATGACACTTTATATTCATTTCATCCTATCATGTGACACATAATTTTGTTTTGTCTTAGACCAGAAAATTGCAGTGCTTAGTCATCGATTAAGGGCTTATTTGCCTGGCCTCTCCATCGTAAAAGGTCTCTTTCCTTCTTTTAACATAATATAAATCTAGGGAGAAGTATTTTGAGACTGTAAATATTTCTTCCCTCTTCAAGCTTCACATTTTTATATATTATGTTTGTTATTTTATATCTATATAGACTTATGAGTTCTCATTACGTGGTTTATAACATGATGCTTTATTTTTATGACACTCGCGGTGGCCCTGACCTGGCCACTATAGGTTCCTAGAAGTTGAGTTCACTCACTGTGTGTTTTTGTTGTTGTTTTTGGCATATCTCTTATTTTCTTTAAGCACTTCTTGGCTTTTTAGCACAGCAGTTGATTCCAAGTTTATTTTGTATTTTCCCTGATCTAGCAGAGGAATAAACCATATCTCCAAAGACCTCTTTTTTTTCTTTTCTTTTTAAGAGAACTGTATTCAGAAACACAGCCTGGATGCTGGATCTGCTTATGGCAATCAAGATGTTAGAACTTTCAGATCTTCTTAATAGAAAATAGTAGCATGTGTATTTATTGATGTACTTATATGTGTCAATTTGTCTCTGTGCTTTTTTGTAAGTAATTTTATATTTATCTTCTTTCTATCTGTAAAGGTTGGTAGCATAATTCCCACTGATGTTTCTAGCTCCAATTCAACATATGGGAGTTCAATAGAATTTTTTTTTCTCTTTCTGTTTCTTTTCTGACAGCGAGAACCCTGGCTCCTGTTATCCATAATAGGCATCAACCCTTCCTAGGCATGCCCTCTGTGTCTCTCCCAGGCTCTGTGATAGTCCCTTCTCTTGGCCTTGACTCCCTCTGCTGCCTCCTGTGTTCCTCACTTGGTTTCTCAGGTTCTGATTCCTCACACCAGACAACCCGCCCACATAGATGCCCTCATTCTCCCATCCTGGCACTGAATCTGTTGCCCTGACTGTCTCCGTGCACGAGCTCCTCCCTTACTCTTCTTGCACGCTGACAGTCTGTACCCGGCTGACCCTTGAGTGGATACTGCCTCTATTCAGCTTGGACTCTGACTTCACACAGAGGGTGCATCCTGTGTGAATACATTGATCCCCTAGTGGGGCTCCATAAGCCAGCAACAGGATGCTTTCTGGTGTGGACTCTGTTTCATGTTATTTGAGGTATGAGTCCCTCCACCTCCTCTGGCTCTGACTTCTGTGCCAGTGGGCCGGGTTCCAGCATTGGGCAGGTATAGGTGTCATTTGCATCCTGCTTCCTGCTTGCAGCCTGGTACCCACACTGGGTCACAACAGCATTTCTAGAATATATGCATCTTGCTATGCTTTGCTTAACAGCTTGGCAAGTCAGTTATTCAGGAAGGGGAATGGAAGAGGAAAAAGTAGAAGAATCCAAAGCATGGCATTTCTTTGCCCAATTAGGATACAACAGAAAATGTAAAGAAAAGCTAGGAGATCATCTTAAGTATTTTCACTGAAGATGACTAATTATTGTCAAAAATATAAGCTCATACATATCATAATGCAAATCTCTCCACGTTTGTTGTCTCATATCTAGTATATAGCCTTCTACCTCTTTAATATTTACATTTAATGGAGTAAATCTTTAAGAATGGACTGAGATCATGTAAAAGTTTTAAACTCCACTTCTAAATTTTGTGTGAGTTGAGAACCAACAGTAAACACATGCTAAATAAAACAGTGCAATTTGAGTTTTAAAGCACTTTGAATCTTCATTTCTCCTTGCTTTCACTTCATTAATTTCTGTCTCTGCTGCTGGATTATCTGCAAAGCTAAGTGAGTAAGTAGCCTTCCCTCCATTTCCATTCACCCCTGTGCATCCTTTGCACCAACTTATTCTCAACCCCTGCCTTATCTCACCTGAAGGATGTCTCCTCTGCAGGAGAGAGGGCATAATGATTCTTTGTTGTTCTTTCTGCTGCCACCTTAATCCTTCCAGACTTCAACAGCAGTGTAAGTCTTATGCTTAGTTATCACCTCAGCCTTATATCACACCACTTGCTCGTGCTTATCACTTCAGACGCTTGACCCATAATAATTCCTTAAACACACTGATATGCTTCTGCTGGTGCTTTTTCACTGATTTAGCTCAGTCTTGAGATTCTGTGCCTATGTCTTTTCAAAATTTAATGTTTTCTTTTACCTTAACTCTAAGTCTTAATATAACTTATTTATAGAGGTTGCTTTATCCACAGTTGTTATGTTTATCTTCTTCACTTTCATTGTCTGCAATTATCTACTTATTATTTTAATCACTTCCCAGTCTCCTAGGAAGTAGAATTCTTTATGGTAAAGGCCTTGTCTATCTTGTTATCTATTGTATTCTAAGAAGACAAGTTAAATGTTCAATAAATATCTGCTGAATCTCTGATTATGTTGATACCATTCACCCAAATGCTGATGGATAAGACAGTTATAAAAATATTTATGCTTTGTAGAAATGTTTTCTATTGTATTGAGTTTCTAGTTGTACCTGAAATGCAAATTTAAAAGAATCACATAGTTGTCAAAAAGACACATTATTGTATAATATTTATTTATTTGAAAAATATTGAATTTTAACTTAGGAGAAAATGACACAAATCAAATGTTTCCATTTAACTTAAGAAATGTCCTCAAATATATCATGGTTCACTTCTTTTGCTTAGTTCAGTCTTTTTCAAGGTTTCTATTAACTTACAGATACTTAAAAGCCAAGCCTTGAACTCCAGAAAACCACTAAAATGTCAACATGTCAATTCTGACTCTGTCAACAAAATAGATATAAAAGATTTTAAATATTTACCCACATTTGGGGAAGGTAAAATGAAAGAAAAAATGTAATGAATTTGTACTACAATGCCCAATTATTGTCTTTCTGCCTTTGGAATTCTCATGGTTCTTAGTAATGGATGAGGTCTCAAATAATGTCAAAAGCAATTTATTGTAAAGCAGGGTTTTGAACAATGGCCTGTGGCTTGGCTTGTTTCTGTTCAGCCCATGTATTAAGAATTGCTTTCACATTTTTAAAGTATTATGAAAAAGAAAGGAAAAAAAAAAAAAACAACTAGACAGACACAGTGTGTGATTTACAAATTCTAAAATATGTACTCTATGGCCAATTATATAAAAAATCCAACTGTTGTTCTAAAGCATAATTGGAAAAAAAATAAGAGAAAACTGGAATAAATGAATCTAATGTAGATAATAGAGCATGTTTAGTAATGGGATACACACAGCTGAATGCTTAACATTTTTACTTTGGATTGTGAGATTTTGGTGTATTTTCTTCCAAATTACCATCATGGTTAAGATAGCTAGAGGTATGTATCTCACAATTACTTGTGACATTTCAGAGATTTAGCCGGGATCTTAAGGAATATGTTCCAATTTTCCAGGCAGGATTGTAATATAAGAATGTTACTTGGTAACATATGCATTATAGTGCCTGGCAGGATTTTGTCTAGTACTTCTTACCATGTAGTGGGCTTAGACACCTATTTAAATACTAGTGCTAATTACCCTGATGTTCTTCCTCTTCTTTAAAAAGCAGGCTTGTTTATTATGCGATAAAGGATATATTTTAAGTACACAATTTGATATATTTTGATATGTTATACTATGAAAACATTGCTGTTACCAAGGTAATTTTTTTTGCCTCTCATCGTGATAAGTAAAAACTGCATATTGTAAATCCTGGAGAAACTAATAAAACTGTAATGAGAGGTATAATTAATATACTAAAGACAGACATCAAAAGAGTAATTAAGTTAAAGTAATAAAAATGCTGAAAAGGAGAACAAAGGAACAAAGGACACATTAATAAATGTAACACACAGAGATAAAAGCAATATAGTCTATTTTAAGTGATCATATTAATACTATAAATGTACATGGCATAAACACATTAAAAGAAAGAAAATATGGACGGATAATAACCTATACAGAATTTTATAAAGATTTATTTTGAATATCAAAGCATAAATGAATAAAAAAATATGAATATCTGCACAAATGTGCAGAAAGCTGGAGCTGGTTTATAGACATTACATTAAATAGACTATACAGTCAACAGGGATAGGAGCACGGTTAGAGATATTTCATAATAAATGAAGGGTGACATAAGCCAGAAAGAAAAAGAAAAATAACAATGGTTTCATAGCAGGAGTGTAAGGGATCAGGAGAAAGAAAAAAAAAAACAACAGAGAGAGAAGCAAATGTAATAAAGTAAAAGTGAAAACATCAAACAATGATAAACTAGAGACATGTTATGGGGTAGAAAGGGAAATGGGATAAAAACTGGGGTGGAAAGAGGGGCACATGGTGATTTGGTGGTGGGAAGCCCATGGGACTACAACTGAGATGGAAAAATGCACAAAATGAAGAATGATGTAAAAAATAAATTAAAAAATAATTTTAAAAAAGGACCAATTTATCAGGACTTAAAAACTCAATATACATGTTCCTAGTAATAATTATTTTAGAAATATGTCAAACAACTGTTAATGTAAGTGAAGAGAGACTAATAACAATTATAGTTGAAGAGTCAACATTCTATTTTAGAATTTGATAGAAAAGTAGTCCAAAAAGTAAATGCAATACAAGAATACTTGAATAACTCTGTTAGCCAACATAACTTTATGGTTCTTAGTAACTTACAAGTCCCAGTGATGTTTTAAACATTGTGTTTTGTAGACTGTGACCTGTTGCTTATTTCTGTTCAGTCCTCATATACACACACTTATGTGGATATATATGAAACACTGTCCCTCCACAATAGCAGAACATGAATTTTTTTTCAGGCACATGCGGATCATTCACCAAGGTAGACCATATTTAGGGTCATAAAACAAGCCAGTACATTCAAATGATTGGATTTTATTTCTACACACTAGCAAGGAAGAATCAAAAAATAAAATGAAGAAAACAACTAGATTTATTATAGTATCCCAAAACATGAGATAGTTTGGTATGAGTTTAACAAAACACATGCAAACATAGAAACTGAAAAGCAGAAAATATTACTTGGCTTGATTACAAAGGTAAGTGTCTTAAAATTGATACATTTTATGTTTAATTTATATTTCAACAAAGTAGTTTTAAATTAGGCTACACAGAAATTTTTCAAACAAATTACATTTTTTAAAAAATGATGCAGTGACTTTCATCAATTGCTTTTTGGCATGAAGAAATTCTAACATTGAAAGATTTTCTTATTTGGAACTGGATGAGGCAGATTTCATTTCTGTTTTTTTTTTAAAGATGTATTTGTGCATACAGAACTGGGGCACAGGTCAGAGGTACAGGGGCAGAGAGAGGATTCACCAGAGACAGAGTGGGGAGCAGATCAAGGAAGTACACTGCCGAGGGGAGCAGCGGGCGGGTCAGGAGAGGTCTGCTGTGCCATGTGGGTCAGCTCCAGTGCACTGAGGCGGCTGAGTCCAACTTGTAGTGCTGCATCCTAACCCATTGTGCCACCAGGGAGGGTCCGAGGCAGATTTTTTAAAAAAACGTTAATTTTAAATTACTTTAAAATAGTTTAATGTTTTAGAACATGTGATGTTATGCCTGCACTTACAAGAGAACAAAGGCATTATATATTCACACAAAGGGACTGAGGTAGCTACTGATAAGGAGGGTGTGCAGTGAAGGAAGGAGTGTCATGTGGAGAGTTGGTACACTCCGTATTCCTTAAATCTAGTACCATGTACTTTGTCCTAATTTTACATAATGAAATCCATGTCAGACTCTACCTGCTATAAGGTGATGATTTTTGTTCTGCTTCTATATTAAATTACTCTCCTATATCACTGTTTGTTTTTTCAGTGTGCAGGGCAGTTGCAACCTTAGACCTTATCAAGCAAGTTGAATCAGGTATTAAGCAAGGATCATTATGGTGTTTTTAATCTGCCACTCTTGGCTATTTTTATTAAATACATTTCACCTACTTTCTTGAACATACGATAATCCAACAACTATAGCTTAGAATAAGGATTTAGAAAATAAAACACTGTGGCATGTAAGATGGTCACACTTTTATAGAAAGATCAGTGCAGACTAAAATTACTATATGTAATCTGCTCTAATGCTACTTTAGACTCTTCTCTCCTGATGCCAAACTATGTATTTCAAGGTCTTAGTCTCTTCTGAATGTTTTTCTGTAGTGCCAGTTGTCTGGATTCTTTCTGATCCCTTCTCTAACCTGTTGTCTTTCTCTGATTTTTGATCCCAAGCTGTTTATGTAATTGATTACTAAATTATAATCTTATTTGAAGCACCTTCTTGGAAGAACTGCTTGATTTTGGCAGACTTTCCTTGGAAGTCTTGTGTGTCATTCATCCTAAATTAAGCCCATTTCTTTTAGCTTTGATTTGAAACTGATTATAAACCTTTGCTCCCTATGGTGTTAAAACTGAAGATGAGGTTATTTTATTCTCTTTTTAAAATAAACATTCTGTTTAGGCATGTCAATAAGTTGAATACTGTAATTCTCTTTAGAAAACATTCATTTAATTCCAAGAACGTCTCTCTCAGGAAATATTTTACGCACTGTGTATTTCATGAAAATGCAATGTTTTCTCTTCTAAAAGCTTCTCAGCCTGACTGCTGAGCACAGTTTAAAAGCCATCAGGAGGATTGTCGACTGAGAGTGGGTGATTGGTTGTTAAGGCCTTATTGATTTTACAGTTAAAGAACAACTGAGTTGTTTTTTTTTCCTCCTAAGGAATCCTATATTCTGCTTTTCTGCACACACACTGTATCATCGAAAGGCAATATAATAAAAGTATCAAGTGTAGTTAACCCTGAAGGGGTCTGAAAGAGGTCTCTAGTGCATCATACTCCATGAAGGCTTCAGAGCAGTGTTGAGGCTGGCTGTCTAGACAGCAGGGAATGAAAATTGAGGCTATTTATGCAGACTGAGTGATGATATTCAGGAGCTGTTCCACCTCTACAGGAAGGTGAGATGCAGTGAATTAATGTCACATTTGGTATGGTCACTCACACTCTTGAAATCAAAAATTGAGTTCATCTAACTCAGAAGATGGGAATGTGCTTGGGTATCCATAGACTCTGCTGGATAACTTTGTTCAGCCAGTTTTCACTCTTATCAAGTTGTTTTTTTTTTTTTTTAGATTTATTTATCCATACTGAACTGGGGTACAGCCCAGAGATATGGAGAGTGAGAGGATTCACCAGAGACAGAGTGGGGAACAGAACAGGCAGATCAATGAAGTACCTGCTGAGGGGAGCAGCTGGCGGGTCAGGAGAGGTCTACCGCGCCATGCGGATCACCTCCAGAGCAGGCAGGGATCGAACTCATACAGAAGTGGCTTAAGCTTCTTAGTGCTGTGCTTTAACCCACTGTGCCACAAGGGAGGGCCCTACTCTTAACCAAGTTTAAGAAATCAAATATGCTTGGCAGTTTTTAAATTCATGAAATTTATTTCTCTTCTTTTTAGAAATGGAAATGAGATCTAAATATGAGTGGCATATTTTCTGTTTGGATTATAGCAAATCCAAATAATTGTCTTTATTTTGGTCTTTGTTTTGTTGAAAGGCTTTTATTAAGAGTCAGTGATTCAGCTGTTCAGCACTTTAGAGCTGTAAGAATGTCCAAGATATCCTTAATACCAGAGGAATTCATGGGAAACCTTGGTTATACCATTTATTTTCTTTTGCACTATTTGTCCAATGGAAGGATTGCTTTTACCTTTTATATACAAGGGAGTTTGATTTATGCCTATTCTATGGAGCAAATATTACAATAAAAATTCTGTAAGTGATTAATCACCCTTATTTTTAGTGGATTCTGAAAATATAAGTAATTTTAATAGCATGACATCTCTGTTTTTCTAACAATGAAATGTTGGCTTTATTTGCCAAACTATTAACTTTCGTTTTTTTCTGTAGAGTAGGTATTTATATGCATCATTTGCTCCTGGAGTACATTTTTTGTTTTCTCTTTAAAAGATACCATATTTAAGATTATGAACTTTATTTGCTCATTCAGAAAACAACTTCTAGGTTATTGACCACAACAAATCCACCAGAAATTTTATATAAAATAAAGCTTTTCAGACTATGAAGCCATTTGAACAACCCAGCTACATAGATTATTTGCCCATTTGGTATTTTAACAGTGAAAATCCTGGATTGCTGATTAAGTTTTTAAATTGTCGTAAAAATACTTGATTTCCTAAAGATGCCTTAAAAACAGAAATTACCTAAGCAGATGTCCTCTCAAGTTTAGATACCTGATCCTGACATAACTAGTAGATGGAGTGAAGATAGTATAATCTTTTGTATAAAAATTTGCCATTACCCTGGGCACAATTCACAAAACTGGTTCAGGGATTAACATAGGATGTATAGAAATAGTCTCATTAAATACAAATGCTCTAGGTTTAATGTTTTATTTGGGGGGACCTTTCATTCATGGACCTTTCATTCAAATAAAGTAGCTAGTATATGTTGATATATACAGATGTAAATATTTGTAGGTGGGGATACTATTTCCTGTATCATCACTTTTTTTCCCCCTCTTATGTATTTAACCTAAGATTCATCTGAGAGATGTAACTCACTCTGACTAGAAATGGGTCACCCATCTGCAATGATCTTTAAAGGGTTTCAAAAGGAAAAATGCCTAGAATCATAGTCTGTACAGCCAAAAACAAACAAACAAACAAACAAACAAACAGATTTGTGTTCTTTCTCTAACTGAATAGCATTAAATTTATTTCAATATTTAATATAGCATATTTATCAGTTATGGGTTTTTCAGTGGTTGCTATCACTGTGGACTTCTGTATTTGGAGCAGAGTAGGTAGTTTACTAAATATTAATTAAAGTTACTTAAAATCATTTATTTGCCTTCAAATAAAATATTGCAGAAAAATTAAAGTGAGAAGAAATCCTACATGAAAACTAAATCTAATGGCTTTATTGTTTCTCCAAAATACAGTAGAATGTTGTTTTTTATTACTGACATCTCTTTTGATTGCCACTAGCCAATGATTTCTATAGTATATTTTATGTCAGTGATTACTTCTGATGCCATTTCTAATAGTAGCATTTTGTACTTTTATTAATGAGAAATCAGACATTGAAAATATTAATATTTATTATCAAAGTAAAACGTTTGGAGGGGTCCCAGTGGACTGTGGTAGTGTACAATGGGTGTCTTGGTAGTGGTCGGGTATGATAACATACATCCAAAGAAATGTGATCCTGTACCTCTGAATCATAAACAGTCTTATAAACCAGTGTTACCAAATAAAAACATGAATATTTTTTTTCACAAACAAAACAAAAATATCAAATGCCTGCTATGTAAGACACAGATAATATAAAACTATGGTTAAATATGCAGTTTTTGCCTTAAGGAATCTCAGTTTGCAGTAAGGAAAACATAAGTATTTATTTAAAATTTGATTGGCTCTATACTTTATGTGTAAAGTACTATGCTTGAACAAATGGATCCTCATTTTTTTCTGGGTGATACAGGAGCAAGAGTTCCATGAAACCTTGAAGGAGCCCTTTCAGTGATACTCAGCTTTGCCTGCTTATCATCATGTCTATCTGCTCAAGTCACTATTTTTTCCAATGAACAAATAATTTACTTTAGTTCATGCAGTTAATTTACACAAACCATAGGCTGATTTAGAGTAAACCATCATAATTTCATTCACTATATACTTGTGCGTAGTACTTATTATTAGGGACTGACTAATCCAGAAACTGCAAGAATATAAAAGAAAAGATGGTATGGGATGAGAGATGATATGTAAGAACATGCAAAAATTTTTTCTCTCTTTTTTTTTTTAGGATATCCCAATTGAGTAAGCTCAAAAGTGGTGGAATACACGTATTAGGACTTAGAAGACTCTTTAGCACATGGTGGTCTATCATGGAACCAGAGAGCAGAGGACAAAGGGCAAAGACCCAATTCTGAGTCCCAGTGTCAACACCAGAACACTAGCACTGTATGTTCAGAAAGGTAGAAAGAAACTGGGAAGCTCAGCTTTTTATTAGAATTTGCCTAGTGAGCCAATGACAGAAATTAAGTCCCAAAATATTTACTGGATTTGATAACATGGAGGTCCACTGTGATCTAAGCCTGAAAAATTGACTAGAGAAACAGAAAGGTGCCAGAGAGGAAGGGGTTTCTATTAAATAGACTGAAGGAGTATGAATGCTAGTTTCAAGCAGTGGAAACACAGGAAAAATAAAGGTAGATAGAAAACATAGCCAAGGATGTTAGAGAACAGGAAACGTTACTGATGCATGTTTGGGAAAGAACCACCAAAGAGAAATATAATAGAATCAGTGGGAAGGATGGCTGCGACTTGGCAGACTTGTTACATGCTGACTGGCTATTTATCATATGGAAGAGCACACAGTCTACTTGAAATTTTTGCTCAAGAATCTGTTGTTTAATTCTGTGGATGACCAGTGAGGAACAATCCTTTCTTTCCCAAAGAGGGATGTCTTGGATGCGCATTGAGAAAGGTAGTGATGACTGGCCTTTGGCTCTTTTGCCTGAGGGGTGGTGGTGGTGGTGCTGGTGGTTTGCTGTTTGGCTTTGTTTGCCTAGAGTCCTCCAGCACAGTGGGCAGATGTGCCAGCCAGATGACAGATGCCACTCTTCTTCTACCTCTCTAGATAACACACACTAACTTGTGTTTAAAAGGTATGTTTGGGTTTGTTTTAGGTGAACAACTATGTTTTAAGTCAGCATCCTACAAAATAAGAAAGAAAATTATTAGTAGGACCTAACTCACTTCTATAAGCTTTTAAAAGTTTAATGTGGAAGAAAAGAGACTGAGAATTTAGGTTTTTGGAGCATGTGAAATAGTCACTGTTCACAACCTCACTGTTATTTCAGTCTTAAATACTTATCATCCTCATCTTTGGTATCAAAGCATCATCTTCCTCAGAAGTTTGCACCCATACTTACTTCTTAAAAGAGTCAGAGATTCTCTTCTGTACCAGAGACTTGGGATTTCTCTAGCATAGCAATGCCGAGACTCAGGGGATAGGGCCTCTGTGACAGACAAATTTACTTCACATCTCAATCAAAAAAACAATGACTGTGCTACTAGAAAATCTGAAAGACCTTCTACTGTGGCTCATTTATGAGGTTGAGGAAGTGTGAGCTCAGAGACTTACTTGACAGTCCTTAGCTTTTATTTGCTTTAAAGGTTGTCCCACATAAGAGAATGCTTTAGGAAAAAAAAAAAAAAAAAAAAGAATGCTGTAGGAATCCTTGTTTCGAACCTGTGTGTGCAACCTTGAAGTGTCAGGGAAAGCTTCTACAAAGTACTTCCTTTCCCTAGCTGGCTGGGCCCATACCCTGTAACCCCATCACTGTGGGGCATGCTTCTTGTTCGGCTATAAAGACTTTTGGGGAGATAACCCAAGCTCACACAAACAGCTTTATAGAACATTTGTGGGAGAAAAAGGCATCTGAGCATCTATAAAGGGCAAGGGAGAGAAGGGTCTTACTCCTCCCACAGGGCTGCTGGGAGTTTGTGAAGTCACTGCTGGAGTGTGTGTCTGGGACAGCATCACTGCTGGAGTGTGTGTCTGGGATAGCAGGGGTTTCATGACGGGCAGAGGATTTGCAAGGAGAACCCCCCCCTTCCTTCTGGATCTAGAGACCCTGCACCAGTCTACCCCACTGTGTGCATGTGAACAGAGCTATACAGTACACAACTTTGAAAAACTGGTGTGTTACCTTGCAGGGAAGAAGTGGAGGGAGTGCCAGGGCTGGGGGGTGACAGTAGGGAGTGAATGATGCTTATATAGCACAAATAAGGTAGATTCTCCAGTGGCCTCTTCCCACCAGTATGATTTGCAATGAGTCTCCTCTCTAGATGCCTCTACTTTGTAATATCTGCGCTTTCTTACCCTGTGTCTTTCTAACGACACAATTTAATATTACTTGGAAATTGTAAATTCTAGTTTTATAGCATTAAGTCTACTTATTGAGTGGGGAAAAAAATATCTTCATTGTGCTAAGGACCATTTTGATTCCTTCTGAGACCTAATGTTTCTTTTATTTTAAAGTGCTATATATAACATGAATAGGTTTCTCTGGGCTATGTGAGATGAAAATGCTACAAAGCCTGCACCCTTCTATTTTTTTTAAAGATTTATTTATGTATGCGTACAGAACTGGGGTACAGGCCAGAGGTGCAGGGGTAGTGAAAGGATTCACCAGAGACAGAGTGGGGAGCAGAGCAGGCTGATTGATGACATACACTGCTGAGGGGAGCAGTGGGCCAGTCAGCAAAGGTCTGCCAGGCCATGTGATGTCACCTCCTAGGGCCAGGCATTGAACTCCCATTGAAGCGGCTGCAGCCAGCTTGCAGTGCTACGTCCTCACCTGTTGCACCACCAGGGAGGACCCCCTTCTCTGTTTCCACCGGGGAGAGTTGGGTCAACCTACTTCAAGCAGCTCTTTGTGGAACACACATTTAAAAAATAAAACAGAGCAAAATAGCCAGTTTTGCAGTCAGAAGCTTAGTGTCAAGATTCACTGTGTAATCTCTAGATGCTAGTGAAGTGTTTCTTGTCATATGACCCCTGTGGCTATTACTCCCAGGGGGATAAAGCACAGAGGTTTTTAATAATCTGGAAATGCTTTTAATGGGGTTTTAATTAAGTGGAACAAAATGGCATGTGTTGCCTTCATTTGATACAAATTTTAATTTCAAATCAGACTTGAAATTGTTTTAGCACTGCAAAAAAGGGAGCTGAACTACTCTTAGGTAGTCCCAGGAGATTAGTTGTGGAATGTGAGCAGGGAAGTGTGGGGTGGTCCTTTTGCCTAACACTTGGTTCACAGGCTCTGGGGCTCTTCCGCATGCTTAGAATTGAATCTCAGTACTCTTAAGGAGCAGCTCTTACAGTCAGGCACTCATCCTCCACTCCTAGCAGTGTGCGAAGAGGACAGAGACATTGAGAAAAGAACTGAGAGGGAGATGTTTCACTCTTGCAGTCAGAGTAGGATTATTGCTCACAGGCCTTGTCCTCCAACCAGTAGGACAGGTGGTTCTCTTCCCTCTTAATGTCGCATGAGTAAATGCAACATCAGGAGATGTTATGGTAAATATTTGGGGATTGTCTGAAAGAAAGGAAAATGAGTATGAGATTCCTCTTTGAAAGTCACCTTATATCTGGCCCAGCTCAGACAAGGAGGGTGTGGAGAGAGCTGCCTCAGGGAAGGCTCTGGTGCAGGTGTCACTGTGGCCATTGGCAGAGCAGACAGGGAAGTTTTCCCTGTGGAGCAGACATCATAGAATAGCTCTGATGCATGCTGTTGCCAGGTTCCCACCAAAGAGTGCTGTTCTTTGGGTAAATGGCCTCAGGATTGAGGGGCTGTAAGGGAGGAGCTACAAAGAGAAAAGGTTCAGCTGGTTTCTGGCCACCCACACTGAAAACTGTGCAGGTTCATGATCCCATGGGGCATTTGAGCCTTGTACCCTCCAAGAGATAAGTGTTTGAGCACTGTCTGTGAGAGGGCAGAGTTAGTGGCTGTCCACAGCAGTCATGTGCAGCCATGTAAAGTGGCTGTTGCCCTCAAGAACTTATCCTGTTCTCAAACACCTAGGAAAGCCAGCACCCGTGAAAGGGAGCATAAATGTCACAAAGTCCTTCTTGAACTATGAGATTAGAAATTACACTAAGTTCTGTTAACCTAGCATAATTATGATAGAGTTGTGTTCATTTAGGATTCCCTAGAAGGGTTCAAGAGTTTCCAGAAAGCAAGCCCTAAAGGAGAGAATGGAAACATAGCCTACCTGGTGTTTATGTAAAAGGTTGGGACTCCTTAGGAAATCAGTACAGCAATGTTATGAAGATAGTGGGTTTGAATACTTTTAATGACTGCAGTAGGAATTGTCACTTTAATTTAGAAGAGAGGAAATCACTCTCCAGAGCACAGCTCATTACATTACTAGAGAGACGGCCAGAAGATTTTCTTCCCCATCCTGGTTATGTCCGTATACATGAAGTGGTCTCTTTGGAAATGTTTGACTTAATTCAAATTGGTATCCTAATAGTGTCAGCTCTTCAATTTGGCAAACTCAAGAGAGGTAAGCCTATGTGGTGAGGCACTACTGAACCAGAGTGTCCTGACATTCTGTGTGGGAACTTGGGACTATCTCCCCAAAATTCTTTAGAACTAAACAAGAAGCTATGTAGCACCTTCTGGCATGGATTTGGGTCAATTATTCTACTTACACATCACTAGGAGAGCATATAAAAGAGTCCAAAGATAGGTCAGCCTGTCTCTGGAGAGTGGTTGGAGGGAGGGAGAAATCTTCCAGGGTTTTCTGTCCTCTGTATAGCCTGTGGCAGCACCATCCTCTTGACCTTCCATATTTATGCATTACATAAAGGTTTGGGAAGATTCCGATGGTATTCTAGCTTTGCCTCATGAAGGTCATAGACCCCAGGACCTACCTCAGTTGTCAGTGGGCACCGTCACTGTGGTTTATGGAACAGGCAGGTTTTATCCTCCCTTGTGTCACATACATGGAACACACAGCTCCCCATGTGAATCAAGTAAGTGTGGTAGGGGCTTTCCTCTTACATAGAGCTGCGTGCCGTTTTCTTTTTTAGAGCTACTGCTTTTCTAAAAGGAATGAAGTGAAATAGCCTGTGGTGGTTCACTGTGTGCCCTCGCAATGACAGGCACACAGTGTGTGTTCTGGGGTAGAGTTCACCAGCACTGGCTTGCGATGTTTTTCAGCACACAGGCCTTGAAGATTTTTAGCTTTACAAGCATCCTTCAAATAATGACCTAAGCCATTGTGTGTGAAGCTGCAGATGTGCGTGGGCTTTAATTGCTTTTAAGAGGCAAGGAAATTGTATACTTTCCCCAAAAGGCTTGGCACCTGAGCAAATGATCGAGATTAGTTCACACAACAAATAAAGAGGAATGCAGATGTCTGTGGCTGATGGATTCACTGAGCAGTGGATTTATAGGAAAAATTGGTGACTGAATGTCAACTGAAAAAGAGCCTATATAGATAGCCTCAGAGGGCGGTTTCTATGAGTAGTTTAAATATGGAGTTCTGTGGACAAAAAAAAAGAAAATAAAAAATTATTATTATTTCATTGGTTTATCACAGGTCATAAAGTCATACAAAACAGTGTAAAAGCAAAAGCTGATAGTGGAGATATTTAAAATTATTGAGGTCAGCATCCGTAGCTTGTAGCCAACACTTCCTAAAGCAATAAAGATCAAGTGCAGCCTGTGTAATATGTTCAGCGTTCTAAATAAAATTAGTTATATCATTGCTTGAAAGCACAGGATAATACACTAATTCACTTTTGTCTCACATTTTAATTGTGGCATCAATTCAGTAGACCCTCCTGGAGTTGGGACAAACCAGAAAGGAAAACTTCTGTATGATTTTCTCTTTAATCTTTGTCTTATTTTTCTCTGCATTAGTATGGAAAACAAGCTGAAGATATATACATATAATTATACATATATATATATACACACATATATGTGTGTATATGTATATATATATATTTATTTATTACTGTTCTTATTTATTAGTATTTAAAATACTACAGTAAAATGATGTCCTTGCTGTGCTGGACAAAGCCCAACAAATTCATCACATACACGCTCCAGACACATAAGGGTTAATTGTCAAAAATCCATGTCAGCCCAATTTGTGTATTTCGTTAAATGGATAACACGTTGAGCACCTGCAATCTGCTGTCTTTACTTTGAACTACTTTTCTCTTTACCTCTGGAAACTTCTTTATCATGCACTGATCTAAAGAAACTCACTGAGTTTCTCTGTGTTAGGATCCTTTGTATAATTTTTAATAAGCACACATTTAACTGACTCCCCGAGGTGCCTTTTTACCATCTACTTTCTTCATATTGATGGTCCTACATCCTACTTCAAACACAGAATTTATTCCACTGCCAAATGAAGTGTTCTCTCTCTCTCTCTCTCTCTCTTTTTTAAAGAATTCTTCTCACTACTGTCAAACTCTGAGGAATCTTGCTGAGCTTCCTGGCAACAAAACTTGAAGGGATAATGACGTCGTCTATCAGTTCAGTTGATGTTTTCTGTTCTAATATTCTTGTTTTTCCTCCTTACTCCTAGACTGCTACTCAGCACAGACAATAACTCCGAATCTTAAAATATTTCCACTTCTCTTATCTCTTTCCACCGGGGAACTGTTAACCAAAATATGAACATATGGGCATGAAGTCCTGCGACATCAAGAGGCAGTGATTCTCTCTTGCTAAAAAGTGACAAGCACACTTTAAAATAAACCATTCTTTAATGAACAGCCATATACCAGAGACATTTTGTAGGGGTGGAGTGGGGAATGGGATCAAAAACGGGGGGTGGGGGTGGGGAGAGAAGTGCACAGGATTATGGTGATGGCACATGGGTGACTTGGTGATGGGAAACCCGCGGGGATTACAATTAAGATGGTAAAAAAAAAATATATATATATATATATATATGTATATATACAAACTGATGTAAAAAGAAACTGATAAAAAAACAAAAAAAAACCATTCTAAATATCGTTTGAACTTTTCACTTTCAATATTGTGCTTTCTTCACTTTTTATAAAATATTTATTTATGCATACAGAACAGGGATAAAGAACAGAGGTAAAAGGGAAGTTAGAGGATTCTTCAGTGGCAGTGGGGAGCAGAACAGGCAGATTGATGAAATACACTGCAGAGGGGAGCAGCAAGTGGGTCAGGAGAGGTCTGCTGTGCCATGTGGGTCACCTTTGTGGCTGGGGATGAAACTTGTGCTGAAGCGGCTGTGGCTAGCTTTGCAGGGTTGCACTTTAACTCGTTGCACCACCAGGGAGGAACCCAATTTTCTTCACTTTTATTTTTAACAAATTTTCATGAGATTTTTAGGAACAGCCCCATTTTGTGTCTAGTTAGCAAAAGCTACTTTCCATGTCTTCTGGTATGATGCCCTTCCATTTTATGATATTATTTTTCCTTTTTATCTATAGAAAATATGTGGTGTTGAGCCTACTCTTTTTAGCCAGATGGATCTTTATCATTAAATATTTTAAACTTTTTGTTCCAAATTGATGAAATTGGAATTCTCTTTTATTCCTTTACTCTATCACAATCATACATTCACTGGGTAGGAGCTTGTGATTCCAAATTAGCTTTGATTTGGTGGATACAGAAAAGACTAACTCTTTTCCCCCAAGAGATGATAGCAGTGGCAATGACACAAGCATTTACTCTCCAGGGGGCCAGTGACAACTGGTGAGCAGTAAGTTTTATAGAATATTAGAAAGCAATTACTGTTTTTCTGTGGAACTGCTGGGGAGTGATCTCAGGTGAAATGCAATTTTCTGGGTGAAGGGATTTGAGACAAACTAGAGGAAAGAGGTAGCCTGACAGGGTCCAGAAGGAATTATAGATATGATGGGTGGGCTCATCATGACCTCATCCTACCCAAGCGGAAGGCCGGGAGTAAATCTCAACTGGAGTTAGAGAGGTGTCTGTATGCCTATTTCAGCCTAACGTTTGCAGTGGCCTTAATATGGTTTATACATGATACACATTTGAAACTTCTCTAAAGTTATAATGCAATGTCACTTCAACTTTCAAAAAAAGGAGAAGAATATAATCTAGTCCCTATCATGTCCCAGGTGATTCTTTTACTCTGTGTTCCAGTATTTGATGTTAGGTATTGATAAGTGGCTTCTAAAAATGAGACTGAATTCAAGAGATTAAATGGAATGCATACTTACTGATTAGCAACGCTGCCCCATGCATTTGCTAACTTCTAGCCCATACAAGGCAGGAGTAAAGGGCATGGGTTTCCAGGGTAAACTAGTTTGACTTTGTTCAAAAATAAGATGCCTTGGGGTAGGTGTGGTGTGTTAACATACATCTGAATAGGTGTGATTCTGTGTAGATCTCTGAATCACATATAGTGTTGTGAACCAGTGCTACCTCAGTTAAAAATAATAAGATTTTTAATGTAGTGGGCACTTTTTATGTGAAGATAATTTTGTTTATCTGTGTATTGTTATTTGAGTCTTGGTAGTCTGGCTCCTTCAGATGAACTATCAGCAGATGTTTCTGATATTAGTATAAAGGGAAGGACATATGATAGTGAATAAACAGTCTTTGCTGTTCAGGCGTTTATTGCATGGGGTAGGACCTAGTAGAGTTTCTTCTACAAATGTGGGAACCTCAAGGCCAAAACATACAGCTTCCAACTTTACATAGTATCTTTACATAGTATCTTTTCCTTTCATTGCCACCTCCCGCTCTCTCAAACTCCTTCCCCTCATGTTAACCCAGAGTCCAGCCTCTCCACTGATGATTGACAGGACATCCCTCTATACAAGCCTCAGGTCTTCATCAAGCACATTGATGATTACAGTTTGCTCCAGGTGTTGTCCGAACACTGAGTATCAATTTATGAGAGGATAGACATACTAAGGGGATTCTTCTCTGTCCAGTCTGTTATTCTATTTTGCATTCTGTCCAGTTTTTGAGAGTCACACAGAAACATGTTCTTCTGGTTCCTACTGCCACAGCATAGCCAAGTACGAAGATTTTGGTGTGCAACCATTTCTGACTGGAGGAAGGATTTTTTAACCCTTCACTAGTGTTTAGACATAGCAGTATTTGCGCAGAGGCAATGAGGACAGTTGGAAGAAAACAAGTATCTTCAGAGACACCTGTTTTGTTTGATGTCATTGGGCAATTTCCAGTCTAGCAGTCACTGTTTCTTGATGAAGTAGAGCTGCTCCTACGAACCTTTAAGAACCAGCACTTTAGGACTCCAGATTCTCCTACAGATATTCCCATCTTGGGTTTCTTAGTTCTACTCTTAACAATCAAGGATCCGAATTTGACAAGTGACCTTTTGAAATGGCACATACATTCCCTGCAGGTTTATTATGAATATAATGATATCTTGGGCTGATTTTCACAACTGTCTGCCCATCAAAAGGTGAAAGTCTTTTTAAAAAGCTGTAGGGCTCTTTTAGAGGCCTGTGGTTTTTACATTGTTTCAAGCCCTTTAATGAAAGCCTGCATACTCCACAATTCTTGGAATGGACCTTAATTTTAGTAATTATAAAGCTGGTCCCTGTAAGAAATTATCACAACCCCAAGTACCACCAGTGATGGGATCCATTGTTTTCAACTTGTGAGTTAGTGGTCGAGGTTGGCTTAGTCATTCCTATCATTTCTAGAATCCTTACCTTTCAGCCAAGCATGAGTAAAAGGAGAAAGAGGAGATGTGTGAGTTGGAATTTCTGTGAGGCTGACATTTGGTTCTTAGCATTTACATGATTGTGGCTTTGAAAATGTTATGTTGGAAAAACACAAGCTCTCTCAGTTCTCAGGGTTCAGGTACTGGAGATCTAGTCTTCCCCCTAAGACACAACATACTTTATCAAAAGGGGCAGTAGTACATATTTCATAGATACCAGACCAAATAATTGGTTCTTTCTACTTATTTTCCCAACTTTATTTTGGTCCTTGGCATTTCTGTTGGGACACTGATAGTCTCATATTTTCACACTGAAAATGTGAGTCCATTACCAATAGCCTCATGATGGGAACCAGAACACACAATGAAGAGCGTCTAGGGCCCCGTTGTCCCCACAATTTTGTTCAAGATCCCAAAGAAAACTGCTTGGAAAGCAGTCATGAGATCTTATTTATATCTCATTTTTCCTTCATAGAAAGATAGGGAACTCTGGAGTACATGCCAAGGAAGAGGATTCAACCGGACCTGTACTGTTCACAGCAGCTAAGATCACCGAGGAATTTAAAAGGGTAGTTTCTGAGTCCAGTCAGTTTGGGGTGGGGGGGGTGGGAATTGTACAGAACCAATTTTAGCTCATTGCCAGCTTATTTCACTTTCATTTGTTCTCCCTTGGGCTAAACTGTTGGCTCTGTAATTTGAACTTGTATTCTCTGATCCATTTGAATCAGGCCCTGCCTACCAGTTGAAGGGCAGGTCTTCACTCATCTATCTGCACTCTTCGCTCACCGCATTGATCCTGACATGCTGGCTTTCCTCAAGTGATAGATGCTCTCTCCAGTCCTTCACGGTCAGGACCCAAGGCCATTCATTCACTCTGTCAGCATCTGGCTCCTTCAGGCTTTCAGCAGGTTTGAACGAAATCGAATATGTAACACTGAATACTTCAAAGAGTCACAGCTATGTGGAGAATAAAAAGTACTCACTTAAAAATTCAGTTTATAAGAGGTGATTTGCTTTAAGAAGATCCAAAGAGAAACAGCTTGGGTATGAGATAGAGGTGTGGAAGAAGTACCCTAACTGTTTTACTTGACTTTCAAGCATCCTTTCCAAAGGCCGTGCTCCCAGCAAGCAGGTAGAGCAGTAATCCTAAGCTGCCTTCCTTCATAATGTACCTTTTTATCAGTGACATCACTCTCCAGCATATGGCAGAAGCTTTGAAAGGTACTTCTAAACAGCTCTGAATGGAATTGTGAGATTTTAGGCTCAGAGCAAATGAATCCAAGAAGCTCAGGTAAAATGTCTTGAAATGATGCTGATGATGTCTTTATTTACTGAAATTCAGTAACTTAAAAACAATAACAAAAATATCCCAAAGAGAAATAGGATGAAGATGAAAGAACCTTATCTGTGGAACTAGTCCGCTTTGCTCTAGGGGCACTGCCTGGTTGTCACACACTGCAGGACTCAGCATTGTCCACAGATCACATGACTTAGAATCCCATTGCACACAGCTCTGCTAAGCTGTGATTCAACATGTAAATATACTATTTCACAACAATTTACTAAATTTCGCAATCCTTGGAATCCAGTGATTTAGTACCACCACTTTCAATGCCACGTGGGGGGGGGAGAGGAATAAAGCTTTGGTTCCTAAAGAGCAAACTTTGAGTATACAGTTTTAGAAGGAAATCTGCCTGTAAATAAGGGCATTTTTTGGTTTATTGTTTTGGAAAATCACTTTCTAGTCAGTTGAAACCCTTGCATATTAGATATACTTGTGTCTGTCTTCTGGTAGTTACTATTTTTTCTTCCCCCCTTGGGTTATGAACAGTAGTCCCTGCTAGCCACATTTCTCCATGAGCTTTGCTGAGGAAGGTCAAGAAGAAGCACGTCCTGTCTCTGCTGTTTAATTCCTGGCATGTCTGTTTAGACACTCTGGAATGGACTTCCTACTCTATAAAACAGGGACTAGTAATTTACTTAACATAGGGTTATTATGGAGAAAAATAGGAATAGTACAAGACAATCACCTGGCATACTATACAGAACACAGTTCCAACAATTCAAATTTAAAAAATCACAATTTTTGTATTCTGGGTACAAGATATAAAATTAAATTAGATGAAGTAATACCTGTTTTTTTTTTTTCTTTCAGAGTTGTTAATCTCTTATTTCATGATTTTGAAGGAGGTTAATCTTTAGTCATTTTTAGTATGTGCAGTTTTTGATCATTCAAACTTACATTAAAAGGAAATAGATTTCTCTTTAGTAGGCTAACTCCTATTTGGTTATTTTTAGTTAAAAGTCTCAGATATTCAGCTAAATCATATGTGTGTGTGTATTTTTTCCTGATCCCTTATTTGGTTCTTATAGATTTCTCCTATAAGTGAAATCTTCTGATATTTTTCTTTTTCCTTCTGGCTTACTTCAGTGATCATAATAACTTTTATGTGATATGTGCCTGATGTTAAAGCCCACACATGCAATGCACGGAGAATCTAGGGCCTCCTACCATCAATCAGACAGCGGTGAATTTGAATGTTGTCCTATACAACTCAACTTGAATGCTGTTGTATGCAACTCGTGTGACTGTTAAGTTTGAGTGACTGTGGTTCAGATTATTTCGTCATGAGGATTGCAGTATTGCTGTGGTGGTAATTGTGGTAACACATGAGTGGTCATTGTGAACTAATAAAACACAGTACCTTTTTTAGTTTTAGTAACTGGTATAGTTACCTTTTCCAGACCCTGCATATCCATCATTATGCTGAAATGACTTAGCTGTGGTCAGCATTACAAAGACAGAGCAACCTGACCCTGTTTTCTTGATTTTGTCACTTGACCTCTTAAAATGTGTAGTTTTATTTTGTCTGGTACTAAGATGAAAAACTATTTTGAGGTCTGTTCTTAAGAGTTGATTCATTGTGTGTCCAAAAATAAACTATAATTATATATTTGACTCTATTTAGGTTTTTAGGATTGATCATTTTAAGTTCATTTTGTAATTAAGAGTCTACTTAAAGGAGTTCCTTTCATACCTTTATATCTTTAACCTCATTATAATTTTTTTTTATTTTAAAGTTTCTATGGATTTCTTAATTATGTTACTTTAAGGTTGATTGAGGAAAATAATTCACAGAAAATAATGGGCATCACTTTTCCTCAAAATTTGAATGCCTGCTAGTGGCTAGTATTAATTTTTAAACAGTTTTGATATCTTTTAAAATTTGTTTTAAAGGTTTTGTAGCTTCTAAGGTAAATTCTTTCACATTGTTGGTTAAGTTTCTTCCCGAATTTTTGCTTTTTTTGAGGTAATTGTAAATAAGACCAATTTCTCAATTTCCTTTTCAGATACTTTTAAATGTATAGATATGAAAGAGAATTTTGTATCTTGCATTTAAAAATTATTTATTTTTGTTGTGGACTGCCTACGTTTCTACCTATAAACATGTTACCCACAGACAAATTTTCCCTCTTCTTTTCTGACATGGATGTCTGTTATTTCTTTTCCTTGCCTAATTGCTCTAAGACTTCCTGCATTACACTAATAGAAGTGGCAAGAATGAGCATCCTTCACTTGTACTTGATCTTCAAGAAAAAAAATTCACCTCTTGACTGTTGAATAATTCAAGTCTTATATATAACCTTCATTAGACTGAAGTGAATTCCTTTTATACCTGCCTTATATACAATTTTTAAATCATGCAAACATGTTAAATATTCTTTTCCTGTATCTTTTTAGATGATCATGTGGCTTTTATTCTTTATTCTGTTAATGTACTGAATAACATTAGTTAATTTGTGCATGTCAAACCAAATCCTGTGAATAAATCCCACTTGGTCAAGTATGTGATCCTTTTAATATGCTACTGAATTCCCTTTTTACTTTATTAAGAATTTTGGATCCTGTATTAGTAAGAGATATTAATTTATAGTTTCCTTTTCTATGGGATCTTTGTCTAACTTTGGTAATAGGATAATACTGGCCTCATCAAATGGATTTTGGAGTATTGATTGTTTCTCCAGTTTCTTTTTTTTTTTTTTAAAGATTTATTTATGCATACAGAACTAGGGTACATGCCAGAGGTGCAGGGTCAGTTAGAGGATCCACCAGAGACAGCATGGAGAGCAGAAAAGGCAAATCAACAAGATACACTGCTGAGGGGAACAGTGGGCAGGTCAGTAGAGGTCTGCTGTGCCATGTGGGTCAGCTTCGGACCCGGGATCAAATGCATGCTGAAATAGCTTTAGCTTCATAGTGCTGTGCTTTAACCAGCTGTGCCACCAGGGAGAGCTCTGTTTCTCAAGTTTCTATGAAGAGTTTGAGAAGGATCAACTTTGATTCTTCTTTAAATGACTGGGGAAATTTGTCAGCAAAGCTACCTGCTCTTGACTTTTATTGGGAAGTTGTTGAATTAATCTTTCTCATTACTAGTCTATTCAGATTTTCTGTTTCTTTCTGATTCAGTTGTAGTAGTTTATATGTTTCTGGGAATTTGTCCATTTATTCTTGGTTATTTAATTTTGGGGCATATTACTGTTCATAGTAATATGATTTTTGTGTATTAACAATTGTAACATCACTTTCACTTCTGATTTTATTTATTTAAAATATTTTCTTTTTTCTTACTCTAGCTAAAGATTTGTCAATTTTCTTTTTATTTTCAAAAGATCATCTCCTAGTCTCAGTATTTTTATTCTAATTATTTTTAAAATTGTTTTTCTGTTCCCTGTTTCACTATTTTTTTATTGGACCCTTACATTATACTATATATAAAATCAACTCAAAATGGCTTAACACCTTATCAATAAGAATTTAGGCTATAAAATTCTTGGAAGAAAACTGCCAAAATTTTTTTGATGGTGGTGGTGCTGATGGTTTCCTGCATATGATACCAAATGGAGAAGCAGCAAACACAAAAGTAAATAAATGGGATGTCATGAAAGTACAAGGCTCTACACTTTACTCATCAGAGTAAATGGTGACCTACAGAAGGAGGAAACATATTTTTCGTAATGTTTAATAAGAAGTTAATATCCCAAATATGAGGGAAGTCACAAAACCAAATGAAGGGATCATAGACATTTCTTTAAAGACATACAAAGGGGCAACTGGTATATAAAAAGATAGTCAGCATTGCTAGTTTTCAGGGAAATGCAATCAGAATCACAGTGAGATATCATCTCACACCTCTTAGGATAGCCATTATCAAAAAATACAAATGAGAGCAAATACTGACAAAGACCTAGAAAAAGTGATACCCTTTGTATACAGTTGGCAGGAAGATAAAGATGTCAGTTGCCATGGACAACAATATGACAGTTCTCAAAAAACCAAAATTTGAATACCAAATGATCAGTACCCCACTTCTGCCTCTATGTCTGCAAGAAGTGAAGTTGTATCACAGAGAGTGCTCTGCACAGCCTCGTCATGGCAGCACCGTTCATGATAGACAAGCTATGGAAACAACTTCTGTGGTCCATGTTATGCACGGGAAGATGACTGGATAAAGAAAGTGTGCTGTGTGCATGCACTGAAATGTTCTGCATGTGGAAAAAGAAGGAAGCCCTGGCACATTTGACAACATTGATGTACCTGGAGAACATTATATTAAGTGTAATAAGCCAGTTATCCAAGTGTAAATACTTTTTGGTGCCATTTACAGTATGAAATATCTAAATCAATTTTTTTTCTTGAATCATTGTTCATTTTATGCAGTATTTGATTCCTCTGGTCATGTGTATTTCTCATAAATAACCCCACCACCAAATCACCTGAGAATCATCACCATAGTCCCTTGTGCTATTCCCTCCTCTATTTTCCTGTTTTCTGTCTCCCTCCTTCTCCCCTGGTCTATGCCTCAGATCTATAATTTGCCTGCAAGCTTTGTCTCTCTCTCTTTTGGATCCTTATATGTCGGAGACCACCTCCAACTTTTGAGGTGTCTGGAGGCAACACAGGCAGGACCCTAAGATGGGAAGGCGTCAGCTTGCAGAGATTCCAAGAAGGGGAGAGGGAGTGAGGAAGACACGGGAGTCAGAGTTGGGTGCAAATCTTCCTGCCCTGCCTTCAGCAGAGGTTTATTTTATACATTTCCAGCAGGCAGGGGGATGACATTAGCATACGAAAGGGGTAAAGATCACAATCACCTTTTTTCTAAGAATGGTCTGGGGTTGCAGGAAGAGGAAATTTCTTGCTAATCAAGTTTGGAAAAGTTCTTTGAAGAAACTCGCTAAAAGGTTTTAAGTAAGTTTCCTACTTTGAGGAAACTTGCTAAAAGATTTTAAGTAAGTTTCCTACTTTGAAGAAACTTGCTAAAAGGTTTTAAGTAAGTTTCCTTGAGGTCCAGACAGTAGAAAGTGTAATTTGCTCTAAATAGGAGACATGGGTGAATTTCCTTATCTAAAGACTAGGTAGTAGAATCCTGAAAGACTAGCCAGAAAGACTTTTGTGGATTGCTGTGAAGTGTAGCAGGTAAAAAACTTGACTAGCTCTAAAACAGGCAACCTGGATGAATTTCCATATCTAAAGCCAGACAGTAGGAAGTTTGAGTAATTCTGTAGAAGCTGAATAGGAGGCTAGGTGAGATAGTAGAATAAGATTTGGGTTTTCCTCAGTCTGGCAGTGAGAGACTTTGCAGAAACAGCCCTTTTGTTTTTATTGATCAGCCAGTTGTTAAGTCACTTTTGACTTCAGAGGAATTTTTCACCCTGGTGCAGTGCTTGCTTGTCAGGGCAGGCAGGCCTTATGCGGCTGAGGCAATCCAATTGTAGGCTGAAAGTTGCTCAGAATATTTTGATATTACAATTATACAAAAAAGGGAGGTCATAATACAAGTTAGCATGGAAAGTCTGATCTTTCAGAGCTTTTCCTGAGCTACCCGGAATCTGTCAGACGATAGCCATCGCATAGCTTGTGTCACTTATAAGAACAGTCAAATTTATAGAAGCAGAGTAAAATGGCTCAAGGGAGGGGAGATGGGAAATTGTCCACTAGGTGTGGAGTTTCAGTAATGCAAGAGGCACAAGGCTAGGTATCTGTCCTTATCCTGTCCTATCTCTATACCTGACACTGGAAACATGTGTTACGAGAGTAGATTTCATGTTCAATATTCTTAATGCAATAAAATAGTTGTGAACCAAAAGGTTAACATGAGCTATATTTCAAAAGCAAAATTACAATTACTTTTTTTATTTTGAACTTAATTAATCTACCCTTAGTCAGTAATATTTTATTTTGTGATGCAATACTTTCCCCACAGAATTTCTTGTTCTCTATCTAATCTTCTAATCAGATACTCTGAAAGCCCTGAAATGACTAGCAATGAGTTTAAAGGAAAAGCATTAAGCTTTCATTTTCATTCAAATTCAGATGAGTTTGTTTGAATTTCATCTTGTTTTAGCTTTCATTACACATTTTATCTTGGATATAGGGGATTCATTATAATCCTTGTATAGATATCACTGGACTTTCCTAACTTTAATCATAGCTGCTTTTATTGAGAATATTTAATGTGACAACCACTTTGCAAGCATTATCTTCCTCTACTATTTCAGTCCACTGAGGTAGGGAATATCATTAATCATTACCCCTAGTTTGCAAAGAAGACCAAGTCATACAGAGGTTAAGTAAGATGCCCATGGGGATAGTGTTCCCAGAGGCAAAGTTGGAACCCAAACCTATGTTTTAGAACATTGAGAAAAATTAGATAAAAGGAAAAATCCTCATTGTCAGATTCTTTTCAGAAGTAAGATCTGTAACTTTTGGTTGGAATGGTCATATTGCATTGAGCTTATTTTCTCTTAAATCACAATTACTTGTACCCAGCCAACTATAACCACTGAAAATATTTAAATTCTGGGCTTTAGCACACCAGTCACTGGATGACTGTTTTTCACCTAATCAGGTAGCACAGGCAAAATCATTCTTCCTGAATTGGAGAAAAATAAAGAACATTTCTACGTACTTTGTGCTACTTCCATCAAAACCGCCCTTTAGTTATAAGTTACAAGTGGCCAAGAAACATCTGAAGGCACGTTCAAACGCTCTAAGAATAAAATAAATACAATAAAACTAAGAATAAGGCCTTCCCTGGTGGCGCAGCGGGTTAAAGCACAGCACTAAGAAGCTTAAGCCACTTCCTCATGAGTTCGATCCCCGCCTGCCCTGGAGGTGACCAGGAGAGGGCGTAGCAGACCTCTCCTGACCCGCCCCCTGTTCCCCTCAGCAGTGTACTTCGTAGATCTGTTCTGCTCCCCACTCTGTCTCTGGTGAATCCTCTCACCCTCCGCATCTCTGGCCTGTACCCCAGTTCTGTATGAATAAATAAATCTTAAAAAAAAAAACCTAAGAATAAAATAAATACAATAAAACTTTAAGGAGTGAAATACTGCTTTCCCCCTTTCACTTTGATCAATTTAAAAGACTGATAATCTATGTTGGAAATAAAGCAGGCAAGCATTCCTTGATTGTAGGAGTAAGATTGATAGACAGCGACTTTCTGATAACTGGAAGATGAAAGTAATACATTTTGGACAGGGGTATAATATCCTATGTCCCAGTTATGCAGGTAGGCATGAGAAGAGTCGCTTGCACCAAACATATTCAAACTGTGAGACTTTGAAAGTTTTAGTCTTGTAAGTCCATATCAATTGAAGGTTTTTTGTTTGTTTTTTTAATACATACAGGCACTAGTGTACAAGCCAGAGGTACACGGGCAGTGAGAGGATTCACCAGAGAGAGTGGGGAGCAAAATGGGCCAACTGACGCAGTACACTGCTGAGGGGAGCAGTGGGCAGGTCAGGAGAGGTCTGAGGCACCATGTCGGTCACCTCCAGGGTGGAGATTGAACTCATGTTGAAGTGGCTTTAGCTTCTTGGTGATTTGCTTTAACCTGTTTCGCCACCAGGGTGGGCCCCATTGGAGTTTTTAATTGAATTTACCTTGCTAATTTATGTATGCATTCAGAACTGGGGTATAGACCAGAGGTGCAGGGGCAGTGAGAGGACTCACCAGAAACAGAGTGGGGAGCAGAACTGGCCGATTGAGGAAAGTATACTGCTGAGGGGCGCACCGGGCAGTTCAGGAGAGGTCTGCGGCGCCATGTCGGTCACCTCCGGGGATCGAACTCATGCTCAAGTGGCATTAGCTTCTTAGTGCTGTGCTTTAGCCAGCTGCGCCACCAGGGAGGGCCTGATTTTTTATTATTTTTTTTTTAATCAGCTTCATGTAGTGAGATATACTTGTTAAAACTTGTGAAAGAGTATAAGAGGTAGACATTTCTTCCTCAGACCCCAAGTAAGAAATAATTTGGTTTTGATAACTGAGCTTATGGGAAGTTTTCATTGGAACTCTTATAAATTTTGATGAATTTCCTAGGGTCTTCAGCTTATTCTTAACAGCTAATGTATTGGTGGAGGGACTATTCATCCTATTAATTTACTTTGTATCATGGTTTGCTAATGGAGATAGCTTCAAACCAACATGGGGAAAACAGACAGCTATTAAAAAACAAAACAAAACAAACAAACAAAAAAAAAACCTTGAAATCACCAACATTGATAAGTGCTTCTGTAGTCACTTACCAAACACCCATCATCTTTAATACCTTTTTTTCCCCTGACAAACACACATCCTTCTCCAGTATATTTTCACACAGAAATTAAGAAAATATCAGATGTTATCATTCCAAATTAAATAAGGAATGTTGTAATTATTGGGGGACATGGATAAAATGTTCTTAAAATTAATTGAAGAAAGAATTGAATAGAGAATAGTCTGAAAAACTATGAAGATTTTTACCATCCCCTCTGACAGTATCCATATAAAAATGCAGTAACAAGAGGCCAGTTGTGTAAGAATTAAAACAAGGACTTAAAATTGTAAGGTTTTAGTGAACAGTGGAAAAACTTTAGTGTACTCATCTTATTAAAAAAAAAAAGAAACTGAGAGATTATAAATATTTTCTGGTACAATTAGACTGAAACTGCTGTTAGAGCAGAGTCTGGCTGTGAGCTGGCTACTGACCTCAAGGCAAGACTCTTTCTGACACCCCTGGTGTACCCTGTGCTCTCCCCAACTACATCTGCCTGTGGCCTGGGGCAGCACCCCTTCCTTGCCTTAGTGCTCTTGCCTAAGTTGGCCAATGATTGAAATCAGGCTCACAGATTTATCTGCAGATAGTTATTCATTTATTGTGTAATGATTTAGTAAGTGCCATAAATATGCTAAACACCTTTCTTGTTACTGTGAATAACAGAAATGAACAAAGTGATTCTTTTAAGCAAAATGTGACTTAAGACCTCTCATGTGGGCTATAATCTCTGGTCTTTATTGTACATCACTCTTTCACTTTTTTCCCTTACCACAAGAACTAATTTTAAAGAGAATCAATATATAAATTATATGTGGTTATATAATATCCAATTTAGAGTTTTCATTTATTCTGGGTATTCATAACCAAGAGATCCAACTACTCAAGTACTACCTAGAGAAACACTAACACAAATTCAATGCATCTGGATCCCAGCCCTGTGGGTTATTAGTTCTGTAACCATGGAAACTGTGGATCAGCTTTCTATTGTTAAAGTAGGAATAGTAGTAATTTATCATATAAATTGTTTGTATCATATAGTTGTTTGTCAGCTTGAATAATAATGTAGACTATCTATAACACTAGAAAACAATGTATCATCCATGCAGATCAGAAAATATTCCATACCTGCATCACTGCCTCTTCCACTGGCAATTGATCAGTAATTTCCAAGATGGTCTTTCCATCAGTCTGGTATCTGTGGTAACACTCTGTGGTAACACTCTGTGGTAACACTTGAAATGTAACTGATTTGCCATCTTGAGTCTTTTCTGCAGATAATATCCCATAGTTTCATGCACTGAAACTTTCTGGGGAAAGGCAGTAAATTTAAAGAATTCGGTTTTTGTCAGTGAGTGATCATACATTCCTGTTGACTCTAGAGAATCTATTATGACTCCAGTGTAATTACTTTAGTCTCAGTCACATGTTTCAAATTGTCCTACTTTGGATAACAAATGATATGGTTACTTTAATTATAGCTGATTTTTTTTTTAAAGATTTATTTATTCGTACAGAACTGGGGTACAGGCCAGAGATGCGGAGGGTGAGAGGGTTCACCAGAAACAGAGCAGGAAGCAGAACAGACAGATCTACGAAGTACACTGCTGAGGG
>NW_004567122.1:15711188-15722181 GCF_000260355.1 Condylura cristata
TTTTTTTTAACCTTAAGCAAATTGAATTTAGGGTATATTTTCATATTGTATATCAAGTTCATATAATAAGTATGTTTTTGTATAGTTATGATAGAATCCTTATTCTGATGAATAAAGTTTGATAAGCATGTTTATCAAACCATGGATATTAACTGCATTAACTGCTTAAAAGAAAAAAACAATTTCCTTGAGCCTAGTCTTCCTACAAAACAGCAATAGATTAATTTATAATTATAATTCATTTACACCTAATATATATTTGTACATACATACACTTGCAAATAATTTTAGAAATTTTGTAAAACTTTAAAATTATCTACTAAGATCCATTTATTACTTACAGCTTCCCCATTTGAAGAATACAATATAAAAAATTAAGGCTGATTGATCTTATTTATTTATTTTTGTTGAAAAGAACTGGGGTGTAGGCCAGAGGTGTGGGGAGTGAGACGAGTAGGGAGCAGAACAGGCAGATGCACTGGAATACACTACTGAGGGGAGCAGTGGGCCGCACAGGAGATGTCTGCTGCTCCCAGTGTGGGCCATGTTCCTGGCTGGGGATTGAACTGAGGCCACAGCAGTAAAAGCACTTTGATCTAAACATTAGGCCACTAGGAAGGCCCTCAAGGTGATTTTAATAGTAAGACAAGAAACTCAGGTGGAGCATGATCCTGGGAAAGCTGGATCAGACATTGAACTGGTGTCCTCAGGAAATCTCTCCATCTCAGATCTTTGTAGGTTTATTATTCTGGATGGTAAGATGGGCACCTGTAGTTATAGACTTACAGCTTATAGACTTAGTCATGTCCTTGGAACGAGAGCTTCTTTTACCTGTCAAACCCTGCATTTAAGCCTTTGATCAGGCTGGAATCATACATTAATCCTTGAGCCTATCTTATGGTCTCTGGGAGGGATGTTCTATTGTTTAGAGGAGAGTCACAGGTCCATGCTGGAATAAATGAGTCTGGAGAGAGGGTGGTTTCTGGAAGGATAGTTGATCAGCTATTGATAAAAGAATTAGAAAAAGAAACATCAGAGTGGAGGTGAGGGAGTTACAAAGCAGCAGGTACTACTGGAGAACCTTAAGGTTTCTTAAATTCCTTCTTAGGTATCTGAAGACCAAAGAGTGAAATATATAATATGATAGACACTATAAATGTAGTGAGAAAAAAAATCATTCATATTTTGGGCAACAGTGACAGTCTGATTTTTTGAACATACTATGTTAGAAATGAATACTTGCTTTTATTACTGGCACATATTCTGTGTCCAAAATTCATTTATTCTAAATACGGTTAGTGGTTAGATATTTAGGCATGGTTTTATAATAAAGTTTGGAGAGTAGTAGAGCAGAAATAACAGGAAAAAATGTGCCAGGCAATGATAAAAGTTTTGGCTACATTATTTCTGTCATAAATACAGTTTTTTTGCCAGAACCTGTTACAAACAGATCCAGCCTGTGGATTATGAAAAATTACCTACTCATTTTGAATTGAGTTGGCAATGAAGATGTGTACCGCAAATACGTCAGCTGTGCTGAGAAAGGCAGTGTCCTTGTTGTCTGTTAGAAATCTTTCTATGGAGTGAGTGTGCACTTACATGAAATGACATAGGTAAAGGACATGTCACAGTAATTGGTCAAGAATGTGTCTGTTGTCTCTCTCTCTGCCTCCTCTGTGGTTCTCTCTCTCTCTCTCCTCCTTTCTTGCTTCTTCCATCTTTTATTTTCTTTCTCCTCGGTATTTCTCAGCCATGCACATCTCTCTGATGTTCTGACTCTCTTTCCCCCATTTTTTTTTAAGATTTATTTATTCATACAGAACTGGGGTGCAGGTCAGAGATGCGGAGGGTGAGGGGATTCACCAGGGACAGTGGGATTGAACTCATGCGAAAGTGGCTCAAGCTTCTTAATGCAGTGCTTTAACCCACTGCGCCACCAGGGAGGGCCTCATTTTCTTTTTTAATCTGAATTACAAAAAAAAAAAGATTTTATGTATCTGATTTGTATAGAACAACTACAGTATAGGCCAGAGGTGCATGGGGTCTGAAGATCCACCAGAGACATAGTGGAGAGCAGAAAAGGAGAATCTACTAAAATACACTGCCGAGGGGAGCAACACTGAGACAGGAGAGGTCTGCTGTGCCATCGGGGTTAACTTCCTGGCCAGAGATGGAACACAGGTCTTTGCATTGATAATGCTGAGATTTAACCAGTAGGCCACCAGGGAGTCCCCCTCTATCAATCTAAATTTAGAAGATCTGGATTCCATCCATAGTGCTATAGACTCACTAATATCTCAAAATAAATTGAATGCCCCCATTAGTTCTAAAATCCAATTTCTGCAAAATATCAAGAGCAGAATCGCATCTCATTGACAGTTGTGATTCATTTATAAGCCTCCAACTCCCATTTCCATGTTTGTCTACTTTTTAAAGCCAATCACATTATCTAATCCATTTAAAACCCAATTCAATTAAAACTATTCTCAAAGTTTTATAGTGTACAAAACAATAATTTAATTTCCCTGAGGAATAGATGGTTAATAATTTATCATTTACTAAACAGGAACAATATAAAAAGATAATATCATGAATATGCAGGCATATAAACAGAGCCTCAAAAAGTGTATAAAACAAATACTATAGGAAAGAGTTGCTATATCATCCATTGTAATACACGCCCCGACTTGATATGTCAAGTAGAAAATACAGGTATCAGGGATTAAACAAATGAGTAAATCTTGAACTACTAATTATAAAATTAGCTATATTCAATAAACTAGAAATTTTGTGAAACAAACTATGGATTAGGACACTAAAGTGCCTGAATAAGTAACGGAATCAACATAATTCAGAATGTATTCTCCAATTATGATGCAGTGCCATTTGTAACTAATAACCCAAAGCTATATTAAAAATTCACTATATTTGGAAATCAAATGAAATGCTGTTAACAATTCATATTAACATAAATTATAGCAACAATTGAGAAGATTTAATCAACCAATAAAAATATAAGCAAACTGAGAAACAAAATACAAATTTAAAAAATGAATCTAAAAAAATAGCATTTAAAATTTCCTGGCTATAATTATATGAATGGTTTCATGAGAATTTGTTCAAAATCTTAAGAGCTGCTAAGTTAGCAACAAGAAGAAAAGAGCCAATGTTCTACTCATTTTAGGAGAGTGGTGTAATGTTAATTCCAGTAGATAAAGAAAACCATTAAGTTTCTTAAGATCACACATGAAAATTCTGAAATAAGGCAATAGCTACATAAAATTTAAAATGTTATGTAATAGATAATAACCACGTAGTCAAGTAGTGTAAATTACAAAAAAATTAAAAGATTTTTTGTTAGAAACATCAGTGTAATTCATGTTATGCCATTAATTTATTATTGATCATTACAAAAAAATCAGTAAGATGCAGAAAACTCTTGATAAAGTTCAGTCCATGTTTTGATAGCAGTAAGTTAGGGATACTGGGAACTGACATGTTTTTGATAATGTACATTATATAAATTATGAATATTTCCATATACTTACATACAGATATATTTCTAGAAAAAGGTATTTCTAAGAAACTTACCTAGAAAGCAGACTATATTGTGTCTTTAATAAGTACAATGGTTGTTGAAAATTTACAACAAATATACTTAACTGCAAACATTTGATGCTGTTATTTTAAATTAGAACCAAGATAGGCGGATTTTACTAAATATCTACTATATAAAATTGTGGGCCCTCCCTGGTCGTGCAGCAGGTTAAAAGCACTGCACTAAGAAGCTAAAGGCACTTCCACATGGGTTCGATTCCCACCTGCCCTGGAGGTGACCGCATGGTGTGGCAGACCTCTCCAGACCCGCCCCCTGCTCCTCTCAGCAGTGTACTTCGTAGATCTGCCTCTTTTGCTCCCCGCTCTGTCTCTGGTGAATCCTCTCACCATCCCTGTGCCTCTGGCCTGTACTCCAGTTCTGTATGCACAAATAAATAAATCTTTAAAAAAATATATATATCTACTATATAAAACTATTTATTGTCCTCATCAGTGGGAGGAGAAAAATGAAGTAAGTCTAAAAAGTGAAGGAGAAAAAATTGTGGTGTGGGGCAGACTAAGTGACTCTATAACTATAAGCAACACAACAGTAAATTATAGTGAATGAACCATTTAGACAAGTAATGTTTTTCAAAAATGTTGTCAAGTAAAACTTGAACATAAGATCAATAGCATTGCTCTCTACCAGTTTAAATGATGAAATTACATGTAGGAAATCCTTGAATGCAGCAATGTATTTAGGGATTTGCTTAACCATATACTATGCAAGAAGTCTAAGGAGAAATTCTGAAGTTAATAGCAGACATAAAAGATGTTATGAACAAATTCAGGGACATACCTGTCCTTTGACAAATGATAATATAAAATACTAATTACCTCAATTTATAATTAATTAATTTGATTAATTCTTTTCAAACCCATGTTGGATGCTTCCAGAAACATGACAGATTTACAATATTCAATCAGATCACATCTCATCAGGTGATCCTGTATCTCTGAATCATTTACATTCTTATAATCCAGTGCTAACACAAAGTACTTTAAAAAATAAACAAAATTCAAAGGAAGAATAGTAAAATCAGTCTTGTTCCTTACAGCTTTAAATATGATTCATAGGCTTACATCAACAGCAACAGCAGCATCTAGGAGCTTATAAAAAATGCAGATTCTTGGAACTCACCTTAAACCTGTTGAATCCCCATATGTGCTTTAGCAAGGTCGCAAATGATTGCAGTTTTTAGGTACTATAGGAGAGATTGCTACAACTCAGTTACAAAAAGTTAAAAGTCTCACCTAAGACTGTAAAGTATTGGACCAGGAGGTTAGAAAAGAAGACTGAAACTCCAGTAAGCTGATAAAAATATATTCTTGTTCAGTAGGCAACACATAAAAAAAAATATCATTTTTGGTACATTAAAAGCCTAGATAGTCCCAGATGTTTGGCAGACTGTAGACTTCAGGAACCATCATGTTCTGGTGGGAATGTAGATTACATGGCTTAGACCCTCTGGAGAGCTGTCGAGTAGTAATTAATAAAATAAAATGTTCATGCCTTATGAACCAGTAATTCCTGTCCTGAAGTACAGCTTGATGATACTTCTTCTATAAATCTACAAGAGGAATTGTGGTTATTTCGTGCAGTATTTTTTTTGTAGTGTCAGCAATTTGGAGCTTCTGAGTGCTCACAATTTTAGAATAAACAGGAATCTAAGGTGATATGTGGTAGATACACAGGTTAGAAGTATTAGATAATTGACTAGATAAACAAACATGCTCAAACAGCCTGCCTCATAGGAAAGAAAAATAACAAGCTCTGTAACACATCATGTCTGTAACCTAAGAAGATAAAAACAAAAGCACTTGTGACGACTACACAGAAATAGAAGTGTACACAGGAAGCTCATTACTATAGTTGATTATTTAGTCAGGTAAAGAATGGGAGTGGGGAACAGATAGTGATAAATCACTGACTTTTTGGGAAAGAATGATAGGAAGGTAGACAGAGAATGTATTTTGTGAACTATAGAAGAAAATATTCCTTATTTCAAGGGTTCTGCAGCCAAACATTGTGCAATGCAATAAAATGCTAGAAAGTGTCCTAAAACATTTTCGTTCACTTTTCAATATACTACCTTAATTTTGCATTGTAATCACAAAGTTTTTTTTTTTTTTGAGCGATACTATTTAAAATAATCTCTGAAATACATAAATTTCACTGAGGTACAGATAAATCACAATTTGTAAACAGGAGGATGAAGGGACAAAATGGAGCTGTTAACGTTTTTTGCTTCTTCTGTATGGGCTCCTTAATTATTATAATTAACTAAGACTTAGTAATTTTTTACGTTTATATAAAGTTCAAGATTGGTGGCAGTCTTGAGCAAACCACAGCTCCGACTGTCTCTTTGTAGACGCGCTTTGGTAATTGCTGAGAAGCCACAGTGTCTGAATTGGGACCTGGTATTGGCCATCAGGAGTCCTTGTCTGCTGCACTAACTGCAGCGGTAGCTCCCTTGAATTGGTGAGGCCTTAAAAATTACATGTGGTAGGACATGCCCAGAGACTCGGCAAAAAGGATTCTTCTTCATCATTATCATGGTCTTATCAAATGCACCTGTCACATCATTTGCTTTTATCCTTCCACAGACCTTTGGATTGTGACCCAGGCCACTGGCCATGAGGAAAGGGCAAGTGGGAGACAAAGTACAACTTGGAAACATGTTAGTTCTAGGAAAGGGATCCTAAAATTATCGGTGGCTGTATAGAGCCACATTAAGGCAGAACAAATTAAGTTTATTAATATGATTGTTTGTGACTTTTTTTGCTATAGCTCTGCATCTCCCCGGGTGCTTTTTACATCTTACCATCTGTAAACTGCCTTCTATCCTGTTTTATTTTTTCATTGCCTGTGTCCATACTGTGTCTTCACTTTACATACTTTAAAAGCTCTTCTGAAAAGCTTTTTCTAATCTCAGATAACTGCCCACAATAATATCCATTGGGCTAGTGACTAGAAGATGCTAGAGCGATATTATTAGTGTAGAGTCTGGTTTGCTTTTTTCACTGAAGTATAGACTAAGCTGTGTCAACACTTAACAAAACAAATGCATCAAAGCAATTTAATCTACTTGTTTTGATTAATCCAGTGCATGACAGATACTGCTGTGGAGGCTGTTGTTAATACTGCGGTCTTCTCTTCTTTCACTTGATGGACTCTGGTTTAATACCACATTCATGGAGTCAACTTTTATTTTTTTATATTATTTTATTTTATTTTTTTGTAACAGTTTATTTTTACATCATTTTGTACATTTTTTTTTTCCATCTCAATTGTAATCCCCGTGGGTTTCCCATCACCAAGTCACCCGTGTGCCATCACCAAGGAGTCAACTTTTTATCATAAAGGGGCAATCATGTTTTGAGTGTGTCCTCTTTATGAGACAATTTTCAGTCAGTCTCTGTGCATTATATTAACCTCTTTTTTTGCAGGGTGGGTGTTATTACTAGCCTAAAAAAAGTAAGAGGGGTTCTGAGAAACTGTTTCCCTGTTGTCACACTCAGGCAACCTGGGAATGGAACTCTGGGCATTATAACAACAAAGATCATTCACTTTGTAATTTACTACAGGAAAATACCATCGACAGAACTTAGTGATATAAGTACAAGTTATGTACAAACTATACAAATATAGGTTATCCCCATTGTTCCTGTCAGTGAAAGAGTTATCCATAAAACAGTCTTGAAATTAAGATAATTGACAAAGACTGACTGGCTGAAGGAGAGGCCACAACTTGTGAATTTCACAGCAGGACAGGAACAGTCTTGGATAAAGCAAGTTTGCAAGCAGAAGTGTCAGGATTGAGATGTCCCAGTTCCGTTCAAATGAAAGCAAAGATGCAGGATGCAGCCTTAGTTCCCGGTTAAAAAAACAAAAAACAGGCCCTCCCTGGTGGCGCAGCGGGTTAAAGCACAGCACTGAGAATCTAAAGCCGCTTCAGCATGAGTTCAATTCCCGCCTGCCCCGGAGGTGACCACATGGTGTGGCAGACCTCTCCTGACCCGCCCGCTGCTCCCCTCAGCAGTGTACTTCGTCGATCTGCCTGTTCTGCTCCCCACTCTGTCTCTGGTGAAGCCTCTCACCGCCCCTGAGCCTCTGGCCTGTTCCCCAGTTCTGTATGCACAAATAAATAAATCTTTAAAAAAAAAAAGCAAAAAACAAAAAAACGGGGGTCTCATGAAATCAAGGTTTACATGTATAATTTCTTTTTATACCTTGTGTCCTTAACAATATTCTCTGTGTTAAGTAAGAATCATTTGAGGAGCAACTACAAGACTCACACCTATGTCAGCTGGGTGAAAGGAGGCTGGACTGGTGTTGGGTATCACCGTTGCCTTAAAATTTTTTGAGGAGCTGCACATGGAAGAATTAGAGTTCTCGTGCAGGGGATTGCAGAGGTATCCAGGTTAACAGGCTGTGATTCAATTTAGGGAGAAGAAATACAGCATTCTAAGCTATGAGAGGATGAGATTGTTTTAGAAAGTGAGTGATGATCAAGTGCATCACTGGCTACTGAGGATCTGGTTAGATGATTCACATTGGCAGAAGCCTCATTAAATAAAAAAAAAACAAAACAAAACAAAAAAAAACATGACACTGTGAAGAAAACTAAGCTCATAGCAGGTAAGACTGTCTCCAATGCCTTCCTGGTAGACTCTTTCTATCAAGCTTTAGAATATGTCCTGCTTGTTATGACTGTGATTATAAGTCATTTCCATTCATGTTGTGAGGTATGTCTTTTAAATAGGATACCCTATGGTTTTCTCTAAAATTTGCTGGTATGTAACATACATCTGAAGAGGTGTAAACCTGTACTCCTAAATCATATTCATTGTTGTAAATCAACATTATCTCAATAAAATTGTGATTTTTATTAGAAATTTTTTAAAAGTCAGTCAATTTTTCTCTAGTCTTTTTTTCTTCCTTTTTCCTCTTATTTTTTTAAAGATTTATTTTTTTATGCATACAAAAACTGGGATACAGGCCAGTGGTTGTGGAAGGTGAGAGGATTCACCAGAGACAGAGTGGGGAGGATAGCAGACTGACTGAAATACACTGAGGGGAGTGGCAGGTAAGACAGGAGAGGTCTGCTGCGCCATGTGGGTCGTGTGGGTCGGCTTTCTGACTGGGATCAAACCTGTGGCTGCAGTTGGCTTCATAGTGTTGTGCTTTAATCCCTTGCACCACTGGAAGGGTCCTTTTCTCAAGTCTGTTTTGATTCATTTCTTATTATGGATACTTGGATTTTAAGAATGCAAAATGTTGTCCAGTTATATAATTACTTATCTGATTGTTAAATGATTCTTCCAGGTCTGTCTGTCTGTCTGTGTATCTACCTCCCTACTTACAGATAGACCAATCTTACCTGTATTCATTTATTTAACAGTTTCAAAACACCCCATGTACTTCACGTGCTGTCAGGGGTCAGGGATTTGTATAGGAATAAGATGTCTTTTGTGCTCCTAAAAGCATATAAACTTTAGAAGAAAAAGGGAACAAGGTGTGAAAGCCTCTGTAGATAGGGCAGTGGGTGTAGCGATTGAGAGGGAAATGAGAGGAAGTGTTAGTTGATTCATGGAAAAGTGACCAAAGCAAGATCTTTTTTCCTTCCCTCATTAACCCAGTGTCTGGCTCCCTCACTTGCTTTCTTTATTATTTAATTTTGCTCTTTTTTTCACTTGATTAAAATGACTTCTGAGTGCAATAAGCATTGCTATAATCTAATGAACAGCATTATTCTTCTTTCAAAAAATGCACTCGAAGGGGGAAAAAAGCAAATGCATGCACAGCTGTTTTCACCACTTCACTTTAATAAAAAGGATAATTACTTTGGCCTTGGAAAATAACAAGATTTCCATGTAGTTTTCATCACTGAGATTTCTTAGTACTGTGTCATTAACTCTCCCTATAAAAGTCTCCATCTCCAGTCTCTATAACTTTGTTTTAACACATATTGCAATGACAGACAGGGCAGGAGGCATTTTTCATTGCACCCTAAAAGGAAAATTTGTTTAGCTTTTTGAGTTATAAATGCATTTTTCAAAAAAATTTATTTATTTATGCATACAAAACTGGGGTACAGGCCAGAGGTTCAGGGGCAGTGAGAGGCTTCACCAGAGACAGAGTGGGGAACAGAACAGGCAGATCTACGAAGTACACTGCTGAGGGAGCAGCGGGCGGGCCAGGAGAGGCCTGCCGCTCCATGTGGTCACCTCTGGGGCAGGCAGGAATTGAACTCATGTTGAAGCGGCTTTAGATTCTCAGTGCTGTGCTTTAACTCGCTGCGCCACCAGGGAGGGCCTATAAATGCATTTTAATGTACATTGGGAAAATATCTGTAAGATGCAATTCAAAGATGTGATTTTATGAATGAACATGCCAGAGTAACGTGTGTGACTAAACAATTGCAAAGTAAATGAGAAGTGAATAACAGTAACTGGTTATATGAAGATGAAAATTGATGAGGGTGGATCATAGAAAATTGTTTGAAAAAATCCTGGGCTCGGTGCTTTTGTTAACACTTTGAACATCAGCATGTGATGCCTTTATGAAAGCTTTTTCCTTTAGGGAGACCTGAAACCTTTCAGAAGCTGAAGTGTATAGGGAGAATGTGTTAGAAAAATCCACATAAAGGTCTACTAAGGAAGTCAAGCTAATATCTGAGATACAAGTGCTTTGGATTACTGAAGATAGTACTTAGGGAATGCATTTATTCCTTTAGGACGGCAGAGTTCAGTTGATCGGTGAGTAAAAATGAGCTACTATGGCTAAAGATAAATAAAAATTTGCTGAAATGATATTGAGGACACAAGAAAAACTCTGAGCATACAGGTAAGTACACTTCCCAATATGATCATACATACTAAAAGTAATGAGGGGAAACACTAAATTATCTTTTCATACTTAACACAGAAAATGGTTCATAAATTACTATCCTGTGAAGAGACAAGGAATAAAGAACAAAAAGAAATAGGAAAAGCAGAAACATAACAAATAGTCAATTAATAGAAATCTTATATGTGCAGATTTACGTGACACTTTGATATTGTCAGTTTTTGCAAGTTGTGTTTTACTGCAGTGTATTTACATATGTAAGAAAATATTCACTCTAATGATAGATTTTTGGGAGAACTAAAAAAGGTTAGTAAGAAATTCATACTATACACTGATCTTTGAAATTGTGAATTCAAGTTACACCATTTAATAACTTAACATAGACAGAAGAGCAAGATAAAGACCTTTCTAAAACTTTTTTTGACAGAATTTCTTTTTTTATGCATGATTTTAAAAGGAAAATTGAATCTTTGTTAATTATACTGCACATTCATTTCATGTGTTTATTGACCATTTGCATATTGTCAGGAAAATTCTACCATT
>NW_004567122.1:15722906-15733808 GCF_000260355.1 Condylura cristata
ACCAGCAAAAGTGTCTTTAAATTCCTAGTTAGGTATATACCTCTGCTCTGAATAATACCTTCTTGTTAGTAATATACCTGTAAGTAGTTTGTAAGTAAGAAGCAAGAGCAAAGAGTTCTGTTCAAGATGCTGAATATAGGGTAGTAAATCACTAAGATTTTCATGTGTGCTGTTACAAAAGGTATTCGAATCCAAAAAATACTAGAAAAATTTATTTATGTAACACTGTCATTTTGTCTTTCTTATAATATTTCTCAGATTCTTTCATATGGGGATATGTTGGTGATTCTCTAAGAGAGGAGAGTTTAGAATGCAGCCCTAACAGAGCAAAGCCTGGTTTGGGCCTATAGAAATTCACCCCTCTTACCCTCACATCTACTCGATTGGAGAGGAAGGCAACGCAAGTTTAATTCAGACTGCATGGGTTCAGTTTGCTTTCAGGCATGTATATTTAATGAAGAAAATGTTTAGTAGCTAAATCTCAATGTAAATCCAGTATTAAAATGCATTATGCATGAAAGGTTCAAATGAAACAAAAGGTCACAAAAGGATGGTAGAGACATTCTCTAAAGTTCTTTTGACAGTAAACTTAAAATACAATACAAAGGAAAGCATAATTTGTGTGATTTTAATGTAAAATTAGGAATGCCTTTAAGAATGACCATGTCTTTGTTCTTGAAGTCAACTTTTGTGTTACATTAACATATCGTACAATTTATTCTTACAGTTTCAGGCACATTTGTTTGAAAGTTTACTAATTTTTAACTTAAAGACCAAAATAAAAATTGAATCCCATAGTATTTCAAGGAGCCTCAGGTTTTAGACAGCGAATAATAAATATCTTTAAAATATTCAGTGTTTTATTCTTCATGAGGATCACTTAAGAGTACACATTCTGGCAGGCTATACATGTAACCTGTATTAGTTTTGAGTGCATACAACATGATACTTGTATCTCTTATAAAATGACCACCATAATAAGTCCATTTATCACCTGTCATCTTTTGGAGATAGTGACATATTTTTCTGGTGATGAGAACTTTGTACAAGATCATCTTGCACTTTTCAAATTACATCTGCAGGTCTTAATATTCTATAACTAGAAGTTGGTAACTTTTGACCCCCTTTACCTATTTCATCATCCCCATTCCCCTCCTCTGGCAACCATCAGTCTGTCGTCCATATCTGTGAGCTTGTTTTTCTTGTTTTTGTTGTCACTTCTGCTTGTAGGTGCTGCATAGAAGTGAGGGCACACTGTATTTTTATGTGTTTGATTTATTTCACATAGATAATACCCTAAAGCTCCAACCAGGTTGTTACAAATTGCAAACTTTTATTGTTTTTTTTTTTTTTTTTTTTTTTTTTAAGATTTACTTATTTATGTACACAGAACTGGGATGCAGGCCAAAGGGAGCAGTGAGAGGATTCACCAGAGACAGAGTGGGGAGCAGAACAGACAGACTGACTAAGTACATTGCTGAAGGGAGCGGCAAGCGGGTCAGAAGAGGTTTGCCTTGCATGTGGTCACCTCCGGGTCGGGTGGGGATCGAACTCATGCTGAAGTGTCTTTAGCTTCTTAGTGCTGTGCTTTAACTGGTTGCGCCACCGTGGAGGCCCCTCATTCTTTTTTGTAAAACTAATATCTTGGCTGTTATTAATGTTACAATGAATTACAGAGAATTCTTTCTTTCTTTTTTTCCCCCAGGTAAATACCCAGTAGTATAACTACAGGTTCACATGGTGCTTGTAATTTTGTGCAACCTCAAATCTGTTTTCTATGGTGACTTCACCAATTTATATCCCACCGCCAGGGTTTCCTTTTCTCTACTCTCACCAATACTTCTTGTCTTTTTGATAACTGTTCTAACATTTAGGAGGCAGTGACTCACTCTGGCTTTGATTTACATTTCCCTAATTATTTGTGATGTTAATTATCTTTCCATGTACCTGTTGGTCTTCTGTTTGGCTCTTTGGAAAAGTGTCTATGAAAGATCTTCTACCACATTTTAATCAGATTGTTTGCTGGATCATTCATTTCTGATATGTAATTGTGTCATTTGATATATTTTGTATATTTACCAAATTGTGTCATTTGATATATTTTGTATATTTACCTTTTATGAGATATATATAATTTGCAAATATTTGCTCCCACTTAGTATTGTCTTTTCATTTGTGGTTGGTTTCTTTCACTGTGCAGAAACATTTTTGTTTGATGTCATCTTTGTAACCTGTTACAGTGTAAGGTACTAGTTGTAAAATCTTTTCCCATTATACTAGATATAGGATAATTATAGACTCTAATAAAATATTTTTTTGTAAAATAGACCAGTCACTTTTTTTTAAAAGTAAATTTATGTCATTGTATAAATCTATTGACAATGCTTATTGTACTTTTTTGATTGATTGATTTAAAATAACTTTCACTATTTATAATGACAATTTCATATGCCAGGGTATTTTTTCCCTATGAATGCAGGGGGCAACAAAGAACTTAATATAGTCCCTTTTATCATTCCAAGTAGTTCAAAATATCAGGTACTTAACGTTTATATCTATTTTATTTTAACTTTACAGTTCTGAGGTAATAATATTAGAGTGAAAGAATTAATCGTGCTTAAGTCTTCCTCTTAATCATGTTGAGAAACTGTCAATCTGCAGGACTCATCTTTTATTCACTTGCTGGAGCCCCTTTTCCCAGATCTCTCAGGCATTCACTGTCACCATTTTCTTTGTTCCATTGGCCTAATTATTAAGAATGGATCTGTAACTTGTATTTCAAACTCAAGTGTAAATGAAATTTAACCATCCCAAATTTTATGGCGTGTCAAACCAACAGCATAGATTCATTTTCTAAACATTTCAGTCATTAAGAGAACTTAGGCATGTAGTGTTTTTTTTTAACCTCTGAAATACTGTTTATCAATATTTGTAGAATCTTAACAATCTTTAAAATCAGAATATTTGATTTTAGTGAGCGTGACACAAATCTTAGGTCTCTGCTAATCATCCCCACTGCTCTGAAGATTCAATGTCCACTTCCAAGTAGCCATAAGAATTTCTGAACTTCCTAAAAGTCATTTACAGCCCTCTGAAAAGGTCAGTCTTAACAGACTCCAGTCCGTCTCTCCCTTCCACAAGGGTGGTATAAATTCCATAGCATGGTTTTACTAACTGTTGGGTTATTGGGAGAAGTCATGATATATTTTTCCTTGAAAATCAGAAAAATAGTATCATATCATGATTTTTCTGATAACCCAATGATTTATCAGTGCTGTATTTAATATGAACATTTTAAAAACACATATGTATTCTAATTATTAATTCTAGAAAAAGCATCTGTAAGTAAAGGGGTAAAAATGTAGCTACAAGAGAAGTAGATTAGCTTTTTGGTCAGTGCTTGGAGTCATGCTTTCTCAGGGCTCAGGGTTTCTGGCCAGAGCATAGAGGAGAAAACTTGTTAACAGGAAGGAATGGATCTGGGAACACAAATAGCCTGGGAAGAAATGCAGCTTCTTAACACATCCTGCATTCATTAGCTGCCTTAGGTCTACTTTGCATCTTTCCCTCTTCTCTCCTGACAGTTGAACCTGCTTTCTCGCCTTAAGACACATTAACTTAGAATTTTAAGCAAGAGACAGAAAATGAGAATAAGAGAAAGGTAGGAGTGGCCTCCTTTGAAGAGAGGGTAAATGGTGAAGGAAGGAAATTGCTATGTGTGCTCCTATTCTAAAGTATTTTTTTCTCCTTCCTTTTTTCTTTCCAGGGTTTCTGTTCACCAAAGAACTCTCTATTCTTGATCAATAATACTTTGATGTCACTCATCATCAGAAATAATTTGCTTTCATGCCTTTTGCTGTTTAGTCTTTATTATTATTAATTTTTAAAAGATTTATTTATGCTTACAGAACTGGGGTACAGGCCAGAGGTGCAGGGGCAGTGAGAGGATTCACCAGAGACAGAGTGTTGAGCAGAACAGGCCGACTGATGAAGTACATTGCTGGGGGGAGCAGCAGGCAGGTCAGGAGAAGTCTGCCATGCCATGTGGGTCACCGCCGGGATGGGGATCGAACTCATGCTGAAGCAGCTTTAGCTTCTTAGTGCTGTGCTTTAACCCACTGTGCCACCCTGGTCTTTATTTTAAACTGAAAACTGCATTTATTCTCACTCATTTCCTCTTTGGAAATACTGCTTAGAAAGCAAAAGTAGCTAACACCTGTTTTAGATGGAATTTAAACTTCTGAGTTTTTCCAAGGCAATGCTTGGCTCATTATAGTCTGTTTTACAGAGACTTTGGGAGGCAGGCTGAACAGGTTAGAGAAGGAGCTAAATGATCCCATTAGAATGGATTTGCCCCAAATAGCCCAATATTTGGAGGTGAGGAAAACTACTGCAGTGGCAAATGCCTTGTTCAGGAGATCAGCCACCAGGAACAAAACTGTCAAGGAAAAAACAAGTAAAAGTTTTAGAAACAGCATTTTAAAGTCAATCAAGGGAAAACAGTAAAGCAGCAAATGATACCATAATGATTTAATCAACTGTGGTTTCTGGACTCAGGCTATTCCCTAAAACATACTTTTGGTCCCTAGAAAAATCACAGTCCCATTTGTTTTCTTCGACTCATCCATTTTCTTTGTTTCTCATGAGTGGTTAGATTAAAAGGGTAACACTCATGGTGAATCTGCCAGTTAGATGAATTTACTTGGTATTTTTTTATAAACAGTGGGATAGAAAATACTTCTAGCTATGGGAAAGTCAATGTGAAGGCAGGAAGAGGATTTTTGAATGGGAATATACAAACTTTGTTTTTAATGTTGTTTTCAATATCAACTTCCTAAGTGGATTAAAGACCTTTAAAATGCTGGATTTAATTTTTGTCAGTGGCGTTCTACGATTTGAGTTTAATTAAGTTAAATACATTTGGTCACGTGAAAAGTAGTTAAGCTGGAAGTGACACCATGCTACCAAATGGAATATACTAGGAACAGTATAGAATCAAGATAAATTCATGGACTCATTCCCCTTTTTAAATCCTCAAGCATTTGTAAATTACATGCCACACAGAACTTAAAATTAGAACTCCCAAAGTCACTATTAAACAAAAGAAGAGGGAAATTGAAATGTGGTTTAGATTATAACGTAAATAAGACAAAACCATTGACAGGACACAGCTCTCCAATCTCCATTTCTAGAATTAATGTACTTTGACGTTTTAGTCTTGAGAAGTTTAGAGAAACTAAGCTGCTTTGGAGAGTGGGGCAGGAGGAGGAAACTAACCTCAACAATGTTTCTTTCCAGTTAATATGGATAGGAAATGAAATACTTATCCCAAAGCTGCTTCACTTGTATCATGAGTACAACCAAGATATGCCTGAATTTAGCAGAATAGAAACAAGGTGAATTTTATTAGATGTGTAATTTTAGGCAAGCGATCACATCTCTTTGCTCTCCCCTCTTTCCCTTAAAAAGAGATTTGTCATACACTCTTCTTAAGTTGGTTGAAAAGTTATAAGATTTTTAAGACAGCATATGTAAATAATTTAATCATGGACCCTCAGTAATTGCTATCCTTAAAAAAAAAAAGTTCTAAGAAATTACAAAAAAGCAGTTCTCAAAAAATAACCCCAATATGAGCCAATAAAATTTGAAAATAATATTATTTATATTGTACATTATAAATTTTATAGACATTTGAAAGACTCAGGTGCATCCTGATATATTTTATTTTTGTAACTTCCAATGAGTTCATAATCATTTGCAAAAAAATTTAAGTATTTATATTATTTTTAGTTTTATATTTTTGTACCATTGTTCATTTTGTGCAATATTATATTTCTCCCCTAAGTATAAGAAAATATGGGTGATATTTTATATGATTTTTAAGAGACTTGTAGAAGCACATTCATTTTATCAGATGAGGACTTTTCTACATAGGTTTTTGGTAATCTCTGTCATATTTTAGAAGAAATCATTGATCACCCCTTATGTAGATCAGTGCTGAAGACTTTATGGATCATGAGTTATCAATTGCTGAAATGTTGGAGGTACAGAAATGTTTTTTTTATGATGGTGAATATTCACTGTATGATACCCCATGTTGGATAGGTAGCACGTCCTTATGCATTAGTCTCAATCTGTAGTCTGCAACACTAGAGTGAACCCTAAGGTAAACTAAGGACTTTGGTGATTAATATATGTCAGTGTAGGGCTATCCTTTTTAAAATCTGTATCAGTCTAGTGAATAATGCTGGTGACTGGGAGTATGAGAGGGGGATGTGCCTGTGTAGGTCTAGGGGGTATATGAAAATATCTGCTCATTCATCAGATCTGTTATAAACTTAATACTGCTCTTTAAAAATCATTTCCAGAAATCCTCCCTCACATTAAATGAGGGAAATTTTATTTAATGTAATTCTGATGGCTTACTCATGCTGATAGACCACTAATGATATTAAAAATCAGGAGAAAAATATTAACAAGGTATGTGACACTAGTTCATGTACACATTTTATATAAATATAAACATTCATTTGTCACATTTTCTTTTTTAAGCTATTTCTGACCAAAGCTGCCTTGTGTACCATTCTGAGAGCAAGTCAGTAGAGATATTTTAAAATTGTTGGTTAGCAGAAGTTTCTCATTGCTCCCAGGTGGAATGGAAGGACAATATATAAGCCAAAAGGACTCCATTCTGTCACAGGTCTCTGATTGATGGGATACTCAGACAACCATATATCGATTTGCAAAATGTGGGATTGTTCTAGAGATAAATAGCTATGCAGTCAAATTATAGTAAATTTAGGTCACAATTTCTTTTGAAATGCATGACTGCTGTAAACCTATCAGCTCTTTCTTTGCAAATCTATTTTCATTATAATGTTGATTTATATTAGACACACTTGTAAGGGCCAGTTTATGAATAATCCCTCTTGCTGCATTAGACACTTAAAGAAAGAAAATGAAGCTTGAAGTACCTGCTTTTAATACTGCATGCAACTACTCCTCACAAGTACAATAAGAATGTGAGCTGCCCATGCCACTAGTATTCTTAACAGCTAGAGACTTGTTAGAAAAACAAATTCTCAGGTTCTACCCCCGGCCTACGGAATTAGGAGTTCGTTCCGAAGGTGGGACTATGTGACAGTGTTGTAACAAGCACTCTAAGTGATCTTATTGTAGACAAAGTTTGTGAATGTACTGAAAGATTGAGATTTCATTATAATAAAAATTGGGAATATATGATTGCATGATAAATATTTGAAACATTTTTTACATGGTGTTGGCTCCATTGGAGAAATTAATAATTAACATGAAGTTCATCTGTTCCTTATGAGTCTTACATAGCTGAGAGCCTATTATAATGCCAGTGTGATACCTTTCTTATGTCCATCCACTCACTGCTTATGAAAGCCTCCGAGTTATCATATAATCACAGCACAGCATGTAAATACACACATACTCACTCACTCATATACAACACAAATGACAGATTATAACACAAGTCAAAAAAGAAGATATTTTGATTCTGTTGTTCTGAATTAGGGTTCTCTTAATTTAAAAAAATCACACAAATCTAGTTTCATAAATAGCTCTCAAAATGAAATGCCATGTAATGAACAAAAGAAAGTTGCTAAAAACTGACTGCATAACTATACTACGAGTTTTCTTACATTTTTAAAGATTTATTTATTTATTCATACAGAACTGGGGTATAGGCCAGATGTGCAGGGACTTGAGAGGATTCACTGGAGACAGGGGGAGCAGAACAGGCAGACTGACGAAGTACACTGCTGAGGGGAGCAGCTGGCTGGACAGGAGAGGTCTGCCATGGCATGTATTCACTTGTTATGTGTACTTCATCTCTTCATATCTGTGAAAGTTTCTCGTTGTTGCCTTGTTTGACATGGCACTGATACTTTTTAGAAGTAATGGATAGATATTTTTTTAGTCCATTAATGTGGGTTTTGTGATGTGTCACTCGTGTAATAAACCCCACCAGTTCATGCTGACACCATGGGCTCTCATTTGCCTGACAAGCCATCCTAACCTCCTCCACACGCTGTGCTTATTTGTAGATTTGTTACCTGACCATGGCAGTGAAAAGCTGACTCTAATAGGTACAATTTCTAGAGTCCATCTAAAGAAAGTTCAGAAATGCTACCCCAACTCTGTGAGCAGCAAGTTCACTGTCTAGAGTGCTGTGCTCATACTGGGTTCTATCCACGCTTCTATGATGGCATCTCGATCTTTCTGTGCATTGTTGATTTGTAATGCCAGATTGCTTAAACTTTTAAATGCAAATAGATCTATTTTGCTGCTTGTCTACTAGTATATTCATTTATTCATTTACTGCATCATGTGGTTTAAGCAATTTTATATAGTTTTTTAAAATTTTTGTATTTTATGTTGATACATGATAGCATGTCTTCTTTTCTTCCAGTTATCTTAGCTTTATGACTTTGAATACTACTTTCTAATTTTTATGAAGCATCTGGTATGTATTTTGCTATTATTATTTTTATAATGTTATCTTTGTTGTTTCACCATTTCCCCACCCATTTAGATAGTTTATATTTTTTGTCCTTCATTGACAACTTAGACCTTTTAAGTAATTTTTATGCTTTTGTTAGTTTTGTCCCCAGCTACTATACAGTTTTTATTTCTGTTATCATAACCTCAGGAACTTCTATTTCTTAATTATTTGTTACTGTTTTATAGGAAAATAATAGATTTTTATTGTTGTAAACTTTCATGTTTATGTAGTTGAAGTAACTCATTATTATAATAATTTGTCTTGAGTCTCATGGAATTTTTTCCATTAATTCATCACACATTTAGTGAACAACGGCATTTTCATTTCTTTATTCTAATCCTTAAATCAGTCTGTCTCTTATGATCTAAAACCTTATTACTTGAATTACCTGTTTCTAACTTGGTGTTAAACAGGAGTAGCAGACATCCATGCTTTCCTCCTAACTTTTAAGGAATCTCTTCTGTCATAGTCCTGTTAAATGTGGTATTATTTATCTTTGACAGATATTCTTTTATTGAAATGTTATTTTTTTTCCTTTTCCAGTAATCCTTTGCTAATCGTTATATATTGTTAATATTTTTAAAATGTGTTTATTTTCTTAAAGTGTTCTTTTTTTGTATAATATTTGATTTCTCCTCTCAGGCTAAGTAACTGTAGTTCTCCCACCACCTTAGCACCCATGACCCATCAACATTTTACCGAATTGTTTTATCCTCAGCTTGGAAAATTACATAAAATGCTGGCCCAACGTTAGGACTTTTTTTTTTTGGAAGATTTGGAAGATTTATTCATTTATGCATACAGAACTGGGGTACAGGCCAGCAGTATAGGGGCAGTGAGAGGACTCTCCAGAGACAGAGTGGGGAGCAGAACAGGCAGATTGACAAAGTACACTGCTGAGGGGAGCAGTGGGTGGGTCAGGAGAGGTCTGCAGTGCCATGTGGGTCATCTCCAGGGCGGGATTGAACTCATGCTGAAGCGGCTGAGGCCAGCTTGCACTGCTGCATCCTAACCCAGTGTGCCACCAGGGAAGGCCAGTTAGAACACTTTATATACTGCTTTGTTTAAATTATAGTTGGGAGTGATTCCCCTCATTATTTTTATATACTGTTTGTTTTAGTTTGCTAATCTTTTTTAGAGTTTTTGCATAAAAATTTTAAAGTAAAAAATGAGAAATGCAGGGCATTGTGTTAATATAGAGAGCAGTGATTTGATCAGCTTTACCTGCTTCTTAGCAAAGATAAAAGAAAAGTCAAGAATATGTTGACAGAAGCTTTTATTCTGTCGTATCTTAGGTTTGAGTCATAACATATCTGTGATTGTTCATATGCTTTGCCTGTTGTTAAGAGGTACGTTCTTTAGTAAGCTGGCTTTCTTGACCATTTCTGTGTAATAACATGCACAACTGAAGGACTATAATTTCATAATGCTTATTAAGACATGGAAGCAAAGTAGACATAAATTTAATATTTTAAGTAAGTGTTAAATAGTAAGAGGTATATTTTCATATAAAATGAAATAATGAAGAGAATAAATGGAAACAACTGCTTCTCAGGGTGGTATCAGTTTACAATGCAGAGGGAACCTTCAGTGGTATGCATTCTGAAAGTCGCTCTAGCAACAGATGTCCAAGGACCTTATGTTGTAGGAAAATAAGGGGTTCTACAGTCCTTCCGTATTTGTTTCTTTACCTGGAGCAACCTAAGGACTTCTCTTCGTTTGCTTTTCTGTGTATTTCTATGCCTTTCATAATTCAGGAACACAGGCTATGATTATAAGTGGTTTCTAAAAATGTGGAAATGACATAGCTTTTGTAAGTATATAATACTGTAACTAGCAGCTAGCTGTAAGATGGCATTAGAGTAAAATAATAAGTCTCAAAAGCTTATAATAGTTACATACCTCACACAGAGATCATAGAAACGTTATGTATAAAAACTGTTTACTCTTTACCTTTTAGGGGAAATAACCTCTCACAAACTAACACTTAAGTTGGAATATCAAGTCTGGCAATCTTGGTGATAAACAAGATTCTAGACAGTTTTATTTCTCCTGTAATGCCCCATCGCTATTTAACAAAACTGTGAGCTAGGTGCGCTGTTGTAAAGGAAGTGATACTCTTTGTTAACTGTTTGCTTTCTTCTCTAGCTCAAAGGAAACTCCAGAAATAACTCTCCCATCAGATTCTGGCCAAACACATCACATTATAGCCCTTAAGAAATGCAAATTTTGGTGCTCCCTTCGGCAGCACATATACTAAAATTGTAACTATACAGAGAAGATTAGCATGGCCCCTGCGCAAGGATGACTCGCAAATTCGTGAAGCGTTCCATATTTTTGAGATAAGCCAGAAAGAGAAAGAAAAATAC
>NW_004567122.1:15733908-15772880 GCF_000260355.1 Condylura cristata
AAAATAATGAACAACCATATACCAGAGACATTTTGTGGGGGTGGAGTGGGGAATGAGATAGAAAAAGGGGGGGGGGAGGAAGTGCACGGGATTATGGTGATGGCACACGGGTGACTTGGTGATGGGAAACCTGCGAGGATTACAATTGAGATGGAAAGAAAAAGTACAAAATGATATAAAAATAAGCTTATAAAATAATAATAAAAAAAAAGAAATGCAAAATTTGGAGCCTGTGATGCTGGACCTTTGGGAGAACTATTGTGCCAGTCATTATGATTATGGAAGCTGTTCATTGCTCACAACCAGTTCATCTGGTTCCAAGGCATCCAGCACTGTGATTGGCTATGCCTCTCAAAGGGTAAGGGGCATAGTGTTCAGGTTGGTGGTATAAGTAATTCCCAGACAGGTAGTCTCCATTCTTTGGGTGCAGTGAAGGAAATTTTTTTTTTGGAAGATATTTACCTTTCTAAGAATCTTCTTGTTATTGTTGACATTCAGTTTCCATTCTTTTTCTGGTTGAATCCTTCCTCATACTTCTTTGAAGTGAATCTAGGACTTATCTGAATAACAATAATACTTTCAAGTTCTAGGAAAGTCCAGATATCAAGAGGAGTGAAGCAACGTGGGGGATTATTTTTGTTTGCACAACAATAATAAGTATACTTTTTTTTCTGCAAAATTTAGTCACCAAGTTGTACTTATAAATGTGTATATGTGTGTATAGATAGAGATATATTCGTAAGCTATCAAAATGTTCATTCTTGATCTTAGGAGCAAAGCAAGATTCTATATTCTTTCTAGAAAAAATATAATAAGCAAAAAGTAAAAATTAGAAAAGAGAAAGGAATTCATTCATATCATTACTGAGAGAAAATGCTTGCCGTTATCCAGGTTGCTAGGACAGAATATGTTAGACATGGTGATCAACCAGAAGATGTGCATTTCTCATAATTCATGAGGCTGGAAGTCCAGGTTCAATCTGCTGATAGGCCCAGTGTCTAGAGAGAACACCGGCTTGCAGACAGGAGTCCTCTCCCTGTGTGTGTCCAAGGCCTTCCGGCCTGTGTGCTTTCTTTCTAATCTCATCAAGAGGGTAGAAAGGACCTACCCCTATATGCCATCACACTGAGGGTTAGGGTTTCAATAAATGCATTTTAGAGGGTACAGATATTCAAAACATGACAGTGGTTATGGGAGCACTTCTGTCATCGTCACTGTTAAACCAGTCACCATCATTATATGTTGATCTTTGTTGTTTATGGGATATATTGTGAGTGGCAGAATCCTTGACACAGCCTGCCTCTTTTCCCTGGAGTCTCAATGTCATCTATACCTGTCAATTTGAGATTTTCTGTGAACTGTCTTACCGTTTCTTCAAATTCAATAAGCCCCAAACTGAAATGAGTGTCATATATTTTTCCTCCTAACATCCCTCCTGGCATTCTTATTTCTCTGATTGTTTCCAACAATCATCTAGTCACTCACTTCCCAAATTTGGAGTCATCTTTGAAGATTGCAGTCTTTTTAACCCCCAAGCCAGAAGAGCACACTTCATTCTTCCCTTCTTTATTCCTTCTGCCTCCACTGTAATTGTTTTTAATTCATGCTCTTGTGATTTCATGTCTAGATTATTTGCATTTTTTCTTTACTTTCTATTTCTACCTCCTAACAGCTTCTGTTGTGGCTGATTTATTTCCTCTATAACTTATCTTGGTTCATGCCATTATGGTGCTTAAGGATGGACTTTTTCTTAAATCTTTATAAAAACAGTTGCTGAAGTCTGGCCATTTCATTTCTACATTCATTTGCAGTGGACTCAGGGCCAAACTCTTCCATTCATTCCTTTATTTACATTTTCTGAGATGCTTTTAAAACCTCTTTCTTCCTACCCAAGCATTAAAACCAGCTTTATTACCACCATTATAATTACCTTTGTGTGTTGTCCCAACCATTAATCTATTCTCTCATGAGCACTGCAGTTTCATGTATTTCTTATGTCATTCACTTGGCACGAAGTGCTCATTGATTTGAGTTTTGTTTTGTTTGTTTGGGGTTGTTTTGTTTGCATTTAAAGCAAGTTTAAATCCACAAGTGAAATTGAAGACGTGCATTGTATAGTTTATTACCGATTTTTTTCACAAGAACTAGCATCGCTTTAGAATTTAGCCTCTTTCAGCAGTTCACATTGTTTTTAGTGAAAGATCTGTTGATTCTTAATAACCAGCCACTTGCCAGACCAGGAATGTTTAAGGTCTCCACCAGTGCTCTGTGGAGAAGTGGAGGGTTGAGTTGGGGATGGTGCTGCATGGTTTCAGCTTGCTGTGGCCAGCTAATAATGTGCCCTAGAGTGGGCACTGCTTAGGTCCCCAAAGAAGAGGTGAGAGAACAGGGCCAGTGTTAACAGCACGCTTGACGGCTGTCCTCACATCCTCTTGCCTACTCACAGCTTTTGGCTACTTGTGCATCTTCAGTTCCAGCCATGACCCACCAATTATTTGTTTGCCCAGTTTTGCCTCTGCTGGCTTACAACTGCCTGCTAACTCAAATCTCTAGAATCTGCTGGCACTTTTAGATGCAGATGATGCCTTTGGGCCCAAGGTATGGTTTTTTACAAAGTCACTATTGGGCTGGATAATTTCAATGTGTAGGGCACCTACATTCTGATGGAGAAAGCAGAGCATGCTAGGAAATCACAGATGGGCCTGTGGTATCTCTGCAGAACGTCCCTGAGGCATGGTTTTTCTGTGGGATGGGTTCAGAGAGGCCCATTGTGGGGCCGTGGCTACTTAGCTGACCAGGTAGCTCTCCTCTTGCCTCCCTAGTGAGTTCCTTCTCTCACTCTGCTGCCCCAGAACTTCCCTTACCAATGGGAGTGTCAATTCTTACCCCTCTCTGAGGTCGATTTCACAGAAAACCCACCTCTGGGTGCTGCACCCCATTAGTGCCTTTCTCCCTTGTATTTAGGGTATCCTTTTCTACCCCCTTTCTCCAAGGCCCTCCCCACAGGATTGTAGGGAATTTTTAAAAATATATTTATTTATTTATGTATACAGAGCTTGGTTACTGGGCAGAGTTGCAGGGGCGGTGAGAGGATTCACCAGAGACAAAGAGGGGAGCAGAACAGGCACATGTACTGAAATACACTGCTGAAGGGAGCAGCGGGCAGGTTGGGGATTTCTGCCATGCCATGTGGGTCACCTACGGGGCAGGGATCAAACTCATGCTGAAGTGGCTTTAGCTTCTTAATGCTGTGCTTTAACCTGATGTGCCACCAGGGAAGGCCCCAGTAGGGAATTTTTACTACTTTCTTCCATGTTCTCTAGTTTTTATTTTTTTGTTTTGAATCGATGCATATATTTTTTTTTCCTGTTAATATCTGAGTCTTGCACATGAATACATTGGCATTGCCCTCCGGACTGTTATTTGTGACAGGGACTTTTAAAAATCTCTTTCAAAGGTCAAGTCTAAGCAATTAATTGTTTTGCTCTAGGCAGCACCTTCTTCCTTCCTAATCAGGGATACGATTTGTTCCACGTTTTGAGAGAGCACATTGCAGTGAAGAAATTTTCTGGAAATAAAAATGGTATTTGGTGGAAATCACCCAATAGAGGAATAAAAATAGATTGTAAAATGTATCCAACTGTTAAAATGAATGAAATCAAATTCTCTATCTTTATCTCGACCTAGACATATTAACATCTAATGCTTAGTGAAATTATGTTTCCAGAGGGACAAATACAGTTTTAGCTGCATGATGGGCTCATGGGTTTTTAAAATTTTTATATGAATATCAATTTTTTCAATGTTTAAGATAATATTTTTTGAAAAGAAAAAAATAAACCTCAATTGAATATTCAAAATATTATCGTTCTATCTAGGTTCTATGTTTGACTTGGGAGCTAAATGTTACCTCCTGAACAGTATCTTCACATCACTATATAGGTTTCATGCCTGTCCTTTCATGGTTTATTCATTCAGTAAACAATCAAATGTGATATAAAGATACCAGATCGGCAGTGTTTTTTTAATCAGTAGAGTATACACATGTTTACATGCATAAACAATTTGCAGAACATTAATTCAATAAGCACATGCCTTGATCTTTAGTGAGTTTCATTTTGTATTAGTTTTCTTGTTTAGTTTTTTGTTTGTTTGTTTTTAAGTTTATTAGTTCTGGTCTACAAGAACTGGGGTGCAGGCCAGAGATGGAGGGGGAGATGGTGAGAGGATTCACCAGAGACAGAGTGGGGAACAGAATGGGAAGATCTACTGAGAAACACTGTTGAGGGGAGCAACAGATGAGACCAGAGAGGTCTGCTGAGCCATGTGGGCTAGCTCCGTGGCTGGGGATTGAACTCAGTCCATAGAGGTGACAGTACTGAGAAAACTTTTAGGCCACTAGCCCTAGTTTTTCTGGTTTGTTTTTAAACATGTTAGACTGCTAGTGCTTTGTTCAGAAATTGCTATCCCATTGGAGGTAATCAGTTTACCTATAGTTAGTTTTTGAAGAAAGAGGGGGAAAGTGATCATTCCCAAGGCGAATAGAACAGAGATACTCAACTCAATGTTCACAAATTACGAGAAGTGTCTCTGGTTCTTGAACCCCATCTAATGCTTACTCATAATAAAGGTTTGTGCGTGTTACATAATTTACCAGTCATAAGAGGTGAAAAAGTACTAGTGGAAAGCTGTAGCCAGAGTTCCAGAGTACTTAAGGAGAGTTCTATTCATTTTGCTTCTTCAGGTCAAGGTCTGTTTTTCAAATAGGACAATATTTGTAGTAAAGTTTGGGTATGGCTTTAATGTAGACAGAACAGAGCACAAGACTTTTTCTTCCCTCCAAGGCCATCACATACTACTATGTGTGTGACCTTCAGTACTGAAGCAGAGAAGGAGGGTAGATGGCTTTGTTCCTCATGTTTCTAATTAGGCTCATCTTTTCTTCCCACCCCTCAAACCTCCACTGTGAGTGAAATGCATGTAGCTTATAGCTCCATGGATAGTGACAGTTAGTGTCTGTTCCACTCTGGTTGCAAGCTAGGTAAGCAATAGTGTAGGAAAATTAGGCAGAGTTAGGACTTACTGCAATGAAATCAAATTAACTTGTAAGTTGACTTGTTTGACTCAATTTTCTGGAAGCCATTAATGATTCAGTATGTCTGTGTGTTTGTGTTGGTGGTGAGTAGACAGCTTGTTTGGTAGAACCCTGGGAAGAGTGTTAATGGTAAAAAGAAACAGAACTGCTTAACTGCTTATGGAGAATTTTCCAGCTAGCCCTGCACCCAACCAGCTTGGCCCCTCACCCTGAAACCCAGACTTTGTACAATGCAGCAGAAAAAGAGATCTGGTTAAGGGATGTTGTCCTTTTATCTCAGCTTTTTCCCATTTCATATCACCATGAAAAGGGAGAAATATGCCACTTTCTATGACCTGATTTAATAATTCCACCATTTTTACTGGAAATTCCTTAAGAACAGCAACTCAGTAAGGGAGAATTATAAGATTCTTTTTAAAGAAGTAGTCTTGATATGCTAATCTTGGAAGAGCTCCCCAGTTCAGTCTGACACCTTTTATTGCCAATGCTTCAGGCAAGAATGCAGTTCCATTTTCAAAGACAATATAGAGACTAGTGAACAATAAGGATCCAGACAGTCTAACCTCATTTTCTACTACATCAATTGGACCAGACATCACAAAACTCAATAATCATGGTGATTTGGTTTTATTTTATGAAAACGATGGAAAAACGATAGAATGGAAAAGGAAATGGCTCCAATTTGAACAACTTTCCATTGAAGCCCAGTAAAAGAATAACCATGTAATTAACACCTTTCTGACTGGCACATGTGATTTTTGTTATATGAACTCCAGCTCATGCAAAGATATTTAAAAAAAAAATCATGATTGCTTCTCTACTCAAAAGATAGTTGGGTGGTTTTTTGTTGTTGTTTTGAGAGGGAGCAAATTTAATTTTGGCTCAGGGAGATAGAACTTGCTAATCCTTCACTGTCAGACAATTTAGGTACAATTTTTGGGAACTGATTTCTGTGTTTTGAAAGCTGCGTGGCAATCAGAAGCAATCCCTGCAATTTTAGAATAAACATATTAATATCTGACAATGCAGGCTCTTAGGACTCTCTCCACCTTTTGTTTTAGGAAATTCTGTCAAAGCAAGCAATAGCTGAGTCTTCAGTCATTCTAGGTCAATACAGCAAGAGTCTGTGTGGTTTTATTTGGGGAGGAAAAAAGCACATTCTCCTACTTATTTGAAAATGTAGAGGCAGCTAGAGACCTGCTTTGAGCTTTCCCAAGTCATCTGTCCTGACCAGACGAAACATTAACATTTTCATTTAGACACTAGAGCAGGGCATGTCTAACTTTTCTCTTATGTAGGGCCAGATAGCGAGCACTTGTCTCTGTCACAGCTACCTAACCCTGCACACTGTGGCAGTGCAAACAGCAGCTATTGAGCGTGTGTCTGAATGAACCAGGCTGTTTCTAGTAGATGTCACTTAACAAAGTTGAGTGTGGGTTGGCCAGAGTTTGCTGACCTCTTCTCCTTAGGTTGGCTTATTTTTCAGGTCACCTCTCATTTTAGCTTGTTTATAAACAGTTTCCTTAAAAAAAGAAAAAAAAAAGATTTAGCCACTTGCCTACATTTTGTATGCCTTTTCCTTTTCTTTTCGTTATCCTTTCATAAGCAAATAAACAATCATTTATTTTTTGGATGATTTCTATATCCAAAACAGTAACAAATGTATAACAGCACAACAAATTCTGTGAATGACTTTACAACTATTGCGTCTCTTCTCATACCTACTTATTACTGAAGACTGTACACGAGGTTAGCCTTGCAGTTTCTCATTTCTATAAAAGATTAGGCTGCCACCTGTGTTATGTGTCAGGAAAGAAAAAGCAACTGTAATAAAACAAAAATGAAAAACAACAAACAGCTATAAGCCAGAAACATTTTATGGGGGTGGAGAAGGGAATAGTATCAAAACGGAGATGGGACGAGTGCCTGGGACTATGGTGGTGACACATGGGTGGATTGGTGGAGGGAAGTCCACGGAGATTACAACCGACGTGAAAAAATACGCAAAATGAAGGATGATGTAAAAAAAATAAATAAAAAATAAAATATACCTTGTCTAGGTTTAATTTCCAACCAACATGATAATACCAAAGTGAACAGTTTTTGTCACTCTGGCAAGAAAAGGTCCCCCTTTCTTCCTGGATGTGAATATGAATTAAATTTGCAAAACAGCTGTAGGATAAAGGACTTGAAGTAAAATGTGGCTCAAACAAGTTGCCTGCAAGGAGCAGCTGTGTGTAGAGCTGTGTTAGAGAGAAGGGGAAAGTTCATGACTGATTCTCATTTCCCCAGTGTGAAGTGTCAGTTATTGGACGCCTCTCATCAGTCATATAGGTGGAGACAGACTGTACTGGCAGGTTCTCATCCCTTTGAAAGGCAGCCTAGCTCTCAATAGGGGTTGCCAAGGAAAGGAAATGGCTTACCACCAGGTAGGATTGCTCTAAATAATACTACGGCAGGGGAACTTCTCAGGACCATACATGAGTGGTGAAAGCATGCATTGTATGAAAATGAAGAATGATGTAAAAAAAATATATAGCATTAAAAAAAAGATTAAAAATAAAAAGAAAAAATCCCTCTCCTACCCTAAAAACCAACACCAACAACAAAAAGAATACTATGAAGACAGTGACTACTTACTGAACATCTATAATGGCATTTATTCTTCATAGTAATTCTAGTAGATTTTGGGAGACCCCCTGTGAGAATAGAAAGCTTAGTGATGCTAAAGGTGTGGTCTCACACATAACCAAAGAGAAGGGATAAATTCAGCCTATACTCAAATTAAACCAATTCTGTATATATTGCATCTCTATTCATTTGAGAACAGTTTGCTTTTTCCTTCTTAGGTGTAATCCCCATAAAATTCTCACCACCCAGTGACCCAGGAACCATCACCATAGTCTCTTATGTTTTTTCTACCCTTGTTTTAATCCCTTTCCCTCCCTCTCTTCTGCTGAACACCTTCAATTTATAGTTGCCTGCCAGTTTTATCTTCCCCACCCTACCCTGCCATCCGTTATTTGGTCCTCTTCTATTCAACTTGTAAGTGAGGCCATCTGATATTTTTCTTTATCTTTCTAAATTTTTTCAATCCTCTCCAGCCTCATCCATATTAACCAATTACTGGAACTGGAGAGAAGAGACCCTGCAGGTGAATGAATTCATGACAGTTAGGTAGATGTTTTGTGGAGTCAATGGATCGGAGTGACTACATGTCTCCATTTGCGTGGGACTGACAAATTTATTGGTACCTTCAGTGCTGATACTAGGAGAATTCCCAGTACTATAAGAGGATTATTAATTATGGAATTTTAAGTGCAATGGGTTTACTCCAAGCTTGTCAGCATTGCTGTGCTGAAGCTGGTTCACATGAGAGGCAATTGTTCAGTTCAAGACTATGATTAAAATTACTATATAAATATACAATTAATTATATTAAAATATTAATAAGTTGACATCACAGGATACTAACCACTGTAATCATGGCTTAAATATTAAAACTCACCACTTTCTAATTTTTCAGTGGAAACAGTAAGTCATGGTAGAATACTGTATGTCATTCCCCTGTTCTGTTTAGTGATATCATACCAGTAGTTTGAATGGGGAGGGAGATGCATTGTCGTTTGCCTAGAGAAGGAAAATGCCAGTCACACCGATTAAACTGAAAGTTTGTGATTTCCTTAGGTGTTGGGATGTGAAAGCATATGAAGAAATGTACTCTGTATTTAAAAGCTATTATCTTTTGTAGTTAAAACTGGTTTAAGCAATGGTTAAAAGTGTAAATTTCCAACAGTTTTCACTGACCACTTTCATCTCATTTATGGAAAAAAAAAAAAGGTTATCAGCATTCTTCTTGTGACACCATTGGTTTGTAAATGGATATTCTTAAGTGGCAACAGCTAAACAGGTATAGGAGGTTGTCGCTGTCTACTAAAACTTTGTGAGAATCAGTAGGTAATTGGAGAGGACCATAATGGGCGTGCTTACATTTTATCAGTTTTATAAATTATGTGCTAGTTTTTAATACTAGCAACCTTTATGGCACACTTACCCATGTCTGTTTATCTAGTTATTTACTGCCCCCACCACCAGAGAGCCATTGTGAACTATTTCCCAGCACAGCCTTGTTCATAAAATGTGAACTGTATAGAAGCAGAAAACAAACAAGAAAACACCCACTCTGCTAAGATGGGTGGGTTTGAGTTTGTACCTTGCCGGCTGCCTAGTGCAGAGACATTGGCAATGCTTGTGGCAGAGTCTGCTTTGCTGGCGTCCAGTTGAAAGGGCTGAGCTGAGCACGCCTCATAGTTGAGAGCATGAGTGGCAGCCACCCCGGACTGCTCAGGCTCTTCCTTCTTCCTGTTTGTGTGACACTCTGCAGGGCTCACCGTTGCCTGCCATGCTTCTGTGGGCCTGCACCTCTGTGCACAGCACAGGCCCCTTACAATGTAAGCTCCATGTGGGAAGAGGTGAGGTCACGCTGTCCAATGCTGATTCCCAAACATGTAGTAGGCCCCTCATCCCTATAGTTAGAGTGATCGCATAGGTGACTGGATGAGAGCATTCAGTGTTATCATCGCTTCTGACCTCCAGAGAATGTGGCTTCTCACTTTTTAAGGCTTCCTTGACAGCGAGAGGGAATGAGTAACATCTCCCCAGTCACTGTTATCCACCATCCAGGAGCTGAGCTTTTCAGATCTCCCCATATTCAGGGAAGTGCCAAAGACCAACCTCAGGTCTCTAGGGACCTACTTCAAGAATACAATTTCTTTGCATTTTGTTATTTTACACTTAATAATTCACATTGGCCTTTCCATTTTTCCTAAAGGACACCCCATTGTTACTGCCTCACAGGATCCATTGAGAGAAGTTTAAGAGCTAACTGACTTTCCTCTATAGATTTTTAAATGACACTGGTGTTTTGATTAAACATGTTTTGTTTGTCATTTAAGAGCTTCCTCACATGTTCTTGGCATGTACTTTATGGTTTCTTGTAACCCCATTTGAGAAGTCTTACATAGTAATAGTCCTCCATGAGGTTTTACTTTTTAGGTGAAAATATACACAAATACATAGTCCCTTTGCCATTACTGTTAAAGAATAAACAGAAATACTAATAAAATAGAAAATGTTGGCTCCCTGGTGGCACAGTGGGTTAAAGCACAGCACTATGAATCTATCCGAAGCCACTGCAGCCTGAATTTGATATCAGTCCAAGGAGATGACCTATATGGTGCAGCAGACCTCTCCTGTCTCACCCACCACTCCCCTCAGCAGTATATTTCAGTCAGTCTGCCTGTTCTGCTGCCCACTCTGTCTCCGGTGAATCCTCTCAGCACACCCCCTGAACCTCTGGCTTGTACCCCAGTTCTTGTGTGCATATATAAATAAATATTTAATAAATAAATAAAAATAGAAAATGCTTTAAAGAAAAACTTTTTTCTTTCTGAGCTGTAAAGGATGGTACTAAATATAAATTCTGTTTTTAGTTATTTTGCTATATTCAAATAAATTATGGTGTATTTTAAAAAGATTTATTTACACATACAAGTACTGGGGTACAGGCTAGAGGTGTGAGGGTGAGAGGGTTCACCAGAGACAGAGTGGGGAAAAGAACAGGCAAATGTGCTGAAATATACTTCTCAGGGGAGGCAGTGGGTGTGCCAGGAGAGGTCTGCCTTGCCTGGCCAGGGATTGAACGCTTGCTGCAGTGACTACAGACAACCTCTCAGTGCTGTGCTTTAACCTGTTGTCCCAACAGGGAGGGCCCTATAATATCTGTTTTGGAGTATAAAATGTTTAATTAATAAAATGATTTATACATATAAAATAAAAAATTAAAATAAAATCTAATAGTTGAAGTCTTTTAGATTTCCTGAAGGTTTTACATTATTGTATTCATTACTTAGTTAAATGTTTAAAACAAAATTAAATTACTAAAGAAAGTATGTGTTACTAAGGTATATGATACTGTATTCCAGAGCCAGCTGTTGAAATCCTCGATGGTAAAAGTAATAATGTCACTACACTACTCTATGCTAATCACATTTTTTTTTCAATGACTTGGACTAATTTTACTAAAAATAGCAGATAAGAGCTCACAAACACAACTGACCTTGTGTTTAGATTATTTCTTAGCAAACATTTTCTTTTTCCTCCTTTTATTTTCTGGTGATAAGTCCTAGATCTAGGCAAGTCTAATACTTAAGGTATCGCCTTGCACTGCCGAATTCCATTATAAAACAGGTTTTTGATGGAGTGCATTTTTAATATTTATTTCTTTTTGAGTCATAGGGATGAATGGTGCCTTAGTATCATAAGACTGTTTGAGACTTTTCAAAGGGCAGATAATTGTCTACAGCTTTCTGTTGACCCCATAAGTACCACTTTAGAATTTCATTAAGACTGGATAGAATACATTGTCTTGGCCCTCCCTGGTGGTACAGCAGGTTGGAGGGCTGCACTGGAAGCTAAGCCAAGTTGCAGCCTCTTCAGTGTGAGTTCGATCCCTGCCCCTGAGGTGATCCACATGTTGCATCAGGCCTCTCCTGTTTCACCCCCTGCTCCCCTCAGCAGTGTACTTTCTCATCTGCCTGTTCTGCTCCCACTCTGTTTCTGGTGAATTTTCTCACCACCCCTCTGTCCTGTACCCCATTTCTGTATACATAAATAAATAAAATATTAAAACAAAAGGAATACATTGTCTTTTATAAATTCAGCTGACATTTTTGTACTGAAAACTAAATTGGAATAATGTTTGTTCTATGGAATGGGCAGTAAATACAACCCAATCTCTTAAATAAATTGCTCAGAAAAGGATATGAACAGATAATCTAGCAGCCCAGAGCAATTTCAATAAATGACATACATTTTAAACAAGAGTTTATAAATATTAACAGTAAACTGAAAGCTCTTTAGGAAAATATTATAAAATAAAGGTGCTTTCCATTTCTTTCCAAATACTCCTTTCTAATGAAAACCATACAGAATGCTCATTTATCTAATGATTTCCGTAAATATGGTTAAATAGCTATTTCTAGAAATTTTGTTGAATTACAAAAAAAAAATCGAATCTAGGGAGACCACTTACTTTTATTTCTTTTGAAAATTAAGAGACTTTTTAGAACAATTTTAGATTTACAGAAAATTAAGCAAACTAGAGAGGTTAGAGGTGAGTTTTTATACTGTGGTAGTGTTTCATGGAAAAACAAGGGTTTTTCTTTGAAAATGTAATACTAGGAAATACTGCAATAATTTCTGAAGCATTTTCATTTGCAGCATCTGCTGTTCATTTCTTTGAATTCAGTTGCTATTTCCTGGGTTATTATTACTTTTTGCCATCATTACCAGCCAGCTACCATCTTGAGAGAATGAACTCTGGATAACCTACACATCTCAGAAAAAACGCATAATTTGTAAGAAATATCACAAAAGAAAATCATGGCACCATTGAAGTTGAACTAATCTATTTAAATGAAATTCATACTTTTCTGATTCTAAAATGTTTTTCTAGGGGCATCACCAAAGTCAGAACACAGTGAAACCTGCTTAAATTTAATGTGATGTTAGTAAATGTAATGTGATATTCTTGGCCTTTGATAAGTAGAGAAACATTTATGATCTTTTTTTTAAAATGCACATATTTCTATAAATGCTTATGAGTCCCTGAGTATCATGTTGGTGAAATGCTTGACTTAAACAAGTTCAAAGCAAATACTATCCAATTTTTTTAATTGAGAAAGCAGTCAAGAGCCCTCCCTGGTGGCTCAGTGGGTTAAAGCACAGCACTAAGAGGCTAAAGCCACCTCAGCATGAGTTCGAGCCCCGCCTTCCCCGGAGGTGACCACATGGCGCCCCAGACTTCTCTTGACCAGCCTGCTGCTCCCCTCAGCAATGTACTTCGTCGATCTGCCTGTTCTGCTTCCCTTTCTCTCTCTGGTGAATCCTCTCACCCTCCGCATCTCTGGCCTGTACCCCAGTTCTGTATGAATAAATAAATAAATCTTTAAAAAAAAAAAAAAAAGAAAACAGTCAAACCCAGGGAAAAACTCTTTAGCATTACCATCTTTTCCAACCCTTCTTCCAACTTCCTCTCCTTCATTACAATTTATTTCATCTCTAGATTCAAATCTATTCTTGCGCCTTTCTATTTCTACCAACATCTAATCCTTTAAGAGACCTTCCACTTTGCTAGAAGAAAACTCGAAAACTCTTTTTTTTTATTTTAAGATTTATTTATTTATGCATACAGAACTGGGGTACAGGCCAGAGGTTCAGGGGCAGTGAGAGGATTCACCAGAGACAGAGTGGGGAGCAGAACAGATCGACGAAGTACACTGCTGAGGGGAGCAGCGGGCGGGTCAGGAGAAGTCTGACCTGCCATGTGGTCACCTCCGGGGCAGGCGGGGATGGAACTCATGCAGAAGTAGCTTTAGCTTCTCAGTGTAGTCCTTTAACCTGCAGCACCACCAGGGAGGGCCCAAAGAAGAAAACTCCTGTTTTAAGTGCCTTTCGTTCTCCCTCTACTACCTTTTCCTCTTCTTCCCTATTCCTACTGACATCACTAGGAATTATTTAAATAAGACGGTAGTCCTAATCTAATAAATAAAGGTTTTATTCAGTAGTTCAGTCACTCTTTATCTTAGCCAGGAACCCCTCCCAATGTTTTACATGAATAGTCACAATGCATCATGAAAACACTATTTCAAATCCTTCTACAAGGATTTCAAGAAGGGGATGGATATCAGTCATACAATGTTAAATTCCAGAGTCATGATTACACTAACCTACTATTTCCATTCCCCATGGACTTTTTAAGGTCTGATTTACCCATACCACTCCCACTCTTTAACTTCTCTCTTGTTGATATTTTATCATTTTTATCCCATTTTTTTCCCAGAAAATTATGTTCCATAATTTTCCAGTCCTCTTCCGGGTTTTAGATACATTTTTCTGTAATAGAAAAATCTCAACAGATGTCCCTATCACATGCCTTTTGCTTCCCTACATTGTATGAATCAAAATGAATCATGCTACTCATTTGTTGACAAACTCTTCTACCTGTGCTCTTGGTTGCCTGCTCACCGGTACCTTCAGGAGACTGTTTTATGAATACTCACTTTTTTCTGCCTCTTCATCAGACCATCCTTCTTTGGTAGAGTGATCCTCAGAACCTTGTTACCCTAAAATTTTTGGTGCCACCATAAGTGATGGAGAGATCAGAACGAGAAAATAAAAGATGGTATTAGGTTGATGTTGGTTTGGATTATATGATTATATTCCATGCTTCATAGATTTAACTGCTGACTGAAAATATTGTCACATTTGTCATTGGGATATGCATTTATTTTACAAGTTCTAGGCATATGATCATTAATTATAAGTTCTGTTTGGTTTTATTTTTTCAGTTAAAGCATGTGTATATGAAATAGGCATAAGAAAACATCACAGCCTCCACGAGGACAGGCATTTTGTCAACCTTGCTGTCCAGTCTCCCATAGGAATAGACATTACAGCAATCGTTCCTTTAAATCAGTGACCATCAATAAACAGAGCAGTGGAAAGGCTTAGATTGGGACCAAGAAGAATCTATTTCAACCACATACTCTGGAAATGAGCCATCTACTTGTCCTTTTATATCCACTAATCTCTATTGATAAAAAAAAAAAGTGTAGATTTGATGAATGACTCTCCTTCCAGATTTTGTCTTTGGTAATCTAACTTTAAATACTCATTTACTTGAGAGCTCTGTAGCTCTGTGTTAGGTTTTCTTGTGTTGGTGCATTCATATCTTCAGGCTTCATAATGAAAATAAAATACCAATTTGTGGGGTAAGATTTATTCACAGATGTTTCAAACAATAATTTGAAAATAATGTCTTTGCTAGTTTCAGAGATGAACTTAATTTAAAGTGAAAATCACTATCCCAGGACAGTAATATCTTTACCTTTCATAAATTTTCTGTAGTCTGTTTTTCTAATCAAATATTGGGTCAGATTTTACAAGTGATTCCCTTTATTCATTTGACGTTTCATAGACATTTATTTGCTAAGTAACTTGCACAAAAAGGCTTTATATTTTGAGATAAGATTTAGGAATCTCTGGTGACAACATTTTATGTATAACTTTGAATCTGTAGATTATGGTACAGATATTGACATTAAAACGAAGAAGCTTTGGGTAGTGTTTGGTAATGTCATGTGCTTCAGAAAGGAAAATCTTATAATCCCCGGTCTTTGCTGTAAATTTAATAATTTATCAAAGTATTAGCTCTGCTTCAAAAGGTGATTTTATTTCATTTAAAAAATGGAAAACAATGCAATAAATGGCATGATTGGTGCTGGTGCTCAGAGCTGGGTTCCATCTACTCTGTTCCTCAGGGCAAAGGTGAATCTACGCGACAAAGCTTCAGTGGTAGCAGTGCCTGTGAAGAGAACTGTGAGTGTGAGTGGTGAAATCAGAGGAAGAAAAGGAAAAGATTAAAGATGTGCAGACCACAGATGAAAGTTGAGAATGATAACTGGGTGCGAAGCAGTAAGAAATATTTTAAGATTAAAGGTGACATCATATACAGACTTAGAATTGGAAGCCCTAGCTGTCAGGAAAGTGGTTTAACAGCTGTTTTCTGAGTCTATTTTCTTATCTATACAATAGGAATGGCAGGTTTGTTGTAATGACGTGTAAAGAGAATGATTTACATCAGCATTATTGTTGGGTTATGAGAGGCAGCGTTAGAGGAGTGGTCCAAAGTCACTCACTACTGATGAATGGACACAATGAGAGAATGAAAATTTTGGACCAGTTGTCTGTGTTATAAATATTTATATTGAATATTTTAAAAGCTATTTCACAATTCTTCAAAAACTGTCATTAAATGTAAGGGTTTTTCTAAAGACCTGAGGAGTCATCTCTAATCCACAATTTCTTTTTACTTTAACCCAAATACCACTTTCCCTTTCCTTTGACTGGAGATTCACTGAATCATAGGAATGTGAGGTGTTATTTTGAAGTGCAGGAAAAGCTTCCTTTTTATCTTTTATCTTAAGTTTTGTGAAAACACTGTTTTTGGACAGATGGGAAAATCAACAAGTGAGCAAAGCAAATGTGAGACAACAGTTATCTTAACAGAAGATCACTTGTAATGTTTCTATGGAAATGAGAAGAAAATAATATGCAACAAAACAGCAGAAAGTGGAGGAGTATATTTGTGGAGATTATGTTAATATAAAGCCATATTTTTAGGAAGCAGGATTTTAATTTTTTTATTGAGCTCCTGTGAATTTCTTTTTTTTTTTTTTAAAGATTTATTTATTTATTCATACAGAACTGGGGTACAGGCCAGAGATGCGGAGGGTGAGAGGATTCACCAGAGACAGAGTGGGGAGCAGAACAGGCAGATTGACGAAGCACACCGCTGAGGGGAGCAGCGGGCGGGCCAGGAGAGGTCTGCCACGCCATGTGGTCACCTCCGGGGCAGGCGGGAATCGAACTCATGCGGAAGCGGCTTTAGATTCTCAGTGCTGTGCTTTAACCCGCTGCGCCACCAGGGAGGGCCCGTGAATTTCTTTTTTGATTCAAATTTTAACTGTGTTGTTCTATCCCACTTCTATTCCTAAACTATTTGATAAAGAAAATAGTACAAAAGTTATAAATTCTGTGTTGCTAACTTATACTGTTATAAATAATACAAGTTATATGCCTCCCTGGTGGTACAAGAAGTATCAGGACTATGAAGCTATTGGCAGATACTGCAGCACAAGTTCGATCCCAGGTAAGGGAGCTGACCCACATGGTGCAGCAGACCTCTGCTGTCTTGCCCGCTGCTTCCCTAAACAGTGTATTTCAGTTAATCCTCTTGTCCTATTCCCCACTTGGTCTCTGGTGAATCCTTTCAACCCCTTCACCTCTGGCCTATACTCCAGTTCTTGAATGCATAAATAATTTATAAAAAATAAAACACAGGTTATATAAACATGATTTTTTTTATTACTAGCAATGAAGAATTTTCTTTTAAATTAAATCTATACTGGGAGAGGAGATCTGTAAGACAAAAGGGTAGAATACATGGATAAGAGCAGTAATAGAGAATATTGATAACTTTTTACAATACTTGTCATTGTAGAGTGTATGATGCTGTAATGTTGATGCATACTTTTATTAATTATACATAAATAACACATATATAACATATATAGTATATACATTTATATAATAGCATAATTGTTGATTTTTGTATAGTATATGCTTGTATACTTCTCCTTTTGTATGTGTTCTCCTTAGAATTACCATCACTAATTCATCCATGCACCATCACCATAGTCCTTTGTGTTCTTCTTTCTTCTCTTTTGATCCCTCTTCCTTCTCCCTCCCTTACATAATATCTCTGATTTATAGTTTCCTGTTAATTTCATTTTATTATTACTATTATTACTATTTCCCTGATAACTTACTTGGTTCCTCTGTATTCCTCCTGTAAGTAAAACCATCAGATATTTTTTTCTTTTTTCTTCTAACTTATTCACTGAGCACAATCCCTTCTAGTTCCATCCATCTTGCCGTAAATAGTATGAATTTATCTTTTTTGATTGCTGAATAGTATTCTCTCACTTATATGTACTACAATTTCTTGATCCAGTCATCTATTTTTGGACATTTGGGTTGTTTCCCTATCTTACCTATTGTAAATAGTGCTGCAGTAAACATAAGGGTGCAGGTTCCTTTTGAATTAATATTTTTATGTACATTGGGTAGATTCCAAGGAGTAGAATTGCTGGTCATATGGAAGTTCCATATTTAGTAGCCTTCCATTGTGTTCTCTGATCAAGTCATTGTAAAAAAATTTCTAATTACTATGATGCACACACATTATCAGAAAGATATAAACATATATATATATATATATATATATATATATATCGGTGTGCGGTGTGCTTCCCTAATGCTTTCTTACCAATGTTAAAATATTTTCTATTATCTTAAAAAGTAATTGAGAAATTTTAGGACAAGAATGACTTGAATCTTAATGTTTAAGAATGATAATGTCAAATGACTTTACCTCTTTGTAAAGTGTCTTCTGAGGTTTATCATCTCTCATCCCCTGTGTAGTCATTTATATTTTATCTCTTTATTTGGTTTTACTAAGTTTCCATTAGCAATGTGAAAATGAGTCGGGATGATTTTCTCTGTATAACATCTGCGATAGTACCTTTTAAAGCAAGTAGGTTGGCTTTTTATGAAAAAGAACTCCAAAACTCCACTTAGGATAGAATATAATTGAAATCTACATTAGGCTATTTATTTAAGAGGCTACAGCCAACATGGTTTACTAGAGCATTTGATTTTTTTCTGAGGTATGCCTCAAAAAGCAGATTTGTCTCTGCTAATACATTGATCACGGAGATAGGATAAACAGTGGATCAACTGTATACTCAACCTGATATCTTTGGATGGACTCTGGAAAGTTCTGAAGTAGGCAGAGAAGAAACCATTTAAATAGCAGTTCAGTAGAATTATCCTTTAGAGCAGACAAAGATAAACTGTAAGACTAATCCTTGAAAGCAGATCTTAGATCTGAGACACTCAGAAGGGGCTGGACAGGGGAGAATAGAGAATGGATGGCAGGAGTTGACGGGATGGGAGGTAACACAGTGGAAGTTGGTGGAGGACTGTGGGCCCTTTGGTAGTGGGATGACAAAGGTGACTAAACCTAATGGGGGGAAATTATCCTTTAAAAATAAAGGATTAATTAAATACTTGTAAAAGCACATTTACTGTTCACCTTAGATTGTCCTCTAACTGCTGAATGTTAAAATACTTCCCACATCAGCATCCTGGATCTTTACCTGTGGGTCTTCTCTCAACCTATGGAGGTTGTCATAGAAATGACCCAATAGAGCAGAATCATGGAATAATATACCAGAATTTAATTACTCATCAGTCAGATGGGAACAGGGAAGCTTTCATTTGCCGTATGTGGAATGGGTGGTAATTCCCACTGAGTGAGATGGCGTCCTTTATTACCAAGAACCTCAAGAGTGGTAGATGTAAATAAAGGTCTTTTAAGTAGAAGAGTAAATGGCAGTTTATACAATAACTTTAGCAATTGAAAAATGTAGATACAATGGTAATTGTGACAACTGTACTATACTTACTGTCAACTGCCCCAAATATTCTGGGGTATTACGAATGTTTCTGTGTAACAGGGGGAGCTGCACTGCAACCATGTAAATGGGCCCCATTTACCCTGACTCCACTGACATGCAACTGCCTCAGACTACAGTTCCCAGTATGCCTTGCTGACTGGGGGCAGCTGGGATGGAGCAAGGTTAATATATATTGGAATGAAGGAGGAGAGAGACACTTGGAGAGAGACATGGGTCAGAAACATGGGGAGGCTGCTGTGGGACTTGGATTTAGTCATGCATCTAAGAATGTGCACCTCTTAACAGTTTAGGTTCCCTGATTAACCCTTGTTTGCATTATTATAAAGAAGATCATTAAATGAGACCTTCCCACTCTTTACTCAGAACGTGTTCTATAAGTCATGATACATCAATGGCAATAAAAGATGCCCTTGCCTCATAATGTTGGAAGGATTATGTTTAAAATATGATCCAGGATTTGATGAGTAAAGCAGTGGAATACATAGAAGGAGGGTGTGATCAACAACCATGAAGACCTAGGGACAGTGTTGCTATTAGATATTTCAGAAAGGGGAGATTTTGTCTGGCGGCTTGGAATCATACGGTTATTTCTGATATTTTAGCAGCCAGTGAAACTAGTAAATGGGCAACTGCAACAATCCAACATAAATAGGGGCTCATATTTTTTCAGAGAATAAGCCCAGGCCATCTATGGAGACCTCCCCATAGATGCCACAGGATTAAAATCTCAGCACTATCAAGCTATTGTCAGTCACTGCAACATGAGTTCAACCCCTTCCAGGGAGGTGACCCACATGGTGCAGCAGACCTCTCCTGTCCCACCTGCTACTCCCCTCAGCAGTGTATTTCAGTAGATTTGCCTGTTCTGCTCCCCACTCTGTCTCTGGTGAATCCTCTCACCCCCACAACTCTGGCCTGCACCCCAGTTCTTGTAAACATAAATAAATAAAAATAAATTGTAAAAAAAGAAAATAAACCCAGGCCATCCTACTGGTCAAACAGCCTAGAACAGCAGAGGTAATAATAAAGGGGAGCGAAACCTATAGGTGAGAGAAGAGAGTTGATAAATACTACTCACTTAGTATCTCTTAATACCATAGTACTAGCTGATTATTAACACCAGATTTTTTAGTTTTGCTTGTGAGTGGCTTGAAATAGCAATAGCCAGATATACACAGTATAGAGAATGAGTAAACTTGGACTATAGCAGTTGCCAGCGGCTGCATATCCCATGTTCCCTCTCTTTGTCTCTGAAGTCACTTGAAATGACCGTGGGCAGTTTCCCCATATAACGCCTTCCAGGCCCAGCACTTTCGGCTTTCTGCTCTCTTGGTGCTTTTACCAGTGTTGCAGGATCTTTTCTTTATCAGCATTGCTCAGTCCACATGAAGAGCAGCCCTGAAGTGCCTGATATGTAAATTAGAGAAATTCTCAACCACTTCAGCCAATTAGGATCATTATTTTCTGTCCCTCTGAGGGGCAATTGTGAGAAAATTCGGTCCCTTGTTTCCATAGTGATAACCCACTCTTTATCAAACCTTCTGTTGCCTTTCTGTCTCCTCTTTTCCACATTCTCATTTTTGCTTCTTTTATACCATCTCTCAGAAAAATTCCTTGCACCCCACACTGTGTCTCAGTGTCTGCCTTCAGGGAATTCAAACTAAGATAATAATAAGGCCCATGATTATACTTAGTTTTAAATTTTGGAAGGCAAAACTGTGCTCCCAAAGTAAAAGTATATTTGAGATGCTAAAGCTAAATTCTCAACTATGTTAATGCCTCCAAAAGACAAAGCACACTAGAGATGATGTTTTCTTGACAGTTGTTTGAGTTTTTTGTCAAAGTGTGTGATGTATACAAGAATTTTGCTGCATGCACATTACACTTGTGGCTTCCAAAGAAAATGCAAAGTATACTCTTTGAGAAGTTTACTGTCATGGAAGATAAGAGGTAAGGTAAAAACCTGATTCAACCTATCTTTAAAGAATTTAATTTAGTGCTGTACTTAAAACATTACTCCCACTTTCCAGTCCTCCATGTGGATGGCCTCTCCCTGCATGCTTGGCCCAGCTCTCTCGATAGGCGTGTTGAGCAGCACAGGGTGACTGACCTTGCTGGGCTGTTGGGTGTTGTCCTGAGTTATATCTCCACTGAAATTGTATTTTTAGTCTTCCTTGCTGTAATGCTGCCCAGCTTCTTTAGTTAGTAGAACTTTCAGCTATCTCCATCCACATATCCCCAGGCTACTCTGAAAATATCACCAATGCTGAACCACTCAAAAGATCTTAATCAAAATTCTAACCTTGTTTTATATTATGTGAAGCTAGATAATGGAGCAGAAAGTCAATGCATCTGTCTGCCGTCTCTTCTATTGTAGGTGTCATTGGCTTACAGTGCTGTATGTAACTGAGGGTAATAGATTCCCGCCTCCTCAGCTGTACTTCACACCACATCCAGAACACACATGTGGCTTCACTGTAGACCATCAGGCCCCTCTCCCCTTTGTTCCCGCTCTCTCTCCCACTCCCGGTAGCATCAGTTCTGCAGTGGTATTTCTAGGCTTTGTTCTGTCTTTCTCCTTCAGTCTTGTGTCACTTAGCTTGATCCTCTCTAACTCCATCCATGTTGTCTCAAAAGGCATCTTTCTTTCTTTTTTTTTTTTTAAAAAGATTTATTTATTTATGGATACAGAACTGGGATACACAGCAGAGGTGCAGGGGCGGTGAGAGGATCCACCAGAGACAGAGTGGGGAGCAGAACAGGCCAACTGACAAAGTACACTGCTGAGGGGAGCAGTGGGCGGGTCAGGAGAGGCCTGCTATGCCATGTTGGTCAGCTCCAGAGTGGGGATCGAACGCCCACTGAAGTGCCTACAGCTTGGCTTAGCTTTGCAGTGCAGTACTTCAACCTGCTGTGCCAGCAGGGAGGGCCCAAAATGTCATCTTTTCTTACATCTTGTGCAATCCACCATGTATATGCAGCATAGCTTCTTAATCCACTCATCTGTGGTTGATCATTTAGGTTGTTTCCATCACTTTGCTATAATAAGTAGGGCTGCAGTGAACGTAGGAATACATTTATCTCTTTGAATTCATGTGTTTGCATTCTTTGGATAAATGTGACAGTAGAATTAGTGGGCCATGTGTTAGATCTATTTTTAATATTTTTAGAAACTCGGCATTATGTTCTATAGGGGCTGGGCCAATTTGTAACAGGGTGGACCCCAGGAAAGGGGGAAGTCCCAGGTTCCCTTCTCCACCCAAGGGAGGGTGGAGCTGAACAGGGAGATGGAGAAAAAGCTTATGAAGTGACTGGGGAAGGAAGGAGAAAGATGGGACAGCTAGAAGGGGACCTGGAGGAGTCATGTGGACCAGAGAGACATGTGAAGAAGCAGCACTGGCTTCATGATCCTGCACTGGGTGGAACAGATGTGGGCAGAAGACCCATTGGGAGGTTAATTATGGCAGCTTTTATCTTGATTTTGATTTGCCTCTTCTCCTTCCAGTCTTGTCTGACTGTTTCTGACCCTTTCCCTGTTCAGTGGGTCCCCAACAGAAGGTGCCTTCGATGTTGACAAGCTTTTGGGCCTCACTAGCCCTGCTTTGGATCCTGTTTGATGGGCCATTTGCCCATGTGGGCATGGGACCTTAGGGTGCTTGATTTGGAAACTTTATCCTTTTTCTTCTCTTTGTTGCATACTAATTATACTAATGTTCCTTTCCATTAAATGTCTTAAACACTAGAGTACGTTTTGTCTTGAGGTGACAGATGGTGGAACCTATTTAGAGCGGGCAGATTTAGGGGCTCTGGGGTGCTGCTCATTCTTCCTGTAAAAGATGAACATCCCCTATAATAGTGTAGGAGGTTTCCTATTCCTCCATACTCTGGGGAAAATTTATTCTGTTGTTTGTTTTATCAGGCCCAGTCAAGGGTCTGAGGTGGTATCTCATTGTGGTTTTGCTTTGCATTTCCCTCATGAGTGATGCTGGCTTCTAGGCACAAGGCAAAATAGTCATTTCTTTCCTGAGACTGAGGGGTGTAATCCGAGAGTTTTCCCTAGAGTGTACCATTATTCTCATCCTTGAGATTTTACCCAAAATTGAAAACAATGAAAGCAGTCTCATTCCATGTCCTGTTAAAGGAATACGATTAAGGGGTAGATTCCTGAGCACTTTTTCTCTCCCTTTGGAGTCATTTCTGACTTTACTCCTCTCTGCCTTTTGTTGCTCATGAAACTTAATATTAGAATTCTGCCATGTGAAGCAAAGTAAAAATCCTGAGTGTTCTAGCTTTCTACACAGTCCCTGGGTCCTATGTATTAAACCCCACCATGCACTTGACTCCCAGTGTCATGTTTCTGTCATGTCATCTACATGATTATTCAAGCAAATAAAAAATGGCAGCTGATTTTGGTTTAGAGTATCTAACAAATCAAGGAGAGATTAATGTTAATTTTTTTAACCATGAAAGTAAATGTATTTTTAATGTCTTGTGTTAGAGAAGAAAATGAATTTAGCACTTTGTTTCAATATACTAAATATAAAATAGCCCTTTTCACTTTTTTTAAGTTAATGTCATGTCCTCCACTAGATCTCTTTCTCCCTTGCCTTCTCCAGCTCGCTCAATGACTATACTTTATATTGACCATGTATTTATAAAATGATAATAGGAAAATGATATATATCTTAATGAATGTGTTTTCTTAAAAATATGTTGAGAAAAGTCAAACTTGGCATCACCGAGATTCCCTAAGTACAGTCTCAGTCATTTAGTTCTCTCATTTGTACCTTTTGGACTTTTGCTTGGAACTGGGAGCATGTTCTGCTCTACCACAGTCAGAGACAATTTGGCAGGTGCCTGTTCGAGGTGAAAGGTCACCTGCGTGAGATCACACGTGGTGCCAGCAATGCCAGTCATTGGGGCAGTTTAGAAAGATGAAGTTAGACTGTCCTGAGACGTTTGAAGAACAAACGTTCTTAATTTGGTTCTTGTGTATCTTGTTGCCACTTTTGTTTTTCGCTATTCCTGTTGCATAGCACCTCCACCAGGAGTAAAGGAAAGGCAACCCGGGGAGTAAAAAGTTAGCCATAAAAGGCAGATGTAAGCAGGCGTGACCTGAGAGTAGGTGAACACGCAGGTTTCTCCTTGCATTTTACTGGGTTTCATGTTCCGTGTGGACCCCATTCACTTTGTTTATCTCTGTGTCCTGTGCAGGGTGGGACATTTCCTTGTTCTTCAGGAGCTAATGTTGTTTAATAAAGTTTTCTTCCGCTGTTTAGTATCATCTAGTGGTGAAGGAGTCATTCTTTTGTCTCTTCATCTTTTCACACAATTAATTTTCACATTCCAAAGCCGAATGACTGCAAGATCACAAAAAAATATAGGAGAAAGAAAAGACCATGAGTTAGAGAAATCTATAGTGAAAGGACGGACGAGTGGCATGTTTCTTTCTGTTTTACATATCTAAAAACCTTTTCATCACAGAGCTTGTTTTACTTTTTCTCACTAGGAGAAAGGAATGCTGTTTTTATATTTTTTGTAAAGTTACTGAGACCTGCCCTTACTTTTCCTTGAGGTAGCTTTGTGGAAACTCAGCCAGGAGTTTCCATGGATTGCGCCCAGACATTTCTATGTTCAGCAGCCCTTCTAAGCATTTCTGTTATACACATGTAGGGATAGTGAACTAGATGAAGCTATAAGATGAGTAAGGATGGATGTTGGGGCATATTGAGACATGAAAAAGGGGAAATAACTGTGTATATCTAATTCTTGACTATAGTAATCATTGCTGTTATAAAATTCTCCAATCAAGGGCAGCTTTAAAACTGAAACCGTTATCAGAGGTTACTAATAATTTGAAGAAAACAACATTTTAGAAAATTATGTGTATGCTAGATCTAAGTTCTATATTTGTTATATACATGAATAAGCAAATGTTATCTTTTGTTCTGAAGAGTCATGGAGACCTGAATAGATTATAACTACCTTCAAATGCATGTCTGAAAAGATTTTCCTCAGAGGATTTAATACATTGAAACAGATTTATTAAGAAAACTGTGTGATACGTGTGTGTGTACAGGCTTCTATTATACGTCTTTTAAAGTTCAGAAGAAAATAATTCACATATATTGAAAACATGCTGTTCCTGTAATACCAGCTTCGGGTTCCAAGTTTCATTGTGTCTGTGTCCTTGGCTCTTTCAAGTTGAAGGTATAAGAACGTTGAACTAGTTAAATGTTTCCATGGGCAGGGAATTTTTATTATCATGATAGTTGTAGAACTGGACTAAGGGAATAACTCCTCTCCTAAAATCTATCTCTAACATGGTGATTTTCCTGAAATGTCATTATTATGTATTTGGAAGTTAATAAAAATGTTAGGGGTACTCACAGAAGCAATAACTCAAACACTTTTTATGTTTGCAGAATTGTTCAGTGATAGGTTCCTCTATTAAACTTGTCTTTAATTTTTCTTTTGTGCAAAGTGAATATGCTGAGTTGCTTTTGCTTAGAGCATTTATCTTTGTCCTGAAATCCATTGATACCTCTCATATAATTCCACCATTTATTGTGTAATAAATTAACTTGAAAATGCATTTAAATGTAACCATTTTTATCTATGCATACAACACATTGCAACATTTTTTTAAGCTTATATATTTACTTAATAACTATAAATAAATATGTTAGAATGATCATTTTCCTCATTTGGTAGTAGCAGTGGAAAGTGCCCATTCTTGCCATTATTCTCTTTTTTCACTACCAACTATGACTGTTTCAATAACTCTTTTGAATTACATAGATAACAACTAAAGTAGCTTGAATTAATGTGTTACTTTGGAATTATCTAAAGTACTGGATAGCAATTATGTTCAGTTTCTTGAATTTTATGATCTCAGTGGCAACAATTCAACCCTTGCACTAGCAGTGGAAATACTTAGGTAATACAGAATGAATGGACATATTTCAATAGAACAGGCAGTATTGAGTGTGATCTGTAGACCCCAGCTTGCCTACCTTTGTATTCATTGCGTCCACATACTTTACTGAGAACTCTGCGTGCAGTAGCGGACCATAGAACATCCATGTCCTGTGTTGCGCTGAGCGGCCAAGCCTTTATCTAGACACAAAGAACCTCCATGACAGATGACTGAGGACCAGCTCACATGTCTTTACTTTATCTAATAGCCTAGCATTCTGTATGCAACACGGATATTTCGTGGCATAGGTTATTACTAGGAAGTTACGCTGTCTCAGTTTTGCCAGTTTTGTGCCCTGTTAATACACTCTTTAAAAAAGTCCTGAAAAAAAAAAAAAGTCCTGCAAAATTAAACACTTTATTGAGGGCCATGAACTTTAAGGACATTTTTCCATCTGACAGTTTGTTTTATTGGCAGTAATGAATGCTTCTTAATGGGTCAATGACACAGCTAAAACCACAACAGCGAGCTGGCTTCATGTGGAAAGTTGGTTAACAGAACGTTTGCTTTACTTTTTTGTAAGAGGACATCTTCCCAATTGAAGGAGAATTTACTGCAGTGGTAGAGCAGAGGTTAAGTGGTGCTGAAATGTCAGTATTTTAAAAAAATGGGTTGCATGTTTGGAAAGGCTGTTCTGAAAGAGATAGCCCTTAGCTCCATGCATTTAGCAGTATCATTGCTGTTTATTCCAATTAAGGACACTTGGGTATTACAAATGAGGAGCTGGAAAACAATGTACAGTGATTTGAAGATTAATGAAAGTTATAACTTATGCAGTAATCCTGTCGTGTGGAGAAAGGATTAATAAAGCAGAGTGGACTGCTAGAATACCCATGGTTTGCTTTTCTATGGATTAATGTCATAACATGTTTGGAATTAAAATTGCTAGAGCTGTGAGATGTTATCATAAGCAGGCCTTTGGTAGGTCCACAGACCACCCCAGAGTTACATCTTGTGTAAGGACAGGACAAAGAGCATTTTTCCCAGGAGAAAGGTTGAGGAAAAGTGGTCTTATCCATCACATGAGTAAAGTCAGGCAGAATAGCCATTATTTCAAAGAACTTTCAAGGCAGAGGAAACCTCACTGATGGTTTCCTTAACCTTTCAATTAGAGATAAAGAAGCTGATGGCCAGAGAACAGAAGAGCTTGTGGAAAGACTGCACACTTGGTATTGACGGATTTGTCATCAGTTCTCCAGTCCATTTTATCCCTGGGCTTTTGCTCCTCGAAGGTGAAGCCTCGTCCCTGTTGAGCCACAGGGACAGAGACTCACGTGATTGGAACCAGGTAGTGTGTGAAAACCACTGCCCCGTGGCTGGAATTCAGGTTTTTCCAGCTAGGATTTGTGATGTTTCTTTCACAGTTATCTCAGTAGAATTAGAAAGTTTGCATTGCCATTTATATTGTCCTTGTTTGTTTTTAATTTATTTAAGCCATTGGTCCCGATAGGCTAACAAGTCTAGGATCAAAACCCCAAGTCAATCATTTTGTCAAAATTATCTTAATTTATAAATGAAATGGAGTGTGGTATTTGGCCATAATACTGCAGATATACTGAATCAAAGTAAATGATTCCATTTTTCAGTCTGCTGGTGATTCTTCTGGTTTTTACCTCATGTGAAATACATTTGTATCTTCAAACCTCTCTTCATGCCCAGGACGTAGGTGAACTCCCTCAGATTCACAAGTAAAAAACATTTTGGACTTGTAGTAGCCTAAAAATAGGCACCTCCTAGAATTTTGTGACCTAAGAGTCTGTCTCACTCACCTTAGTCCCAGTCCTTTCTATTTCCATTGCTTTCTTCCCTGGCAGTATATGGAGCGAATGACTGACAGTTTTAAGGCAATTTAGCTCCAGAGAAGAAACATGTTGCATTAACAACATACAGTATCGATTAAATTTTAGTCAGGGTATTTTGGAGTTAATAAGTTCATATTATTTGAAATCACCTAGTGTGAACATAATACATAGTTCAGATCAGTTTCTCCTGGTTATGTTGCATAGATTTTCACATAACTGCAGCTTCTGCAGAATTATCTCATCACATGAAAAATTTTCTGATCTTTTTACATTTAATCATAGTGTGTTAGTCAGACTTCCTATTGATGTTCCCTATTTCCCATTTTTATTCAAATACTTCCTTACATTCATGTTTTTTATTTCCTCCTCTGAGTTATTCTTTTTCCTATTTATATAGCAAATACATTGGAGAGAAGAAGGAGAGAAAAATATATTGAACCTTCTGTTCAGTCTTTTGCTAAATGTTGTTCATCTAACAAATCTATTAGAGCTAATCATTGTATTTTTAAGATGCCGTGATTTATATATTTCCCTATGAGAATAACTCCTTAGCACCTACATCCATGCCCACTGCTTTTCCGGATAATGGCGGGAGCTAAGTGAGTATAGGCTGTCACATACTGCTATGCCCCTGAGATCCTGGGGAACAAAAGTGCAAGTTTCCCTGTCAGGGCACACAGGTGTACTGGCGGTGGGAAGTCCACAGGGGTTACTACCAATGTGGAAAAATGCACAAAATGAAGAATGATGTAACAAATAAATTAAAATAAGTTAAAAAAAAGAAAACTGCCAATACCATGGATGATATTAAAGTTCAACTAATAAATGGAATGAGATATATAAATATATGCTAAGCATAATTATTCTGCTGATTATTTTTAAAGTTTAAATAATATGAGAAATTTTAAAATTACGAAAAAAGAATTCTTTAGAGGCAGAGAATCCTTGATTCACAATAATGCTATAAAAGTTTTATTTTTCCCGCATCAAAAATTTCACTAAAAGGTATATACTTTGTACTTATGTATGGGTATAAAACTATAAGTACCACTGAGCAAATCAGGCCTTGATTTCACTTAGCTTCAGTTCAAGACCTCGGCTTCTTACTTAATTCTCATGTTTACTCTCCATTGTTAGAATAAATAGAGTGCAAACCAGTCAAATACAGCGTCTGTTGTATAACCCTGGTTGTTCATTTTGGCTGAAGGTGATTCATCAGGTTTGAATAGCAGTGAAAGCAGTCTGCATGAAGCAAATCTTGTTCCTCTTTATCTCATAGATCATGTTATAATCAGTTTACCTTTTAAAAAGTCACCCTGCAAGAGAAATGTTTTCTTACTTGTGTGTCAAAGCAGCACAGTAATGAACATACATTTTTGCCTTCCCATGGAAACCCAGAAAGATCATGGATGTAGAGTCAGTAAGTGGTAAAACAGATTCATTCCAACTCTGATCCCAAAGATACACTTGAAATCCAGCTACCCTATTCATGAGAGTTACCCTACTCATTTGCTCATTTGTGATTTTTCAGTGTTCCTGATTTTTTTTTTAATTTGGAAAAATACACATCACATGAAATTTATCATCTCAACTAGTGTTAAATGTACAATGCATGAAATCAGATGCATTAACATCATTAACTACTTTCATTATTCACCCAAGGAATTCATCTTGCCAAACAGAAACTTTGCCCATTAAAAGATACATTTCTGGCCCTCCCTGGTGGTATAGGGATTAAAGCACACTACTGAGAAGCTAAAGCCACTTCAGCATGAGTTCAATTCCAGAGGTGACCCACATGGCACGGCAGACCTCTCGTGACCCGTCCACTGCTCCCCTCAGCAGTGTATTTTGTCATTCAGCCTGTTCTGCTCCCCACTGTCTCTGGTGAAGCCTCTCACTGCTCCTGCACCTCTGGCCTGTACCCCAGTTCTGTATGCATAAATAAATAAATCTTTAAAAAAAAAGATACATTTCTCTCCATTTCCGTGGCAAATACCATTCTACTCATTATCTTTGAATTTGACTGTCCAGATACCTCATCTAAGTGGAATTTGCAAGTTTGTCTACTTGTAACTGGCTATGCCTCTACAAGATTCATCCATGTTGTTGCATGTGTCAGAATTTCCTTCCTTTTAAATATTTAATATTCTAGGGCAAGGAGGGCAATGCCTAAGAAAAAAAAAAAAAAAAAAACTACTGTATCCAGGACCCCAGAAAACACTTGCTCAAGCTGATAAAATCTGAAGGGGAGAAAGGCAGTGTTCCACCCCAGCCTACAGGCAGGCTGATAAAGCCGGAGTAGAGCAAGAAGCACCCAGAGACCCAGAGGTGGACAATTCCTTGAAATCCACTAGTTTCTGGAGAGTAGGGTGATTCCCCAAAACAGGGCAGGCATCACCCCAGATCTCCTCAGATGGTCTCCTTCCTAAGGAAGGGTATCTGCTTGACACTATGACAACTCAGGTCAAATGCTGTTCCTGGCCCTCACTTGCTGCCAGGATTGATGAACTACACCGGTGAGCTCCTCACTGTGCCCTCCGGGGGAGTGAAGTGAAGAGTTCCTGAACCTTATTTAAGAATGGAGCCCCACAGTCCCCTCGCAGTTGCTCTTACCAAGACTCCCTGAATGTCCATTTATTCTTTCTCAAAACAAACTTTGCTTTTATTTCTGCTGAAGACATACTGTGAATTCCTCTCTCACCGCAGTTAAGAGCCAAGGGATCTGAAATGCAAGAACCCCAAAATCCAGCAACCTATTCCACATTTTGTTGTTCATGGCTGGACCCTTGGGTCCCTTCCATCTTTGCCCTGTCTTTTTATGTCTGTCATGGAGGTAGAAGTTTTTTTTAATTAGAATTTTGGTCGATTCTTTGCGGCACATAATTTAGAAATAGTATTTCAAAACTTAATAACAGACTCTTAATCCCACCAAGTGAAGAATGAAGTACTGAACTGATCATAGGGCACCCATGAGATTATTTTGTGTGTTCCAGATAGCTCGTGGAGGATTCTGGGGGAGTCAGTTGAAATACCTCAGAGAAAAGGAATATTTGCTATGGATCCTACTGCCCTGAGTGAAGGAAAGTAAGTCATGCCTCCACTTCACTGCAGAAACACACAATGCTGTTGTCTCCCTGGAGCAGTGCTTCAAAGAGTCTTGGAGCGCTCAGTCCTAGAACATATTGTAAAGTCTTACTTTTTTTTTTTTGCTGCCTGATAAGCCAGTGAAGGGAACATACCATTCTACAGGCAGCGTTAAGGAAAACTCAGTGTGGGGAGGGATCCAAAAACCATTCTAAATCAAAACAAACAGCGGAGAGTTACTTTGCAAATGATATTTATTGAGATAACATTGGTTCACCACACTGTATATGACTTAGGGGTATAAGTTCACACGCATGAAAATGTGCTGCCATACCACAGCCACCACCAAAGCACAAATATCAAACACCATGGTCCATTGGGCCTGCTTCCCCATCTGCAGTAGATAAATTGTTTTTAATTCACTTTCCATTGCTATAATGAGGCAATCTCTTAGGAATACATTTTTGGAGGCAGTTTTTTTTCTTAAATAAAATCATTTGTTGATTACCAAAATGATGCGGATAGCCTGTATTTTGGATGTATTCTTTTTAGGTTAGGAATTTGAAACTTGGCTTTATACTGTGATATTCATTAAAAATACCAGGAGTCCAAATTGTTAGTTTAATATGCAAAGTGAATAAAAACCACAGAAAAAGAAATTTGAGCAAATACTTTAATTCTGCATAAAAATTGTATGTTTTAAAAGTTTTGACATTTTAAACAGAATTATATATTTAAATGGACAAAGATAATTCTGGAGTGTAAATAGTGCATATTAGACTATCTTTCTTTATTAATTGTTATCATTATTCTGAAAGTTGTTTTGGTTATATTGAATATTGTTTTCATGAATTTAGTATTCAGAATGAATTTCATCACTATTAAGATGTGATTTGATTCAAAGAAAAAATGGGAAGTTGTCATAGATCAGAGATGGGAGAGGCATGTCTTGCCTTAGAACCCGGAACTGAAGAACAGTACGTCTGATGAGACTTAAAATTTGCATGGTCCTCAGTTCATAGTGTTACAGGAAAACCCAGAGTGGACTGGGCTGCCTGACTGTGGGGCCCACCCGTGCGCTCACAATTCGGTTATACAGCAGGTACACACAAAAGGGTCAATAACGGGTTTATGTACAAAAGGGGAAAGGAATAGGAAACAATCCAGGGAAAGAGCGGAATACAAGGTAACTGGAATACCTTACAGCTCTGCTGACTGCACACAGAGTCACGCGGTCAGAAGAGCTGCTTTCCGAGGGAGAGAGCGCCAGATGCAATCACGCCCTATTTATCCCCCAAATGTCCCAGAATTCCTGCTAGCCTCACCCTTTGGTCCTAGTACTTCTCTCCCTGTTACTGCTGAGAGTTGTAGTTTACAATCACTGGAGAGGTGTGTAGGATCTAGATAGCTGGAGTAGGGGGTGGAGTCCATAAGACTCTGCAGAGTTCCTTTAGGACATCCTTTCCCTTAACAATTGTATTGTTGTATTTGAACTTCTTTGACACGTGCACAATGATTATGCAAGATGCTAATATTTGAGGAAACTGGATGTAGGATCTATAGAAATGGTCCTTAATATCTTTACACTTACCTGTAAATCTAAAATAATTTCAAAATGGATTTTTGTCATTTAAAAATACTGCTTTACTTAAACATGTATTTCACAATTCAGAGGCCAAAAAATTATAATTTTCTTTTTTTACTGATAATACTGAGCACAGAATCATGATTTTTTTTTTATTTATTCATTTTGGCTTTGTGTATGTGTAAAATACTTTGACCTACAAATCTCAGACTTGTGAAATACTAGAAGATTGTTTGATTTTCATGTGCTTTTTATTTTTCGTGCATTTCAAATAGTATGTTAACTAACGTTTCATTTCTTAATTAATATCATGAAATATACCTTTTTTTTATAGTTCAACAGTGAATTTTTAAAAATTCACATTCAGACCTCCTTTTCTTCTTATACCGGTATAAGTAATACAGTTTTGCCAGTCCACTCCAGTGGAACCACTCAAATTTGTTGAAATAGTTCATGACCTTGATGAAAGATGTCAATTATTGTTTACTGTTGTAAAGTTAAAATAGTCAGGTCTATGAGTTAGACATAGTTTCCCCTTTGTTGTCGAGTCACAGATGAGGTAACAAACTTGCACCTACAGTTCCTAGTGTGTGTGTGTGTTGTGTACCTACAGCACATTCTGTACTCTCAGCACCATCTGCCAAGGGCCTGTCATACTAGGAAAGGAAAAGTCAGCAAGCGGAAATCAGAATCTTCGAGTTTCCATTTTTCTTTTGTCCCAAATGGTTGTATGTTCTCTTTCAAAAATTCAAAGTCAGGCCACTAAAGTTATTACTGTGCTAATGTTAGGAACAGAGCTGGAGTTTCTCTTGGTTTTGACTTTTGCCCTGAAGAGTAAACTTTGACCACAATGTGAATTTGTGGCATTCACTAAAGGTGTTCTTACCACACATTTTGTTGGTTCATATTAAATTTCCACCCAAGATTTGCCTTTATACAAGGAAACATTGTTCTATAAGACTTTGTGTTCAGATAAATGTTTAAACCATGTGTCTACCACCTTAGAATAAAAAATGGCCTGGGAGATTTCGGACCACACATCATCATTGGTGTGGAAGTTGAACATGTTGCTCTTTCCTGCACATGGCGTCATGCCTTTCTGTTTCTGTTTCCTTTCCCCTTCTAGTTTTTGCCTTTTCACATAGTTAAGCAAACTTTTGCATTTGGTTAATATATGTTAACTCTACTAAGTTTATTCTAACTTCACAGGGTTATATTTACTTAAAAAATGCTTTCTTCAGAATTGACAACTTACACACCAGTCTTTCACTATAGTCATTAATATTCATTTTGACTGGATGTGGGTGGTAGATTCTCAGCATTGCAGGCAAGCTGGTTACCAGCAAGATGATGGCACAGGATTTGTATTAGTCTTGCCTTAGGGTCAAGAATTCTCGTTGGTCTGACAAAACCACGTTCTGCATTTTGTATTGATTTCTTAACATTAAAGTGAGTGATTTATCAATGGATCTGAGTCCAGTAAAATATAGCTTTAAAATGTAGGATCAATAATGGGGCTGCTTTTAGAAAAAAAGAGAGAATAGCGATGATATCTTCAGGGAGAACTTCACTTAGGCATCTGGACTGGAGCTTAACTGAAGAACTGGAAAAATATGTTTAAAAAGTGAGGAAGGAAACCATACTTTAGCAAATCATATCAGTCAGAGGGTTGCTCTCAATAAACTACAATCACATTAACCTGTTAGGCTCTTTGTTAAATATCTCGCACTACGAGCCTTTATTTCCCTTGTTCTGTGTGTTTTTGCTGAGCCCCTGGTGGTTTCATTCCCTGTAGCGATGTCACATCTGCTTGTCATATAAATTTCAGCTCCGGCCTAGTGAAGATTAAAGTCTCCCTGAGATCCTGGCTGAGCAGTGTTTCTCCCACTTGACACAGTGCTATATCACAGCAGCGCTGCTCCTTCCTCCTCTGAGGTGTTGTAAATCCACTGCATGCCACAAGGTCAGCTGAGTATTAGATGCAGGGTCCTGTCAGCATTGCTGACAGCTCCATCTTTCTGGGGGTTGGGGGTGGGGGTGAAGGAGATGCTTGATCCTGAAATTTAGTTGCAATCCAGACCCGAGTCAAAAATGCTTTTGTCTTAAAGGCTGTGATGATTATGATTTCTGTGTTTCTATGATTCTTTTATCTTTCACCCAGAGACAAAACTTACATGATCCCTTCCTAAGATTATTAACTTTACTTTGAAATGTGCACTATTCCATCTTAAAGTTTTTGAAAGTGTTGGGAGGGAGAAGGAGATGGAAATGAAACGAGCAGGAGTGACAAGAGGAAAAGTCTACAAAGGCATGCAGAAGTATATATATTTATCAAGTTTTGAGTCATTTCATTGTGCTTCATTCGAACCAGGGAGATTTGCCTTAGGAATACCCATTATTTATACAATGATGGTTCTTAGATTACTTCCTTATACTCTTTGTTCTACTAATATTCACTTGCAAATCAATTTCATTGCCTAAATGTAACAACTTACATTAAAGTCCAAAATCAAAACTGTAAAAAGTCTCTTAGGTAAAAATGTTGTGATAAATTTATTAAGTCTTTTCCTACAACCAAAGTAAACTGAAAAGTGTACTTTTTAAAAATAATCATTAAAAAGTCCTAGAAACAGCCAAATCAGGAAAAAAGGACAATGCTGCTTCAAAAAAAAAGTGTGGCCAAAGAGAAGATTCTACCATCATTCACGTTACTCTTCATACTATCTTTACCCAGTGAAGCAGCTTAGGCTATGTGAGCAGGGTAATGCAGTCTTCAGAATAGGTGAGTGAACACAGAGTAGGGAGACCAGACCATATGGATGAAAAGCTTCCCAGGGGAAGTCCCTTCCCTCTTTCTGACGGAGCTCAGGCAGGTGTAGCTTAAGAGTCCTGACCCCTGTGCATAGGGCCCCATGCTTGGTTAATACCGTGCTGTCACACTCTTGACATTCTTGGTTTTGAACAAGGCCTCCTGTATTTTCATTTTGCTCTGTGTGTCATAATTTATGTAGTTAGTGCTGATCTCTGGGAAACAACGCACATCTGGTCTCATTAGGTGGAAAGAAAAACCTTGAATGAAGCACTGGCCACACAGAACATGTGTGAGGATCGCTGGGGGCAGTGGGGAGGGCGGGGGGTGCAGGACTTTCAGAAAGGCAGTGGTGCAAAGACCCTGGGCCAGAGGGATGGGTGAGACAAGTCACCAGTATTTTAAAATGTTTCCCAAGTGTCACAGTGTCTAACCAAGAATAACCAAGAATAACAAATACGGGAGTGAAATTGAGTGAGAAATCAAATGTGGAACCAGAAGAGACAGGAACATTAAGGGGGCTAGTGAAGTTCCCAAACAATGAATGACCATGGAGAGCTCTTACTCTTTTTGGTTGTTTCTGTTTCACCTGATTGTTGAGGATGAAAACAAAGGAAAAACTGGAATGATTGGATGCATTTTCTTGGACAGAAACTTTATCTTAAGAGATTTATTCTGGCTAGGAGGAAGAGAGGACACTAAGAAAAGGCTGAGGACTTGGTGACGGTAATGAAACATTCCAGAAGATACAGTTAAAGGGATTTCAGGAATTTAAGGCAGTTGGATCAGAAAAACAGAAAGGAGAGACTGCTGAATAGAACAAGGTAGAAAGAATGATGGGACTGACTATAGAAGAGTGTTTGGATTTAATCAAGTCTCCTGGATATTCTATAACAGCCCTCTAACTGTGAAGGTCATTTTGGATGGAACAGTGACTAGTGAGGAGATAGAGATAGAAGAAGCTGTGGCCTTTATCCCAAGCAGATGTGGTGATGTTTGTCTCTTAGTGCTGTTTGATCAAGGGCAAGCTCTTCAAAGATACTTTGAATGAGAATTGCCAAGCTCTTATCAACATTACTGAAGAGACTGGATAAGCTGGAATTAAACATTGCCATGAGGTAATATTAAACATTGTCATGAGAGAAAATGAATTTTACTTTGCTCCTGGAAAAGTGATGATTAAGTCATACCCCCCCCACACACACACACATCACACATTTTGATATTATAGTAAAACAGCTTGCTGCAAAGAACCACCTTCTCCACACAACTTAAATCATTCTTGACATGATTCCCTTAGTCACTGACCACAGGCCAGGCACACATACTCTACAGCACCAATAATAATAATATAATGATAATGATAATAATAATGGTTAATATAATAATAATAATAGTTAATAAAATGATTCACTACTGTTTGTTTTCACTGAGCAATCAGAACAAAATGCACCCATATGTGACCAAAAGTTAATGATAAATTTCCTCCTCTGCTCTGAGCTTTGACTTTCACTCGAGTTTATGCGATTCTATCACGAGAATGTAGACAATCTCTTCTTTTGTGGTCTCACCCAAGAACTGGGATCACAATCAAATGCTTAACCTATTAATCCGATTATGCTGTCTGCTCATCCCTCCCTCAAAAGACCCTTTAGTCTGACCTTTAGGATAATAGTCAATGAATGGTGGGACTGTTCTCTCCATTAGTTGTCCCATATGCCCATAGCAGCAGCCCCACATAGGAAAGTTTTGTTTGTGTTGCCTGGATGTGCACTTTCCCCCCCCCCACTTTATGACTTCTTGTTTCAATTTTCACATTGATCTTTGTGGTGGAACTTGCTGCCTGAAATTGGAATATAAAGAAGGATTAGAGTTAGGAGAGTGCTGGAGAAGTGAACTTGAAGTCCAGCTATGCAGAGGAGCGTTTAAACGCTTGAGTAACTGTTGGAAACCCACAGAGGGATGCACTGACTGCTATGTTCGCCCGAATGTAGGCAGCTTGGAGGTGACTTGGAGGTGACTTGGAGATGTAAGAGAATGAAGCAGAAACCTTGGGTCTGGGGTCTGGAGTCTGGAGTCTGTTTATTAGGACTGCCCATGGGTATATGTGGGGTCTGTATGTGCAGGGAAAAAAAAATAGGAAATGTGCGGGACACAGGAAGTGGGGTGCATGTTTGTACTGGGCCTAGGGCTTCTTGTAGCTTCTACTTGAAACAAAGTAGTGGGCTGCAGCTATTTGCAGGACAGAGTGCGCTGTGCTCTGCTGACTTGTTTGTTGGCCTTACTGGGGAGTGTGCTCACCCATGCACAACACTAGCCAGGACGGACAGGTGCACTTGAGGTCCTGCAGAGTTAGCCACAAGTAATGAAGCCACTGAGAGTTTAAGAACATGCTAACAGGAGAAACAGTCTCAGTCCTGGAACTTTAAGGCATAGTAGAAATTTTAGAAAATCAAGAAGTTACAGCAGAGGTAGTACAATAAAGATATGGATTTTTCCCTTTACTTAAGTCATATGATGAAGTGGAAAGAACATTGAACATTAAGAGATTTGGAGTCTCTACCTGCTCTTAATAACAATATTTATGATTGTGAAAATAATTTACATTGTTCATCTGATAAATAAGAGGACTGAAATTGACCAACATTCCATCTAAACATTTATGAATCATGATACCAGCATTCTACTTTGTCTTCAGTAGGATTCAGTGACTTTGTGAAAAACAAAATAGATGTATCAGGAAAAAATCAAAATCACCTGACAACCAAGGATCAGAGACATTCAGTAGGGGAGGAGGAGGGAGAAGGGTCAGGCTAGGAGTAGGAAGAGCACAGGGACTATGGTGATGGTGCACGGGTGGGTGGAGGGAATTTCATGGGGAAATCATATATTGCACTAAAATGAAGGATTATGTAGTAAAAATATATTTTTTAAAAAGATGATTTCAGAACATCTAAAGAAGCCAGCTAAACTTGCTGATGTCAAGTCACCAAGAAAGGCTGCAGGAGAAAATCATTTCAAGGACACTTTGTGTTCAAATGATGCAAGTAAGACACAGAATGAAGGAACAGCTCTTGTGAGCAAAAAGAAGCCAACATATTGGTGAACCTGTAAGTAATATAGAAAAAAAAAATGCAGGATAGAACATAGACCCAAACTAGTGACATTTGGAATTCTTTATTCATAGTATTCCAAAAAAGATCATGTAGGACCCACTGGATCCAGAAGATACCCACTGAGCCCTAAATGAAATCATGAAGTAAAACAAGAATCCAAAAACATTTTTGCCACATGAAGAAGAAAAGTTTTTTAAAAATGGTAGTTCATATTGGAGATTGGAGAGGGGATGACTCTTCAGTGGGAAAGTTATTCTTCACAATGGAAGAAAGGAAGTAGTCACCATTCTTCAGTTAAGGAACAATAAATAAAAATCCAGGTCTCCCTGGTGGC
>NW_004567122.1:15773455-15875879 GCF_000260355.1 Condylura cristata
CAGGCCAGAGGTGCAGGGGTGGTGAGAGGATTCACCAGAGACAGAGTGGGGAACAGAACAGGCAGATCGACGAAGTACACTACTAAGGGGAGCAGCGGGCGGGTCAGGAGAGGTCTGCTGTGCCATGTGGATCATCTCCGGGGCCGGAGATTGCCTCCCATTGAAGCTGTGCCTAACTTGCAGTGCTGTGTCCCAACCAGTTTCACCACCAGGGAGGGCCCACTTAGTTTTTCTTTTAGATATGTTTATGTATGCCTTCTATAAATTAAGTGCAGAATTGAATTAATTTTTAATAATATGATCCAGAATGTTGCCTTTCTGAAGTAATTTTGGGATTGTAATGATTCCGTATTTTGTTATTTGTGCCTTTCATGGTTCAGCCCTATGTACTTGGTCTTGAAAATAAAAATAAAACTATTTAAAATAATAAAAGACAATCATGAGGATATAATGGCTGTTTAAAATGGGACATCTATCATTCCACTCATGTGAAATAGAAAGAAATAAAGCAATCTAACTAGGAAAACACAGCAACACAACTGTTACACCCTGACATCAAATTGGTGATGGAGGGGGAGTGGGAGGGACAGGTGGAGGGAGTCTCTTTGATAGCAGTGAATGGTTATAGAACTTCGCTGCTGTGCACTGTGTGCATTTATCAAGACATGACACTATACTCCTGAGAGACATAGTTTGTAAAACAATGTAAAATCAAAAATAGTAATAAATAGCTCATTTTTGTTACACATTATTCTTACTAGCAAATCTAAGATAATAACTTTGATGGCTACCCACATAATAAAATGTAGACATAAAAATTACTTTTATTGTGGTTAAAAAATAAAAAATGAAGGAGATTCCCAAGAAATTTCAAATAGTGGCACCAAGCTGTTAGCACTGATGCCTCTGTTAAAAAATTTATGTTTGCAAACCATCTGTTTGTTAGTAACTATTTTCTCCTGTGGTGATTGAGGTAGTTTATTAAAAACTTGTAGAATGTTACTTTTTCCTATTATGCAGACTCCCATAAAGAAACCTAACTACAGGTAATTTGACACAATGAAATGTTAAATACCCATTTATCACCATAGGAGGAGATGTTTTTATCACCATGGGTAGTAAAAGACAACCACTGCCAAAAACAGATATAACTTTTTTTTTCTATCAAAGCTGTTAGAACACCCATTTTCAAATGCATTTAAATGAAGAAAATGGCAGCATATTCACAAAAGCAGTACAATGACAATTGTCAAGAAGTATTTCTTTCATAAGGTAGTCAAAGGCAAATGAGAATTGCTATTTTGAGCTAATAAAGGAGAACAAAGTGAGAAAATTGACTAAAATGACTACCTTCGTTAAAACTAAGTCGGGGCCCTCCTTGGTGGCTCAGCAGGTTAAGGCACAGCACTAAGAAGCTAAAGACACTCAGCATGAGTTTGATCCACCCCCCAGAGGTGACCCACATGGCACTGCAGACCTCTCTTGACCTGCCCATTGCTCCCCTCAGCAGTGTACTTCGTCAGCCAGCCTGTTCTGCCCCTCACTTTGTCTCTGATGAATCCTCTCGCCGCCCCTGCACCTCTGGCCTGTACCCCAGTTCTGTATGCATAAATTAGTAAATCTTAAAAAAAAAACTAGGATGTGAAAATATTTAAACAGAATGAGGGCTGAAAGTTAATTCATTTATTTAAATGTCTTAGTTTGGTGGTGCCAAATTTTCAGAGCTAAATTCTGACACCGGCTTTTCTTAGGTGTGCGCTTTCTTTTAGAAGTTATCTACTGAGGTAACGTTGTATAACATCACATATATTTCAGGTACATAGTATTATAATTTGACATCTGTATATGCTACCTTATCATGGAAGTCTCCTTTCTACCCATCACTGTGCAGCTAATGCCTTTACAGATCTGCCTGTCCCTATACCTGCTCCCCTCTGGTGACTACCATTCGGTTCTAATGATGTAATAATTTTTGTTTGTTTGTTCATTTGCTTGTTCTGCTTTTTTTTTTTTTAAGGTTCCATTATCCAGTTTTTTATTTTAGCATCTGTATATAATAAATTCAGATCACTCTGAACTCGTTTCCATCTACCACCAAACAGTTGGCCTGTTTACCCATTGTAGGTGCCCCCAGCCTCCCCCCAAGTCCTTCTGCCTCTCTGGTAACCACAGTTCTATTGTCCATACCTCAGGGTTTGTTTGCTTTATTTATTTTCAAGTGTATGAAATCACATGGTATTTGTCTTTTATCTGTCTAACTTACTTCACTTAATCCCCTCACATCCTCAAAGTTCATCTGTGTTGCTGCAAATGACAATATTCATTTTTTTTAATTTATTTTTTAAAAAATAATCTAATAGTATTCTGTGATAAACATCTACGTCTTTGAACACTTAGTTGTTTTATTTTTTTTTCCTTCCAAATCTTGGATATTGTGAATAATGTTGCAGTAAGCATAGGAGTCTTCTCTGAATAGCGATCCTGTAGTCTTCAATAAGTAACTGTCAGTGCAATATCTTTTAGCTTTTTAGGAAATCTCTGAATTGTCTCCCTGCACCAATTTACATTCCCACTGACATTGTTTAAGGATTCCCTTTTCTCTATACTCTAGCCAACACTTGTAGCCCCAATGCAGGGTGTCTGGTAGCCCATTGTGTGGGAGCTAGTGGCCCAGGACGGGGTAGCAGAAGTCTGGGTGTGGAATGGCTGGGTGCCTGGTTCCTGGCAATTGGTGGTATGGTCCAGAGTTGTCCCTTTATTCTTTGGCACAGAGCTGTGTTGAGCCTCTTAGGCACAGAATTTCAATTTACTGTTATGGAGCAAATGTGGGTGGAACTCACTATCGTGTTTTGCCCAAAGGATCTGGTAGGTGGGGGGAGGATTCCAAAATAATACCTGCCCACCCTTGTACTAACAACATTGTAAGAAGTTGCCAAAATGGCTCCTATCAGTGTTTACAACCTGGACTTTATCCCTAAAGCGTACTCACTCTTAATTGAATGTTGTAAGATTGGTAAATAGATTCTTTTACCTAATGAGGTGGGGGTTTCTTGAGCCATTGCTACTGTGCCATATACCCTGGGACAAATTGGTCTGCCTATGGGTCTTTTAGGACTTATTCTTCAATTTCCTATTGTTTGAGTTTCTTTTATGTAATCCTGGCTATTTCTTGATGAAGGGGCTCCAGGGACCTCTCTTTACTGACCCAGACCAAGCAGGTAGGGTATCCCATGCAGGACACAGCTCTGTTTATCATGTTTGTACTTCTGTGCATCTCTTCACCCAACTGTGAATTTACTATACCAGAATAGGTCCTTGGTGAGAACGTGTCTTTGTCTATCCTGTCTCAGTGTTATATGTTTAGCCTTTTTTGTGGAAGCTCTACATGTGCTTTTCAATTCCTCTTCCACGTGAAACATTTCATATGTAGTTACATATTTGACTTGTCTGATGGAGGACATGAGTTGAGCTTCTGCCATTTTGAACCACAACCCAATTTGTTATATCTTATGCCCATCTTACATGTAAACACTTTGGATATAGTCACTTGTTAATATATACTTATTGAGCATTCATGGCCATCCAGGAAGTGTGTTAAGATTTTTAACATTTAGCTTCACAAGAAATCTCAACAACTGCTAGCTAGCATTTTGATATGGAGATCAAGAAATAGTTTGACTGTCTTTTCTAACTGCATATTATACTCCTACAAATTTTGGATTCAGACTCAGATTTCTCCTGTACCTATGCTCTCATGCCTGTTTACTTTCATAAATCTGAATGAAGTCAGGTCATTATGGAAACTAGTGTTTCTTCTCAAGCTTCATAGTCAAGAGTTATGCAGGATTAGAGGTAGCAGATTGGAGGAAAGCTATGGATTATTAGCACTTTCTTGTATTCCTCTTGCTTACCCAATTTTCTAAGCACTGTTCCGCTTTGTAGCAGTTATCAGAGACAAAGGCCAAGTCATCAATGATTGAGAAGGCTACATGGTAGCCAGCATTTCATTTTCTGTTTTCTTTTCCTTTATACTCTGCTTCGCACTTTTCTTCAGATTGTTTTACTTCAACTAAGAGACTTGGTACAGACTCAGTGTTACAGTCAGGTGTGAAGTCTAGTAGTGAGTTTTCCTCTGGAGAGCTGGCATGAAGCATATACTGTTCTATTCAATAGCTTTGACCTCTACAAAACCTGATATTGGAAGTGTAAAAAAAAAACTTATTAAAAATCTCAGAGCTGGTTCTTTATGTCCCATTTTCCACTGATATTTTATTTTGATAAGAATGACACTAGTAAGCTTATTAATGTAATTAAGAGTAGCATTCAAAACAGAATATAACTTATTCTAAGTCAAGGAAAGACCAATTTAGTTTCACTTCATGTTAATTTATTAGAGACTCTCTTTCCAGATCCACTAGTTATATGACCAAGATTGCTTAACTGTCTGGCTTTCTTAACCTTTACTCCTTATGGAGTGTAACAAATCCACTTGCTTTTGAGAAGGAATGATGTGTGTAAATGGCTTTAAAGGTAAAATAATCTATAAATTCTTCCTTATGATGTATTATTTCTTCACTTAACGTAAACTAATTAGTAATCAGACCCAGATAAACCTTTACACTCTCTGACTCTGTAAATTAATACATCTTTACTCATTTATAAATTTGTACATATCTGTTCAGGAAATCTCAAATGACTACTGCTTTTGCTAATACTAGGGATATAAGTTAATAAGATAGATAATAGATCCAGCATTTATGAGGTTTATGTTTTGTAGACATTTATTTTTTGATTTTTTTTTCTTTTTGAAAATTCAAGAAAAGGCAATTTTGGCATTGACTTAGCCAAAACCATGTGTAGATTTACTTTCCTTTTTTAAGAGTTTTTGCATTGGCTCACATTATCACCTAATGAGAGATTACTCTAAAACAAAAACTTGACCTTTGCGTTTCAGACAGGGAACCTGGTCATGTTGTATCACACCCATACTACATATTAATTTTCATATGCATTTGACTCTCATTGATCAGTATACCATATTAAGTAGTTCTGTAATGTTGTTATGCTTTCATTGATCACACTTGATTGAAATTTCACATTATTACAATGCATTTACCTCCCTGTTTTTCTAAGAGGATGGTCACATAAAAAATTATAGACTATTATACTCCCAGAAGTTGTTGATGATGAGATGTAAATGTACTGTTAAAAGAGAAGGTACTTGCTAAACTTCAAATTTTTAAGTTTACCCCTTAATTTATAGCCCACATTTAGTATTTTTGCATGTGACAGATCATAAGATGGAAATTCAAAAGTTCCTCAAAGTTATGTTTAAAAAATTACTCCAAATTACTTTCATGTAAATATTTTTAACATTAGTTGGATATCATTTTGTTAACTTACTATAACTATTCTTGCGTAGCAATAGAAGGACAAATGTACAGGTGAATGGATGCATAAATATATAGGAAGGAAGAATCAAAGTTATTTTGCAGAAATTGAATCGCCCTGCAATTGCTTAATAAAAATATTTACCTTAGGGCCCTTCCTGGTGGTGCAGCAGGTTAAAGCACAGCACTGAGAAGCTAAAGCCACTTCAGCATGAGTTCGAACCCTGCCTGCCCCAGAGGTGACCCACATGGCAAGACAGACCTCTCCTGATCCGCCCGCTGCTCCTCTCAGCAGTGTACTTCATCAATCTACCTGTTCTGTTCCCCACTCTGTCTCTGATGAATCCTCTCGCCACCCCTGCACCTCTGGCCTGTACCCCAGTTCTGTATGCATAAGTAAATAAATCTTAAAAAAAATATATTTACCTTAGTATACTTGACTTTATCAGGAAAAACACATACAAATGAATTTAACAGTGTTATTAATCTTGAAATGTTTTATACAGCTTTTTATTAATACTTGACATATTGCTTATGATTTAGAGTCAAGATAGAAAGTGTTGAGATGGTTATTTTAAATTTTACTTTATAGTATCATTAGGTATCCTGTTAGAGATAAAATTTAACTTTTACCCTCTTCTATCTCCTAGTTTTCATAGCTATTGATACTTTGCAAGGTGTTATAAAATCTTCAGTCTCTCCTGTACCCAAACTCTCTGTATTTTTTTTAAAGATTTATTTATTTATGCGTACAGAACTGGGATACAGGCCAGAGGTGCAGGGGTCATGAGAGGCTTCACCAGAGACAAAGTGGGGAGCAGAACAGGCCAACTGACAAAGTACACTGCTAAGGGGAGCAGCAGGAAGGTGAGGAGAGGTCTATAGTGCCATGTGGATCACCTCATACAGGGATCAGAATTATGCTGAAGTGGCTTTAGCTTCTCAGTGCTGTACTTTAACCCACCCTGCCACCAGGGAGGGCCCTACTCTCTGTATTTTTTTTGTGTGTGTATTTAAATAACACAGTAGTCATTCCCAGTCATTTTACCATATTCATAGCATATGAGTAATTTTTAAAAAATTGTTTTGTTTGGTGGAATTTAATTGTCAAGCATTTATACAAAATACATTTTTGATGTATTTTCAAGTAAGTATAACACATGCTATATTACTGGAATTGTGTTTACTCTGTAAATTTTATAAGGCTTTTGTTTCATTTGCTTTAATTGAAAGAGGATACTGACTACTCAATATCATACACATAGTAGGTACTCAGAGATGTATACATCCATATCCCTGACTTTAAATTTTCAAGTCATCCAATCAATAATAATCCCAGGATGTTATGTGAGTTTTATGATGGAAAGAACCAACTGATCAAAAGTGTAGAGATGACCAACTCGATGCAGAAGCATGTCAGAATTTAGATAGTGCTGGCATATATATATGGTAAGTCAGAAAAAGGTTGACAGTGTGGAGCAACAAAAGTATCTCAGCGCTTGAAACTAAACTTTCTTCACAAGAAATGGTGTACTACCACTTGGTTAATAAGCATCCATCCCGCTCCCACTTCATTCTGAAAGTTTAGCTGTCAGTATTCTACTGTTTTCTTACACTGAGTGTCGTAGTCATCTTTGTTTATGGCATTTTCAGTCATATTTTAGTTGACTCGGTTACATAGGAAGTGACGATTTCAAGAATGGTTCTCATATTGCATGTATATCCCCTGGAAAAAAAAAATTGACAATATTTGCTCATTGCTTGTACACTTGAAAACCTACTTGACTGCTAATAATACTGCAATGTCACAACATTTTTCATCTCAATATCAGCAGATACTGTCTAGTATTTTCAAGCAGCACATATTGCTTCCTGGAACTGTAAAGTCAGCTTGATACTTGTGTTTTTAAGTGACTTCTCTTAGGGTACTGGATGGATTTTGTTTGTTTTATCCTTTAAGATTAAAAAAATAATGCCATTGGTTTTTATGAAGTCTTCTACCACTTTTTTGAACTGAAAAGGCTATCATTCTCATTTATGCCTTCAGTTCCTCCTCTATTCTAGGAGTATTTTATTATAGCATGAAATAATTTTCTTATGTTACAGTTATTATTTTTATGTTGTGTCATTTGGCCTTTTGTTAGATATCTGTTTTCTAATTTTGTTTTCTTTAGGTATCGTTATTTTACAGATTATGTAGATTTAAGGTGTGTAGCTTCTCACCTCAACATCTGTATATATCACAGATGTCCACCACTAACTCTTTAGTCTTCATCCATTAGCAGCTATTCCCTCCGCACTTTTTCCCCTCTAGTAACCATCATTCTGTTGTAAAACTATAACATTTGTTACTGCTTTGCTTTTCTTTTTCCCTTCAAATGAGTGAAATGATTTATTAGTTGTCTTTCTTCTGACATTTTCTGTTTTCATAATCCTCTCTAGGACTAAGCATATTACCACAGGTGGCAATATATCATTTTTTATGTCTGAGTAGTATTCCATTGTCTACATATCCAGCAGCATCTTAGACCATTCATCTATCACCAGAGTTGTTTCCATATCTTGGCTATCAGGAACAGTGCTTCAGTGAACAGAGAAGTACTTATATCAGTTCACATTATTGTTTTAATAATCTTTGGGTAAAATCCCAAAACATTTCTGGGTCATAACATTAGCTCTATTTTTAACTGTTTGAGTACATGCCACACTGTTTTAAATAGTGGCTACACCTATTTACCTTCTCACTTATGTGGTTGGTTCATTTTTATCCACATCCTCACTACTTATAATTTGTTGACTTCTTGATAATAGCTTTTCTTATTAGTTTGACTTAAAATTGCATTGTAGTTTTAATTTACATTTCCCTAATAGACTGCCTTTTGTTTTAATGACAGTTTCTTTGGCTGTGCTACAGCTCTTTCTTAATAGTTTGATGTCGTGTCTTTTAAAATGTATTCTCCTTTGTTTCTTTGCTGCTGGAGTGTAGTCTTACAATTAATTTTATATTTATCTCTTCCTTTTAAACTTGCCTCAAAACTAGGTACCAGTTGTTAGAGCTTTGAATTCTAATTTGTTCATTCTGTTTTCATCATGATTAGTGTTTTTATTTTTTGTTCAGCTTTAAATTCTTCAGTTTTATTTCTTTGCATTGACTTTTCACCTTACCTTGGATCTCTTGTTTTATTGAATCAAATTGTCTAAATTCTACAGCATGAAAAATTTTCATGTTAATTATTCTTCTGTTCCTTAGATTATCTTTAATTTCAAACTGGGGTTGTATTCTCCTTTGTTTCTTTGCTGTTGGAGTATAGTCTTACAATTAATTTTATATTTATCTCTTCCTTTTAAACTTGCCTCAAAACTAGGTACCAGTTGTTAGAGCTTCGAATTCTAATTTGTTCATTCTGTTTTCATCATGATTAGTGTTTTTATTTTTTGTTCAGCTTTCAATTCTTCAGTTTTATTTCTTTGCATTGACTTTTCACCTTACCTTGGATCTCTTGTTTTATTGAATCAAATTGTCTAAATTCTACAGCATGAAAAATTTTCATGTTAATTATTCTTCTGTTCCTTAGATTATCTTTAATTTCAAACTGGGGTTGTGTCTTTATTTCACTTTGCTATGTTTTATTGAATAAGTTTACATAATCGCCATGTGCTTTTTCCCTACTATGCTTGTTTAATTAACTAATAATTTATAGTCTCAGTCTACTCTATTTTTATCTTGGTTAGCTTTATTTTTGTCTGGGTGCGGTAGTGTTCTCTGACTCCCTTAAAAAAAAAAAAGTAACATCTTAATCCTTGTGAATGTTATCTTAAAACCAAAAACCCTTTGCAGATGGGATTGTGTTTAGAGTTTTGAAATAAGAATGTTATCCCAAAATTACCTATGTGGGGATATGGTAATCATAAGAATCCTTTTGATAGAGAGGTGGGAGAGTGATAGAGTAGGCATGTGATAGTGGAAACAGAGGTTGGGATGATGAGTTTTGTAGATGAAGGAAGGATACAAAGAGCCAAGGGATGCAGGTGATCTTCAAAACCTGAGAGAGAGATTAAGGAATTATCCCCTAGTGTATCCAGACAGAATCAGCTCTGCTAACATCTTGATTTCAGGCCTTTGAGACCCATACACAACTTCTGACCTCCAGAACTCTATATCTTATAAATCGGTAGTCTAAATCACTAAGGTCATAGTAATTTGCTGGAGCAGCAGTAAGGAACTTGTATAGTAGATATTTTTAAGTCTGTTCTCTTTACATAGACCTAATCTGAGTCATTTTCACTTTTAGGAGAGAATATTCTTTTTTTTTTCTTATTTTAAAATTATGATTTATTGAGGTATAATTCTTCTCCATAGTTGCTAGTGTGGTCAAGGAACCATTTGTGAGTATTTCACTGAATTATATCTTCTTTTAATTTCTGATCTGTTGTCCCTTTCTAATGCTCCTCTCTGTAGAAATATATTTTAATGACCTAGACTTCTAATCCTGAAAATGAATTTTATAACACAGGCCTGCCATGTTTTGCTTATCCATTCTTCCTGAGTTAGAAATGAATGAAACTAAGCTTCCAACTCCCTGCTAGTATGTCTAATGTTATGAATACCGTCCTTACAAAGATTCCTTATAGAAGGAGTTATAGTGCAGCTGAATTCCTCTACTCCCCAACCAGTAGCTTAAATGTGTGATTAGAAAAGTTCAGCTAAACAGAAGCAAAACTAAACCCCGTTGTTCTCCCTTCTCCTTCACCCACAACCTGACCCTCTTGTGATTTATTCTCCAGCAGCATTCCTGGGAACTGGAGAACTGGTGTTGTGAGATCTCTAACAACATTCATTCTGCCCTCTGGGTAATAACCACCAGGGCAAGCAGCTGCTGTTCTTATGGACTGTTAGTCCCAAAGGACCACTCTGCTGAACAAGATAAACACTGTGATTCATGAGGCCTGTACTACCCAGAGCCTCCTCAGACATGGGATGAAAACCCCTCACTCTCTTCATGCCCTGCACTTCCTCATGTTGCTCCCTTCCCCACCATTGAGCCACACTAGCACCACCATTTGAAGAGTTGGCTTCTTTGGGAGAATCAACCCTGTTGACTTCCTTAGTGGGTACCTCGTATAATAACTCCATTGTGCAATGACATTCTTGAGGTATAGAACTTGACTTCCTGGGTGATGAGCAAAAGAATCAGTGAGGTTGTTTACAAATCGGTCCTAAGATATACACACACATATGTATTTAATTTTATAAAATTTTGACAAATTAATCTTCAAACTGGCTCTATAAGTCATCAGTTTATTTTAGATCAGGATTATATGTTCTTTACCCATATCTTCATAATCACTTGTATCAGGTCATTGAATTTATTGTATAGATAATTTGATTAAGGTAAACCAGTGTCTAATTTTTTTTCTTTTTCTGATAGCTAACAAGGCTATGAATTTCTTGATAAATGTGTTAGTCATTCAGTCGCTATAAGGGGGTGAGCCCATGATATCTAAAGGAAACTGAAGGAGGCCAGGTCACAGTCTAACGTTAATGTAACTGCTAAGGCTGGAAGTAAATACATATTTCTTCTAAGGTTGGAGGCATATTCAGTGGTGGATTATAGTTGGGATGATGCTAACAGCAAAGGTTAAACCATGTATAGAATCTAGTTTCTCCAAATTATGTAGTCTGGGACATAGAACAGGAGCCTAGAAAATGAAACCCTCCAGGTTTAGGAAAAGGATTTTTATGAGAGCCAGGGCACTCCTGCTTGTGGTGAGAGAGGAAGACAGGGGAGGAGGGAGTGGTGAAGAGAGGTGTGTATGCTGTTCTTTTGATACAGAGAGTGGATATAGGGCCGATACAGACAATGGAGAGAAAGTTTAGGCGAGCTTGTCTCTGTTATTTGGTACCTATACTACCTACAGGGGATTTTTCTTTTTTCAAATCTCTGGGGATGTGATGAGGAAAAGTGTGGCAACGAGATGATGACTTGTTATAACATAAATAAATAAATAAATAAATACATAAATACATACATACATACATACAAGACCAGTCCCAGTAAAGATGAAAACCCAGTAAATGTTAGAGTTGTATGGAATTATGAGATATTCTCAAATCTGCACCTATACTCCAACATATACCACACATAAGTATGAGTGCCCAACATACACCAGACATAAGTAGTACTACTGATAAGATCCATTTCCACTATTCTATGAGACAGGGAAGCTTCTCAGCCTATTTCTCTCAGGCACTATCTTATCTTCACAGGTGGAGAACTTTAGGAATGTGATTATCCTAGACATTGAAAATACTTATTTTGTTGAATCCAAATTTTCCCTCCTATAGTTTTGATGTCAAATATAAGTAATCCAGGTGAATGATACAGTTTCCACTGGATTAAAGGACTTCCCTTAGCTAGTGGCCTAGACACTGATTATTCCAGAAGTGCATTGATGTCAGTGCCGGGTCATAGACCTGCAGAGATATGAGTGGTCATGTGTGGGTCGCATCATAATAGCCCTGCCCGGATACTTCACATTAGTTGGGACAGTGACTTGGCGAGCAGATAGCCTCTCAGGCGCTTTGCTTTTCTCGAGTGTCTTAATTTACGTTTTTATCATCGACTAACTCTCAGACAGTTTCAGTGAGAATCATAACTGATCTGAGTCATTCTGTAAAAGCTGAACCATGAAGCAGAAGCAGAAAAGAAAACATCTGGAAAATGTGTCTCCCACACCTGCCAAGATGGCAAGAGGTATGCATTAACCATCTTTAGATGGCTGTTGCCTTAAAAAAAAAAAGAAGAAGAAGAAGAAGAAAAGAAAAGGAAAAAGAACATTCCTAGTTAAGAAAGAGGGAGGGAAGGAGAGATGTGTAGTCTGGCCTAGTAAAGATTACCAGGTCTTTGTTTCTATGGCTTAATTAAGTAAGGCTGGTATCTCTGGGCTTGTCTATTCAGAGTGGCTGATTAGTATATTTTTTCTTACAATATGTATTTTTATTTATTTTATTTCTTCTTCAGGATTATGGTTAAATAATGATGTTATGTTTTCCAGTAAAACTGTGTTGTTAATGATGAATAATGTCTGTCTCAAGATGTGAGGCCAAAAAAAATGGTAGGAAAAAAAAGCATTTAAAATTGATGGTTAAAGGATGGAAGTATAAAGTCAGAAAGAGTTTATTTACACAGGAGTGAAAAAGAATTACTTCGTTTCAGATCATAAAGATGAAATGCTGGGGCCCTTAAGTGAGACATAATAAACAGAACCAAGATAAGCACATATGTATCTTTCTGGAGAAATGGGAAGCTGAAATAAATCTGGTTACTATGGAGATTAAAAGTAAACAAGTAACCTCTTTGAGGAAGAACCTTTGTTCCATGGGGGCTTGGGGGGTGCGGATTGGAAGCAGCCTCATAGTTCCAAAGATGGCAGTTACTCCAGGAGAGAATTTGATACTTACAGTGTTTGGATCTGCTTGATGTAGTGGGCCACTGGCAAGAGGCCCAGAGAGTGAGATAGTATTAATTTCCCATTCAGTAAAGTTACTACATATTCAGAACCATTCTTTGGTGTGAATAGTTGGACACCAAAATATATACTTACACACATACACACCAGCGTATTAGTAAGCCAAAGGATGATGGGTATTAATAGCTAGCATAGGTAGGTGTCCACTTACTAAGTACCAGATATAATTGTCTCACAGAACTACAGTATACGACATGGAGGGCACAGAGCAGGTTTGTATGTCTACACCTATGTCTTTTTTTTTTTCTCCAAAATTTAATTATATGTTGAAAAGTACCCACAAGTGAAGCTGATAAACATAATGTAATAGTCTGTACAGGTGAAAAGTACAACCAGAAGTCTCTGCTCCATTTACCAAGATTACATACCTTATGTGAACCCAGTCACCATTTGGCCATATTGACACAACGCATATTCTACATTTGAATCTATCAAGGAAATCCATCATGTTTCCCATGAAGACTGTCATCATGTGTGTTTACTGAACATGTCACACAGAAGACTTTCATTTGTTTCATAGATGATTACTGTTAAAACATCACCGTGAGACCACATCTCCATTGTTATTTTTCTCAGCAATGATGAATTTACCAAAAATATTCTGCATGGATGTGAAGCAGGAACTCCAAGACAATCTCAGAAAGCAAAGGAAACTCTTCCTATTTCTCTTCTTCCTCCTGATCTTTTACTTCTTAACACTGCCACTCCTGTAGCTCTCATTTGAACAGATTCCCTGGTGGTGGTAAGAAAGCACTATTAAAGAGGATGCAACAGGAGGTTGGAACATATAGAGCCCAAGAATTAGAGGCTTTGCCTGTTAGTTAGTAAAAAGCATACAACCAATAAAAGAAACTTAAAATCTTCTCCTTCTTCTTGTGATCAGCAGTGGAAGCAATAAATTCCAAGGGGGAAGACACTTTAAAGGAATGAAACAAGCCCAAGATCAGTGATTATTAATGTGTTTTTTGAGAAGTTATTGGGAGAAGGGTGAAGGGGATGATTTAATCAGAAAACTTAGAAGAGTATCTTATTATGAGCCAGACAAGAGTATACGATCTTTCCAGAAGGTGTGAAAGTACTACCAGCTTAAAACAGGCCAAAATCGGTAGGATACTTAAGATATGAACTTGAGACAGTACAGAGACACCAAAACCAAGGCCTCAGCATGTGATATATATCTCATAGAATATATATTCTCACATTCATCCCTGTATAGACCCATTTGTACTATATTTTCATGAGTCATTTCCTCAAAATCTTACATATGTATCTTAAACTCTATCCTCTATATGTATCCCTACCATATGAAGAGGGTAATTTCTCTCACTTCTAAAGCTCTCTTGGTTATCTGTGTGTGTTTAATTTTATGTACACAGGAGTACACAATGTCTAGATTGTCATTATTTGGGAAATGTGTCTGTGTTGTAAGGGACTACACTTTATTCATTCCCTTTACCTTAAAATGTATTAATTGTTCTCTACTGAACTGGGTTAATTTCAGTCAGTTCTGTGCTAAAGTATGATTTTCTGTACATTCTATTATATGCATTTTGCTATATAGACACACGGTAAGGGTGTAAAAAGCACAGAGAAAGGCAAATGGTAGCAGACATCTCCACCAAGGTGAGTATGTGGAGCCTTGATAGAGAATCCAGATAGAAACACAGAATACTGAGTTATGCCAATTTCCTGCCTAAACTCGAGAATACTGTTCAAGGTCAATTGGACAGGAAAAAAAAACAAAAACAGATTTGGTTGATTGTATGGTTTGATATTTTACATTCTAGGACTCTCAGACTTTTATGAGTGCGAGCCACAGCCAGGGCCTTCTCTGAAGGACAGTGTTCAGATCCTGAAGGCAAAAGATGACTCCTCTGAATCAGAATACTTCTCTTGCTATTCCTTTTTGCCTGCTTCCTGTCATGCTGGTAAGGAGATGGGAAGAGTAGCTATAGTTTAGGTAGATCTTTCTATGGAAATTAGAGAATGAAAGAAACCTGGTTCAGCATCTCTGCTCATCCACCAATACGAAGATTTGCTGATGATATACTCAAACTTTCTCCAGTACCCCAAACTCCTTACTTGGGAGCTGGTTTCTCTGCCATTCAACAAGAGCTTATTATAAATATCCCTTACTTTGAGAGGCTAGGGAAGCAATACTTTGGACATGTTTTAAGAAAACAAATTAAAAAGCAAATTAGATAAAACTTGGAGCTGAAGAATTACTTTTAATGTAACAGATAAATGAAAAATATGAAATCGGGATTAAGATAAATGAGGTTGATCATGTGAGCATGTGGTTTATGTCAAATCAAGCATTCTAAAGGGGAAGACATAGCAAGAATAAAATAAATCAAAAAGAGATAATGGTTCAGAAATTTCACAAACTGATCAAACACATAAATCCTTAGAATTCATAGTTTCAGGAATCTCCTTGAAATACAGGTAGGCAAAAATAAATCTACACTAGAGGATACAAAGATCTTAAAGCGAGTTAGAGAAAAACACAGAAAAGCTTCACAAGAGTTATGATTTCCCAGAAGGTAAACTCAGTAGCATCTTAGGAACCTTATGACAACAGTTATAAAATGTGCTGTCACTATCATTAAAAATACACACACACACACACACATATATATTAAATAAAATTTTAAAAAGAGACCTTAAAAACACAAAATGAATCTATTCAGAACAATGAATGAAACACAGAGTAGGAATGTAGCAATAAGTGGTAAGATAAGAAATTAAGTGTGTGATTGAATAGCCTTTGATGAATCAGTCACCAAAAATAATCATCATGAATTTTGAACTGATAATTAAAACAAATGTAATAAAAAATTGGATGGCAGTCACATGTAAGATGGTGCCTGGTATGCTAAGTTCTTTATTGTGTTTGAATTAGGTTACACCATTGATCCAAATAAAAAATTCTGCACTTGGGAAATTAAAGACTTTGGGTAAATTAGGGCTTATCCATCTCAGAAGTTCCCAGGTCAATTGGAAGCTTATGAAGATCCTTAATTTAAATTTATGAGCACTCTTATACTCATATCATCACATATTAAACCTTCAGAACCCATTTGCAGCATATACATTCTTCAAATTTTGCTAGCCCCATTCGCTCAATACCATGATCTCTGAATCATACAAATAATCCTACTCTTGTAGAGCTCAGTATTTCAACACACACAGCCATCACAATTTTATAACACCTAAAACTCCTCTGTTCCCCTTCATTAGGACCTTCATATAATTCCAGTCTGGTAGTTCGTATCATGTCCCTCCTGTCTCTCTCTCACATCAGCAGCCTATTACACTTTCATCATCTCAGCAGATGTCATACAATTACTCAGATCCACACTGTCTTCTAAACCAAATTACGTTGTATAATTACTGGATCATCATTAGTATATGACACATAGTTCACTCACTCAACATTGAAGATACCTTGCCTCGCCATATACAAAACCCTATCATTCTGTGTCACCAAACATAACACACACTGTTTTCCATATAATGTAAATGGCATCTTACCCCAACACTCAACTACATAAAATGTTTGAACACAACACAGAGATGTACACATCAGCACCACATGATTTCCTTGTGCTGATGCCGACATGCCCCATGGGGCACTCCCTAATGACCTAGGAGACAAAGCCATGTGTTCTTTACTTTGAGAAGTAAAATTTGGCTACAGATTTGAGTTTTTTTAAGCAGAAGAACTGCATGTGTTTGAATTACTTTATCAGGGGGAAAAATATATCTATTTTCTGTAGTTTGTAATGTTAAAGGTATAGTCACATTCATTGAAAATGCACATTCAGAGGAAGCAAGAAAAGCTAGTGGAGGAATTTGTATCATAGTTTAAATCCATGGGAGAGCATATTCAAAAACTGTACAGATTGATGAGGAAAAACCCAACCACATAGAATCTGCCTGTGTAACGGGAAGACCGAGAGTAGTGAGCCAATGTGGAAGATGTGGCCTGCGTGAGCCAGAGACAGTGAATCAGATGACACCAAGGCCAGGCATTGTGGTGGTGTGCATTGCAGGTCACTAGGCTCCTGCTGGGAGACGGTGTAGTCAGGGCCAATCCTGGACATCTTTATGAAGTGTCTTGCTGAAGCTCAGAAACCCACCATCCCCCAAAGACCTGGTCCTGCACAGCTCTCCTAACAGAGCCTGCATGTGATGTTCCACTAAAGCAGTTCTCTAGAAAGGGAGGCTGGGTTGCAGAGTACAAATCAGTGGATTCTTTCCTGTAAAATCTGACTACCAGAAGTAGCACGGCCTTCCCTCTGATAAGCTGAAGTCTTTTCGACAAGCACACTCCATATTGTTCTTCTGGTAAGCAAAAGGATGACAAATATGATACTTTGTATCAGGCAGAATTTGGTGCCTCCAGTGAGCTGTAGAAAGTGGCACAGGCCACTGGTGTGTCCTCAGATGTATCACTGTAACAACTATGTTTCTCTTCCTGACTTTTGCAACTTCAAACAGAAACTAGACTGTAATCTTCATGAAGATTACATGTATTATTTGTGTACATGATGTATTTTTTAAGTGAAAAATACCATCCAGCTGATAGTCATTCTCTTTTCTTAGCCCAGAGGAAGACATTACTATCTGAATCTTTGGGGTTGGTACAAGGTTACAGATGAACAGGAGAGGATTTAGACTCAGAACCTATCTCCTATGCTTGTGGACAAACTCACTCGCAATGGTGTGGGGAGGGGTGAGTGAGGAGCATCCAGGCCAGGAGAAAGGGCAGTAAAGGGGCCAGAATTAGAATTAGAACTGACCTCCTTTGTGCAGCGATGAGCATAAATGACCTGTCTCTGGAGGATGACCCAGGAACCCTTTCTCCATAGTGGACACAAATATGCCATACAAGTATTCCTGCCTCCTGTAGAATAGGCTCTAAAAAGAGTTGAGCAGGAAGGTTAAAAATCGTGTTGCCAGTGGGTTAGGACACAGCACTGCAAGCTAGACGCAGGTGCCTCAGTGCGAGTTCAATCCCCAGCCCCGGAGGTAACCCACATGGCGTGGCAGACCTCTCCTGACCCACCCACTGCTCCGCTCAGCAGTGTACTTCGTTGATCTGCCTGTTCTGCTCCCCACTCTCTCTGGTGAATCCTCTCACTGCCCCTGCACCTCTGGCCTGTACCCCAGTTCTGTATGCACAAATAAATAAATCTTAAAAAAAGTCTAAGAAAAATGAGGAAGTACATTACACAAGAAGAGTCTAGGGAAAATCTGTAAAGTCTCCATTTGAACATCGCTAGCACCAAGGCCAATTCCTCAGGAACTCTGAAACAATGCCTGTCCATATCTATGCATTTCTGTGTTCTGTATTCACCTCCGTCTCTATAATTTTATCAATACAGATATCAATATACATGTGCACAGAATTCTTACAAAGCTAGCACTTAATATGCAATTTCTCATAAGGAAGATGGAGCTAATCACACTCAGCTTGTGTATCTTCATACTCTATTTCAGGCATGGTTCTAAGTTTCTGAAATTATCTCTCTACAATAATATCATATCTGATACTCCTGATCCCACTCATATCCACCACACCTACAATTTTAGTAATTGTTTACTGGTATTTTGGAGTACATGGAATTTTAATGGGAAAACCACATTAATTTTGTAGTGTCAAAGAGGAAAGTCATTGCAGTTTCAATGACAGCAAGTCTTACGGATGATTTTAATGCCTGACATAAATTATACTCTCGTCATGTCTTTTTAACGGACTCAGCTCTAGAAGATAACATATCTGAGTGTTTTTTTTTTTTTATTCCATTCCTTAGAACTACAGAAGCCTCGAGACAGTGCTGCTCACCCCGAGTCATCTGTTATGGCCCCAGTCAGGGACCAGAGAGAAGGTGAAAACTCCTCTGCCTCACAATATTTCTCTTGTGTCTCCTCGCCCAGCAAGCTTGTTTTGATTGATAAGGATGGTCAGGAAGGTAAGTGGCATTTGACTTAGAGATGAGGAACAACTCTCACTATTCATCAGGGTTCCTCATTATTTCACTCTCCCCTTGGAGGGCAGAGACAAGAATTGAAACTTCCACAGAGGAACAAATGAGAAAGCTACCTTCAAGATAGGGCTAAGATTCTTAGCACAAACTGATGCCCTGTGACTGCTGCAGCCATCCGGGGTGAGACTGCGCTGCTGTCCTGTGGGGCATTTCATCAGGCCCTGCGCCTGCACATCAATGTTGTCGCATCTTCTCACTCTTATATGTCTAAACACCTTTGTGCTATGACTACTTCCCATGTTTTTCACTCACTCTCTCCTATGTGCCTCCATTTCCCATTTATCGTTTCCATTCTGTAGATCCACATTCACACCTCCTTTCCTTCACTTAGTCCTTCTCAGACTCCCGCATTCCTACATGAATCCTTAGTAATCTGCACCACCTCATGCACATAACCTGTCTGAATTCTTTCATGCTACATCAAATTCTCCAGAATGTGCTATCTCTCAGGGGAATGCCCCTTCCTGTGCAATCTTTCCTGTCCGTGTCCCACCTCACCCACAATGCTTCAGCCTTTCATAGGTTGCCCGTTCTGAGAACTCATGGAGGTTTTTTGGGGCTCACGCTAGCCTCGCTGCATCGTGGGGTGGCCCTGTTCTGTGCCAGCATTTGTTTACTGAACTGTCCTGATACATTACACACATGCACCTCCAGGCACCATCCATTCTGTACAACTCCACTAGACCTGCTACTTAACAGAACTCTGGAATATTCCATGTAAACATATGTATATGCATTGCCACCCCATGAGCCCACATTGGAGTGTTTTCCTGCCTATCTTAACATCTATGGCCATCACATGGACTTGTTCTCATTTCGTGTCTCAACTTTTCTTCCTAGGAGTCCATAAACCACTTCAAGGTGTTTCTTTTAGATCTTCTGAGTTACCTGTACCCCAGGTCTTGGGGCAAAGGGATAATTTCTCCTCTGACCCGCAGATCTCCTTTCAGTTACAACTGGATAAAAGTGATAATAAGCACATCACATACTCAGAACATATGGAAGAGGAGATGCAAATGAAAATTTACTATATGAATGTCCAGTTGAAAAGAGGGGTGGCGGACTTATGGAATACAGACGAAGAAGTGGGACCTTCCAGAAAGAGAGCAAGAATCAAAGAAATGACCTTTTCTCCAAAGATCCGTCCATCAACTTCCCACTCTCCTGTGTCTTCAGTGAAACCTTCAGCTTCCAATGAAAACAGGATGGGCAGCGAATGCCAAGGGCGAAGGGAGGAGGCACATGTCCCGCCAGAGCCTCCTGTGCACGGAGAGTACCCCCGGGTCACGACGCCCGAATGGCTGGTGGCCTTGGACCATGGCTTCCGGTGCATGGGCTGCTGCCGGGTCTTTCCCAGCTTAGAGGTCCTGCAGGAGCACGTGGAGAATGGGATCAGTGAAGGTTTCAGTTGCCGCACTTTCCATCTTGCCTTTGCTTGCCTAAAGAGCAGGAATAAGAAATGTAAGAGGAGGAGGAGGAGGAGGAAGTCAATGAGATGCAAAATTGTGACATATGCTGGCCCGAACTCCTTAAACTACAAATAAGTTTTTGACAGCGCCGCAGCCCCCAAAGAAGAATTGAAGCAGGTCAGATTCTACAGAGGGGACTTCATCTTTTTTAGCAGTCAAAGTTCCACATATTTTAGATACCAGCGCTACCATGGCCACTACCACCCACCACCCACAGAAGCAAAGAATCCCTATGCACACCATGCCTTGTTCTCCAAGGAGGGATGTGAAAGCAGAATGCACTGTGCAGAACAATAGATGTCCTTAGGCTAACCAAGAACAGTGAACACCAATGTATCATCTTCACCACCACACTGGAGAAAAAAAATCTCCTTATTAGTGGAATCGGTGTGGGCCGGGTCATAAAAGGTAAGAACCACGTGGGTAGGAGACACTTCAAGGATACTTGGGATTTTCAGGGTTCCTTAAAAAGATGTGATCCGCCACAGATGTCTTCCAAGCTTCCATAACTGTGAGGGTGAATTTCTTGGAGGTACAATGCTTGCCTGAAAAGATGTTAATGACAACGCCCTCTTTCTGTGCCCTTGTGGGGAATAGGAGGAAACACTGGGCCAGCAGGAGGGAGATGGTATAAACTAAAGGTCACAGGGGTCACATGCCATCTGAGGTTAGTATCTGGCCTGCCTGCCTTCTACCAGGCACCAGGCAAGCCAGGCAGGAGCAGTCTTCTCTCCCTGTGTGTGTGTGTGTGTCCCTCATGGCTGAAGCCATGTTGGGCAAGACAGCTGCCTCAGACCCATGCTGCAGTTTCCTACCTGGGAGACTGTCACGGAGCAGAGCTCAACCTCGATAGAATCAATCTGGGGATCCTTTCTCTTTTTTTGCCCTTAGAGATTCATTTTCATGATATAGTCAAGGAACCAGTAGTTCAGGTTGGTACCTCAAAAATGCCAGGTACAATTGTGGAAGGAGAGGGCCATAGGCTTCTCTCTCTCTCTTGCCTTAGCTCATTTCTGGCAACTTGACATCTTTTTTTTTTTTTTTCCCTGAGAATCCAAAAGAAAGTTGTGAAAGTTTATAGTTTTCACATCTTATTTTTGTTGTTGTTGCAGTATCAAGTGTCTCACTCTGAGTGTCCAGCAGAGGACTTAAACATAGACAAAGCTGCAAAAATAAAGTCAGGTTCATTCCAGTAAATGAGAGTCTTTCTCTTCTGGAAACAGGACACATGCAGGGCTCTTCTTCCCTGCTCCAAAAGTCACGGTTGGAGTGGAACCTGGAGACTCTCCTCAATTTCGTAAAGGCTGCAGGAAATGCTGACACAGGCCAAACACCTGTCACTAAAATGAAAAGCTGCCTTCTTCCTCACTGAATCTTTGTCTTTTTTTCTCAGAGTGGGAGCCCAGGCCCATGGTCCTTAGGACCTGCAGTGACGGTGTCCAGCACACTGCTGCAGTGTGACAAGAGCAAAGCGGTTCGCGTTCGCTCGACCTCCTTGAGGTAATGCTGGTCTGCAGCCGTTGTGCCTGGCCTTCTGCCATGCCCCATGCCTCGGTAAAGTGTGGTGTTCAGCTATGGAGAAAAAGTCTACACAGAGTAGTGAGGCGCCCAGTGAATTCTTCACTCTCAGAGACCCTTGGAAAGAGTTTGCTGCTCATCCCCCTTGGAGTCAGAGGCCACTGGACACATCTTCAGGGTTGCCTTGAGAGAAGAGCACACAGAGCATTAGAGAGAGTAGGGCTGTAAGGAGCAGATTTTCCCAGCCTAGAATTAACTGCAGTGGAACAAAAGATTGATGACAACTAGCAGGGATTTAGGGGAGGGAACTTCTAAGGATTCAAAAGGATAGTCTAGTTCCCCTTCCCACTTTGAGTTCTACTGTCTTCTCCAGTCTTCTGTCATTTACTGTGGTTTTGAACATCTGAGTCATTTCTTCCCCTCCAGCTGCTCTTACTCTAACCAACTCATTCTCTCTCCCCCACCTAATTGTGCATCAATTTCAGATGCAAAAGAATGTGAGCACTACAGCTTTGTATATCATACAGATTAGAATACACCATCTCCCGTGGATTCACCCCACACATTGTCATCAAAGGTGTTCTAACAGCATTGCACATTTTTTCTATCTTTAAATGAACAGAAACCAATTTCCATAGCACCGCTAATATACTTACCCACAGTTATGTGGCTGGAGGGCAGACTTTCTTACTAGTGAGAGAGGAGAAGGTACTGAGCTGATGAAACCACAAGCAACTTGAATCCCTCCCGGAGTTTGTTTGATCTTGTGCACACCAGGTACACAAACACTTCTTCCACTGTCATGTTAGGAAGGATAGAAGATGTACCTGATAGTTTCACGATCATCAGATATGCAAGCAGAACTGCTGTTCCAAAAGCCATAATGCACTTTTAAGCTTAATAATCTTGGAAGGGTAAAAGCTACCACTTTTTGGCACAGTATTTTTTTGTATGCCATTAGGTTTTACACATTTTCAAAGATTTTGATTTTCTTGTTACTCTGGCATCTTTAATCAGAGGAACCAAAATGAAAATTGGGGAAAAAAATAAAACAGTATTGCCATAAAGCAATATAGAAGAAGAGAAACTAGAGTAGCTCAACTTAAATGATACTTTTAACCTTCTGAAATTATTAAAGCTTAACATCACACCATGGCTTTTGGGACACCTGTCTGCATACATATCTGATTATCTTGAAACTTTAAGTACGTCCTTCATTCCTCCTAGGGGAATGAAAGTGTTAGAAGTGTTTGTGTACCTGTGCGTGCACAAGTTCAGACAAGCCACAGGATGGATAAGAGTTGCTTTTGTTTTCATCTTGCTTTAGTATTGTCTCTTCTCCCTTTGGTAAACAAAACTCTGCCCTCTAGCCACATTGCTGGGTACATCAGCCAGCCTAGCAGGTGATGTTGGTTTCCATGATTAACCTAGGGGCAAATACCAATCCACATCACACTAATCTGTACATATAGATGGGAAAATTAGAACAGAGAGACCCAGATAGTGAGAGTGAGTGGTGAGATTTCCACTGTCTGCAACTCAAGGTCTCGGAGCTTCTACCACCCATTGGACTTGCTTCAATTCCTCTTACTTGAAAGACCTGGCTGCTTTAGCTGTTACTTTAATTCCCTACGTATCCCGAGAATCCCTTCAATAAATTGTTGTTTGGTTTAATGAACCTGAGTCATTGACTGTTGTTTGTAACCTAAGCTAACCTTAATCGATGCACGTTAGCATCAGCATGATCATTACCAGTATTTTAATAGTGGAAATGCTTGTCTAGAAAGGAGTAGCACATTCTATTTCTCTGACTTTAGGCTGAAAAAGGATGTACTGTGTAGCATGTACATTGTGTCCTTGATTAATAAGGAAGGTATTTTCAAAGTGTGTGGGTGTATAAATGAAATGATTACACTTCAATACTTGGCCTTGAATCCTTTAATGCCTCTTAGCAGGTTAGTGCACAGTCTGACTTAATAGTCGCATCCCAAACATGGAGATCAAAACATGTAAAATAATAGTACTTGTCACTGGTCGTATTTTTTTTTTTTTTGGACTGGGAAATAAGAGTGTAGTAAAATGCAGTCAAGAAGACCTCCCCCTTCTTGCAGGTAGGTACAAGTGACAGTGCGTTTCACTAGAAGCCAAAGGAATGGCAGCTGAACACGTCTCATCGATCAAATTGTTTATATCAGGAGAGAGTTTATCACTTTACCTGGCAGTGTTAAGTCCTATCTGCAGTTTTTAAAGATTATTTCCATACAGTGTTACAAGGATGTATGTTTTCTATCATGCAATATTAACAGTCCATGTGACAACCTCACTGGGCTGAAGATTCCCTCATACAATGAGGATAATGAGCATTTGAGTACATCCCTTCATTAGTGGACGAGTCCACAATTGTGATAGGCCTTTTGGTTCAAAGTCACAAATAATAGAGAAAAATCATTTGATGAAACTGCAAGCCCTAACCTGCATTTTCATAGGAAACAGTTGTTTTTTCACCCCTGGGGTGAAAGTTTCCATGGTAACTTTTGTAACAGTTGTAAGTAACAGAACATTGCTAGAGCAATCAAGGATTGATTACTCATTCTGGGAAACAGGAAAGGTTGGCCATTGGCATAACCTGCCTCCTTTCTTTTATCCTTTTGGCATTCCGTTCCTACACTGGAGGTGGTTCTTCTATTCTGCTCACTGCCCTGCTGTTTGTGAAGCTTCTCAAATTGGGGACATTGCAAGTAAAATTTTGAAAACATAATACACGTTATTCCATCTCTGCCTAGAAGTTTCAGTCATTCCACTGACAACAGTAGAAAATGAATATCATTTTAGGAAGAAAGGGCATGGCTTCGAAAGGGATGTTCATGACACATTAGAAGAGGCAAAATAATTCAGCCTGGTAAATCTTAGTGAGATTGTAGGAGTGGAAAGAACAGGATTAAGAAAAACAGAAGCGGCCAGGTTGCCATATCGCACACATTTCTGAGAGTGTAAGATATAATCGAATCATCTAGAAATGTATGAGAAAAACCATTAATAAAATTACAGTCATTTTATGTTGCATAGACAGGCCTGGGATTGGGATTTTAAAATAAGGATGGCAAATTTTTCTAGCTCCCAAGTTCTCTGCCTCATCAACAGAGTACGTAATTTTGTCCGAATTTAGTGGAGAAAGGTGTTTAGGCCAATTTTGAAAGTCAGTTATCTTTGATATTATAAATCATGCTTTTATAAACTTGTATATATTTCATGTTTCGCCTATTTGATTTAGTAATACTTTAAACAGAAGTTTTTCATTTTATCCAGCTAATTCTAATGTATTGCTTCTGAAATATTACTCATAATTAGGAAGATTTCTATGCTCCTTGATTTTAAATTAATACATCTATATTTTTAGTGTTCTTTTTCATGTTTTCTATTAATCACACCCTATAATTTGAGGTATCAATGCAATTTTATCTCTTGTTCCCAAGTAATTAAGTTGCTATAAACCCACTTATCTAAATATCCATTGTTCCTCCTGCTTTACAACTTTGCCATCTGTGGTTTGCAGTCTTTATCTTACACTAGATTCATATACCCTTGGGTCTAATTCTAGATTTTTTTTCCATCTTTTTTGTCTGTTTTTCATGTTACCTTTCCCTATCCCCAGTCCAACAGTGTCTTGAACATAATGTCTTGTGTAGTATGTTTTAATACTTCACAGAATTAAACAACTCACATTTTATATGTGGAGTTTCTTAGATCTTCTTGCCTCTTAATTTTTCTCATGTGAACTTTAGAAAAATAAGTGTCTTTGTGATACCAGCACTATCTGCATAGTGTTTTCCCGCTTGTTAAATCTACTTTTAATCTTTCAAAGGTATCCGCTAAAGTTTTATTTGTCTCTTGTTAGGTTTGGTTTTAAATATGGCATATGGAATGATTTTCTGTGACATTTTCTAATTGGCCAGTATGTTTTAAGTATGAGGGTTGCTGACTTATGTAGATGGAGCCATAGCAAATTAAATGTGTTTACTAAAGAATCTAGATGGAGTATTTAAGCCTGGGAGCAGCCTTCATACCACTCTGGGGAAGTTGTCTAAATTCTTAGCCTCACAATGAGAATTGTATGCACCCTGCAAGGAAAAAATAAATAGATAAAGGACATTTATTTATTTTCACAAAGAACATTTTGGGCAGCATCTGGTTTATCTATTTGATATTGTCTATGTATTGGAGAAAACAAGGAGCATTGTTAAAATTTGCCTTGTGTACGTAGAGCCCTGTCTACCGAGAGATGGGAGTTTGAGCAGTGCTGTATCTTGAAGTCTGCCTTTTTTGAAGTTCCTGACTTGCTTGGTTGTTGGTGATTCAGTTTCTTTGCAAGGCCAGGCCAGCTGTGCTGGGCTCTTAGCTTGTACCACCAGGGAGAGGACTACGTCCTTGTTGATTGTACTTTACAAGGTCATTGTTGTTTAGTTTTTTTTTTTTTTCTTTTTTTTTTCCCCTGAAAGCAGTGATTGCAACAATTATGAGACTGAAAGATTATATGATGTATTTGAAGAGAAATTTGATTACCTGTCTTTCAAGATACAGAGATTAAAGGTAAGTTCATCCTAAAATAAGGACGTCAGCTTAGTAATTACAGCTATGAGCTGTGGAACTAGGCTTCAGTTCTGTCATCCCTTTGGGTTTTTCAGTAGTTGTTACCTCTTGGTGCTATTGTGAAATTTCATGTGATAATCTATGGTAAACATTCAGCTCACCCACAGATCTCACTATGGTATTTGTCCAAATCAATATCTTCGGTCTTATCATCATTGTTAAGCTGGTGACGTGACTCAGGGAAGCATATGAGATTCAAGGACCAACTCAATTCTAACGCAAACCTTCAGTAGGTAGCATCGAGCTGAACAAATATTAATCAGCCCTGTGCTTCATGAAGGGCAAAGGGTACTAAAAAGATCTCAGTGCTGATATCTTCTGAGCTACAAGTAATAAAATCTCTTGTCACAGTCCTGTGATCTTGTGTCTTTCACCATCGAACTTTGTAATGTTTTACCTTGCAAATAGATGTAAACTCAGATATTTACAGGCTTTAACAATTTTTTTTTAAGGGCCAGTGAAAGAATATCATACATCAGTTGTAGCATTAATAGGCTTTTCAAAAATGAACCTGCAATATGAAATTGCAGGACCTAAATTATCTTTCTTTTTTTTTTTAAAGATGTATTTATTTCTTATGCATACAGAACTGGGTATAGGCCAGAGGTACATGGGCAGTGAGAGACAGAGTGGGGAGCAGAACAGGCAGAGTGATGAAGGACACTGCTGAGGAAAGCCAGCTGGTGAGACAGGAGAGGTCTGCTGCGCCATGTGGATCACCTCTGGGGCTGAGGAGCAAATTTGCACTGAAGTGGCTGTGGCCAGCTTTCAGTGCTATGCCCTAACCTTTTGCACATAAGGGAGGCTATTTACACATCTTTTATTTTTAAATATTACATACATATGTGTATGTGTGTGTGTGTGTGCATAAACACATCATTCTTCATTTTAGACATTTTTCATATCTTTTAAAGAAATTTTTGTGCTCAGATGTAATTACAGTGCGGGCCCACCCAGTTGGCACAACGGGTTAAAACAACAGCACTATGAAGTTATCTGAAGTTATATGAAGTAGCCACTGCAGCATGAGTTCAACCCCCAGCCAGGGAGCTGACCCGCCATTTTATCCAGGTCAGTATTATTTGACCCAGACTAAGATGGAAAATTCATACAACAGCTCAATACTTGGCATTGTGTTTTACAAATAATCAAAGTTGATATAATAAAAAAAATGCATAATGTCCACCATTTTGCAGCAAATCATAACTTTTAACAAGATCGTTTTAATACACTTTTCACATTTGACACTTAGTTTTAAAATTATATTAAATTTGTTGCTTACTATAAAGTCTGAGTGGCCCTTTTTATTTCCCTATTAAAAGTTGATAGACCTAAGGTCAATACTTTTGATTAGATATGTACGTGTACATAACAACATACTGGCCACAACAGTGATTCTTTTACAAATTCTTGCCATTAAAATGACTGTCAGCCAGGGATGAGATACCAGAAATATGGAATCTTTCTCAGGGTCAGAAGCATTCTATTATATTCATAGCTTAAGATTCATGGTGGAAAGTAGTGAGCCAAATCTTCCTGCTGTCAAGGAGAGTGGGAAATAATGCAGTAGCATTATTAGTGATCTAATAGAAAGAGAAATATTGACACCATTGTTATGAGCATAGAATTGACTCTATACATTAGCATAATAGCTTGTTGGTGTGATTTCAAAGACTGGAAAATACTACATTCTCAAAATAATAGTCTTATGTTTAATCCTTTGTTGTAATCACCAGACACACCATGGATCAAATCATAAGACATAATGTTTTGGTGAAATTTAAATAAAATGTCTAGGTGCTGTGTTCTCTGTACTTTCTTATTTTGCTCCATTATTCGTTTTACTGTGCTGTTATCAAAGTAGTTGTTAGCCAACCCCTGTTCTTGCCTCTCTTCCTATGTCATCCTGATTTTATTTTTTCTACTTATAAATTCAGAGCCTTTCTATGGGTATTTCCAAAAGTAACAAAGGTATATAGATTTCTAAAAAGAGGCACTATGATACTTATCTTTTGGATAAGAAACATCATTCTGTGACTAAAAATTGAACCTCAGTCCTCTGAATAAACACTCAGGTTCTGTGTGTTTGTTGAAATGTAATAGCTATGACTTTTCTTTGATCAGATGCATAGGCTTAATATGTATTATGATTTACAAATGGCAAAGCCAGAAAATGATGGGTATGGATTCATCATTCATTATTCATCCAGTAAAAGAAAAAAAGACAATGGTTTTAGAGGAGGAAGATGTGAAAGAAAATAATCAGCTGTACTGTATTTTCTTTCCACTATCCCCAGATAACTTTAGAGTTATGTCATATTTAACATACCTACTTTTATTAGTTATTGATAGGACTATTGGTTTTTGTCATGGGATTTTACTTTTAAAGTGTTACCATTAAACTTTAAATGTTTATCAAAACATGTGGGGTTATTTTTAATGAACAGCTGGACTCAAACCAGCCTTGCAGCATATACAGTGTCTAAAGTATTCATCTCTGCTGAAATGTGGTCGCCTGTTTACCTCCTCACTTGTCTAGAATAGTCTCTCCACACAGCTTATGTTAACTGTAAATTGACCCCAGGTCCTAACTTGAAGTATCATATTGCCTTTTGTCTTGTCACCATACCACCATGTTGCCTGTACTCATTTTATGATGATTTAATCATTCCTTTATGGCAACTTTGCTACTTAAGCATCATTAACATTTTGTACCGGGTGATTATTTGCTAAAGTGGGTTTGGGGAGCTGTTTTGTCTGTTAAAGGATGTGTAATATTTCTGACCTCTAAACTCTAACTGCAAGTAATATGCACCTTCACTGTCCCAGTTACAGTGATAAAACATACCTGTGTACATGGCCAAATGTCCCCAGCAGTGAAATTAATGTTCTTGGTTGAGAACTGATGTCTTTTGGCATTTCTGTTTTTTTCCTATTCTGTGAAAGTGAAATTTCTAGTTTCTTCCTTTAGCTCTTTTAAACTAACTTCAAGAGTACAGTAACTTAACCAGGAATGCTGACTTGGCAGTTATATCACAAGAGTATACTCATCACTAGAGGCTGGAAAGGCATTCAATTGGATGATCATCTTAATTTTATTAAACAGTAGGAGTAGCTTTTCTTATAAAGTCGCTTATACCTCTCAAATTATCTCAAGTTGTGTCTTTAATTTCAGTCAGAATTCTTAGGAGCATTTTCCTTTTTTAATTTAATTTTTAGAGTATAAATTTATAGCAATATTGAGAGGCAGATATTCAGAGATTTCCTAACCTGCAGTGATCTTAACTTTGTAATATAAAGTGAACTTAAACTTAAGACTCAATATATGTGTGTCACACATTATTGATGTAAATATGTTAGTCAAATAAAAGAAAATAATACCCTTGATATAAACCTGTTATCATAAACAGATTAGCAATAATATAATAAGCAGTAATTCAAGGCAGTTTTTTAATTATCATATGTCCTGAGAGAAATGAATTTATAACAGAGAAACAAAAAATAATTCTCTAAGAAGATAATATTAAGAGAAAAGAGAACACAAATAATATAATTAGTGCTTTCATAAAGATAGAAGATATGGGACATATATAAAGCAAAAACAGGAACCTATGAAAAATTAAAATGTTGAGATCTCATGTTGCAGAAGTAAAAATTAAAATGAAATCAACACCCATCAGAGCTTTAAATGGTATAATGAAATAAATCATTAAAATAACTGGCCCTCCCTAGTGGCACAGCATGTTAAAGCACAGCACTAAGAAGCTAAAGCCACTTACGCATGAGTTCGATCCCCGCCTGCCCCAGAGGTGACCACATGGTGTGGCAGACCTCTCCAGACACGCCTGCTGCTCCCCTAAGCAGTGTACTTCATCAATCTGCCTGTTCTGCTCCCCACTCTATCTCTGGTGAAGCCTCTCGCTGCCCCTGAGCCTCTGGCCTGTACCCCAGTTCTGTATGCACAAATAAATAAATCTTAAAAAAAAATAACTATTAGAAGATTGTTGTAGGGAATAAGTTGAAATTTGAACTAGAATTTTTAGATTACTAGTTACTAGTACTCTTGAATACTTACTACTCCATATGTGAGATTACTGTACTCTTGAATACTTACTATCCAATATGTGATGTTTTGAAGAATTATGCAGTTAGTTTATAAGAGCTAAAAGAAGAAACTAGAAATTTCACTTTCACAGATAGGGAAAAAACAGAAACGCCAAAGGGCAGCAGTTCTCAACCAAGAACATTAGTATAAGGAATAAATGGAACAAAATGATTACAGAAACGGAAGAAAAAAGTTTCTCAAAGCTTAAGAAAGACAACATGGGAAGGTTCACTCTAGTTCTAAAGGAGCAACATAAAATACACCCTATTGTAACAGAAATGATACAGTTGGGTACCTTCTAAAAATATTTCCAGGAATCCAAAGAATGAACAAAATCTTAGAAACAAACTTCAGAAAAACTTCAAAACATTTTCAAAGATTTGAAAGATACTTCTAGATTCTGAGTTATATTTGGAAAATAACAGGAATAATTACTATATAATTAGAAAAAGTAAATAGTTTTTAATAGATATAAGAAAAACACTTTCTAATACAATGTAAAAGACATAAGAGCAAATTTAAGTACAGTACCGTCTGTGTAAAAAAAGTATCACAAAACCCATTAAGAGATAGACTTTTACAAATTTTTAAAAAACATGTAGGTCAGAGGTATGTGTGTGTGTGACATGTGTGAGGATGGTGGTGAGAGGATTCACTAGAAACAAAGTGGGGAGCAGAACAGGCAGATCTACTGAAACACACTGCTAAGGGGAGCAGTGAGTGAGACAGGAAAGGTCTACTGTGCACTCTGGGTTACCTCTTTAGTAGGAGATGGAACTCAAGCTTTACTAGCACTGGCATTTAACCCCAAGGCCATTAAGGAGGCCAGAATTTTTATGTTTATCATATTTTCCTGTATTTTTATAGGTAACAATATTGGAAAATATTATTGCATGCCTATATCCATACATAACATGTTTGTAACTTACATCCTATAAAGATTATAGAGACATGATGCCTATAATTAACATACTAGTGTTATGAATTTACTTCGTATATTTATTATAAATTAAATAGTTGTATACATAACTATTTACTCATGTCATATTACAGTTTGGTTTGTTATTAATGAAAATTCTGTAAAATGTTGTGATCAGAAACTGGTTCATTTTATATTTTAAAAGCAAACACCCAAAATATACTTGAAGCAAAGTGAGAGAGTCAAACAGAAGTACCATAAACTACAGATCCTCAACTGTCAAAGACCCCTAAGGGCAACATTGAGTGAACATTAAAGGCAAATAGTGTGAGAAAGTGAAGACATAAATGAATTTCTATAAAGATTAATTTAGTAATTTGGGCTATGACTTTTAAAAGGTCATTTCTTCAAATTTCCATTTTTCCCTCATCACCTTAAGTTAGTAAGACAAAATGTACAGACATTTATACAACAGTTTTAAAATCCACTAAATTTTGGTAGATTGGAACTGAGGAGAAAACATTACAAAAAAAATTATTTGGAAACAAAACTGGATACTAATATTTTGTGAAAAAAGTTTTTGTTACAATGGAAAAAATACTAGAAAAGCCTCATGAGCTACAGAACTCAGAACTTTATCTAAAATAATCTGAAAAAGTAAAAATTTAAACACTTCTGACTAAAGTCAGCAAAAACAGTAATCTCTGTTCATTAGAACCATATTTTCCTAGAGCTGTTAGCTTTTGTTCTAACCCTGTGTAATTTGTGTAGCTTTGCATTTATATGTATAAAACTAAAGTATCATGATTGCTAGTGTTGAAAAATTGAAGTTTCCTTATATAGATTTAAGTACGTAATATTTTTTTTCTTTTGCAACAGCATAGAAAAAATGCCCCCCCCTTTTTTTTTAAATTTTAGCAATGAAAATGTTAAAGCTCCTTTTTCATTATTCCTACTGTTATTCTTCACATCTGGTCTGTATTAAATAACTCTGGCTTGCTGAAGAGAAATCTGATAGCCCATCTCCTCTGAATTCTACGTTTATAGAAAGGAAAGAAAAATAACCACTTCCCCCCTACATTTTAGCAGTTTTTACTTTTCTTTACACTAAAATGTTCCACTTTTTTTGATGTTTACTTAAATAAACTGGTGCATAGTTACACAACTGGGCTGCTCAGAATATTACTGGAATGTTCCTTTGTGGTCAGAGCAGATATAGGAAAATTGGCAGGCAGTGAACTGACTTCTTATAAAGAAACACAAAGCTCAGAAGACTATAAGGAACTGGTTTACATTATCTTTACATTCTCAATGAAAGTGAAGTATATAATGGGCTTTTAAAATTTGTTTCAGCAAGTATTCTACCTATTTATACAAATGTTGGTGATTTCACTAACTGATAGAAATAACTTGAGGTGATAAAAATGCTAAGGTTGTGCCTGGGAAATGATGAGTCATTGTTTACAAAATGACATTGCCATTCATTCAGAAATTGCAATGAATGTTTGCACTTTGGGGTCACCATTGTTGCTGAGTTGTTAGCTAACAACCTAGTTAACAGTGGTGTTGGGAGAGAGTTTCAGTGCACCCACTGGCTCCTATTGGAGATTTTGGCAATGGTGTAGGGAAGTGAAGGTAACAGATAGGTTCCTGTCATTTCTCAGGGCAGTGACTCTTCATTAGGGCTCTGAAGGTTGATATTCATGATCATTTTGACTGACTTGAGATAGATCCAATAATATCAAACCTCTAAAAAGTTTACAAAAATCAAGGATTCTGTGCTGTGATTTAACATACCACTCCACTCATTTCATTTTGTATGTCTTATTTTCCAAGTTTTTTTTTTTTTTTTGCTCTTTATCCTTGTTAGTGTGGGTACATAACTTAGTTCCTCAAAAACAGTGAGCCTGTCATCTATGCTTAAAGTCCTGAGTCCAGTAACAGTGCAAATGTGCAAAGGCTTTACTCTGCATGGGTTTCCATCAACCTGGGTCTTTGTGTTCAGGTCTCTTGGATTCATGCCACCTTGTGACAGATACAATAACGACTATATCTCAACTTTTATGCAAAAACTCTATCTCACCTAACCAATGTCGATGGTTTTTATGTTCTTTCTGCTTAGCATTTTAATGTAATGGGATGGACAGGAACATACTTTTTTTTATCGTACACCAGAAACTTTTAATTTTATTTTTGATCCAGTGCTTTGAGGGCAGTCTGTATTATAGCTATCATAAAGCTGCTTGTTTTGCTAAACCGGCAAATGGTAATATGCTCAAGATAAATTGCCCTTTGCATTTTTATCTCTCTATGACTTAGAGATTTCATCTTTCATATCAGTCTGTATCCCAGCAGAAAACAATGCACTTTAAAAATGGAGCAGTTGGCCTGCATTTAATAGTTTTTTTTTTTTTTTGGAAGTGAATGGAAACTGACAGGGAAAGGTGAGTAAGTGTAGGACTAAAATAATGGGACATTGTTGCTCTCTGTGGGCTTCAAGGAGCTGGAGAGAAAGCCCTTGGTGACAGTACAGGATTTATGGTCTTCAGTAGAGTAACATGCACTGACAACTAGCTGTCTCAGCAGGATGGGAGCTGGGGCAGTAAATACCCCACAGCTTTTTCCTCCGGCCTTCTGATTTCTGCCCAGAAACCCATTATTCATACAGAACCAAAGCTAAAAGGGGAAAAGTCTTTGTTCATAGGAAACACTCTGTCTGAGCCACAGGTTAAGGTAAAACAGATTGGAAAGGTGACATGAAGACATAAGTGGAAAATGACCAAATACATCTATAAATTGAGCTAATAAACCCCAATACTTCCAATCCCATGTGCTTTACAATTCTCTCTCTTCTATGTAGTTATTGGGTTGTCAGAAAAATGGTGACACATATTTTCTGTTTTCTATGCCTAATGTGTCATGACTTTTCCAACAACCCAGTATTTGTCACTGCTCAAAAACATCAATGCTATTTCTTATGTGGTCTTATAATATGTTTGCATTTTTTCTGTACTGATTCATTTAAACATATTTTGGAATCCTTTTTGGTATTTGCGTTTTTTTCAGTATTGGTACTAGCTTGGGAATATGGGGAATCCCACTAATGCCTTGAATGCCTTGAAAGGCTAACCAGTACATTTGATTTTCTTTATAGGCTAAGTGAATTGAAGACGTGATTCAGTCATTTCATAGGATTGTTGAGACTGATCTCTTGTTATTTGTCTCTAAATCTGTAGCTTGGAGAATAGCGGGGACTGACTTTACATTCTGTATAACTTAACGAATAGTTATTCATTTATTTAATGCTTAAATTTTAATTATTTAAATATTCATATTCTATACATAATAGAATCATACATGACATGTATGGGAGTGGGTACAGGAACTTTTGCCTTCTCATCATGGATGAGTCTCTAAGAAATTGCTATAATTCTGATTATTTTCTGAAAAAATGACAACTGCTCATTGAAGGTTATTGAAAACCTTATTAAGGAGCATGTTTCTCCATGTGACAAGAAAGAATAGTGCTGGAAATTTGGAATTCATACTTCAATTTAACAATTGTTTGGGAATGAATACATAACTTCGATAACCTATCTACAAATACAACCACACTCACACTAGAGGTAGGGTTTCAACATCTAAATACAAATAGAACACAAACATCCAGTGCTAAAATACAGGTATGGAAAACAGTGTTAAGTCTTCGCAATTTTCTTTGAAAAAGATAGATTTGGGGAATATTGTTCCAAATGTAATTCATTAGAGATTGTTCTGAAAGGAAATACATTCCATTTACCCATTTTGGCTTGAAACTTGTAGGAAATTTGGGGAAAAAGGAAAGAAAGCAATCACAATCACCTATAAATCTTTACTCAGATAAAATACCTGTTAATATTTCCTCTTTTCCTGACTATTTGACTCAGTAGAGAATATATATATGTTTGTAAGTTATATTCTATGTATACATACATATGTATCAAAAGGCCACTGACAAATTTTTGTTTCCTGCTGGGAGAAGCAGCAAATAGAGATATTTATTACATGGTATTTACAAGAACATTTCATTGCAGTACTGTCTAACTGAAATGGGAAAATTGGGTCAATTACGTTCGTAATTGTTGTGGGTTATCCCAGTAGAGATGTTGTATATAGGATATAATCCTAAAGGGAGTGTAGTAACAAAATGTTTAAACATATAGGGATTTCCAGGCTATTTCAAACTAATTACTTTTGCAGTTTTAACTTATGCCCACACAGTTATTACTTTCAATTCGGAAATTGCAGCAGAACCATGGTCCAATGAAAACATGATGGGAATGTTCACTGAAATGTTTGTGATTGTTTCTTTTGGAACTGGATAATATGGCCCATTAAGTATGTGGCTATCTGCTCCATCAGATTTCCCTACGTTGTGACTCAGGAAGCTTCCCAGTTAAGAATTCTTTAATTTGTGTTGTTTTGTGAGGTTCTGCTATGATATAAGTGACAGTTGTTAGGATGAATTTTCAACATGAATCTAAAGTAATACAGTTAAGAGATGTGCCATATGTTAGAAATTTTCATGTTGTTATAATGAATGTGGATGGGAAGCAAATAGCACTTTTTAGACAATTTAAAAGTGGGGTTTATCTTTTAAACAATAGTCAGTTGTTCTTGACTATGGCAAGCCAAACCAGATATCAAAAAAAAAAGAAACATTTTGCACAGTCAATTACGGTTCTCCAAACACCAGAGTAAAATTGTGTTAACTTCTTCTTTGGATTTCTTCTGTCAGACATAGTAGTGACTTTTACCTATTAACTGAAAATTGAATTGGCCTAGAATTGCAAAAATAGTTTTACTGTGCTAAGATTATTTCATTTTTTATTATAATGATTTGTCAGTATTTTTTTTAATTTATTTATTTATGCACACAGTACTGGGGTACAGGCCAGAGGTGCAAGGGTGGCGAGAGGATTCACCAGAGACAGAGTGGGGAGCAGAACACGCTGACTGTTGAAGTACACTGCTGAGGGGAGCAGCGGGCATGTCAGGAGAGGTCTGACGCACCATGTGGGTCACCTCCGGGGTGCGGATCGATCTCATGCTGAAGTGGCGTTAGCTTCTATAACCTGCAGAACCACCAGGGAGGGCCCGATTTGTCAATAATTTAAATGACAACATTTTTGTTCTAGTTATTCAATACATATTCATATCTTAATGTGGTAACTGTCACGGTAAATATATAAGTATCTGTTGAATAAATTAGCAAGTTATTAAAAAAGAATATTCTGCTAACAATGTTCTTTGTGCTGTAGTTCTTCAAAATCAAGCAATGAACAATAAGGAAAATATTATACAAACTTAGAACAACATAATAAGCATTCACTTAATACAGCCTAGTAAGTGTAGGCAATACTCTAAAAATTTAGGTATAATTTCTTTTAAATAAAAATAGCTTAGAATTCAGTGTTTACATCAAATTTGGTATTTGTTATTCTCTTCTGGTGCTCACAATATATGATGACATTATTAAAGCTTAACCTGACTAAACTTGATGATTTTATTAAGAAGTGTTTAGGTAATCTATAGCAGGATAAAAAGTAAACTTACTTTTTTTTCACTAAGCTGGAATGCTACATTTTTTCTGCTTTGTCATTTTTTACCACTTTGACTAACTACAGGATGATTTTATTTCTTTCTCCAAGCGATTTCCTTTTTCGTTGGAATAATAGGAAAAAATAAAATATTTTAAATTAACCAGAAGAAAATCATATGGATGGATTTGGTATCAAAATCATCTTTTTCAAGTAATTCAATCTTGTGTTTTGCTTTTAAATTACAATTGACCAAGTGTCACTTGTACTAGTGCCTTTTCACAAGATAAACAACAAACTGTTTCAGAGAGGGGGAAATTACAAATAAACTGTGTACCATATTCACACCCTTACAGCAGAGGCAATTACCTGCAAATCATAGAATGGTTTTCAGTGACATCACTTTCACATGGTTGTGACAAAGGGTTTCTCCAGGTAAAAGTCACAAATCTTTGATAAAATACACAATGCAAATTTTAGTGGAATAAGTGAGAAAAATAAGATTGCTCTGTGTGGGTTTTTATGTCAGTTGGTGATACCCTTAGCATTTTTCAATGAAACATGAGAATAACAATGGGTATTGTAGCACCAAGGCTCAGGGTATGTTCTTTATGATCCAGGAATGCGGGAAAAGCAGTCCTGGAGCCCTCAGTGACATTTTCAGGCTTTTCATGATCTCTCTACACCATGTGTAGTGCAGTAACCATGCGCAGGGCAGGCAGGGCGGCGGGTGGACCAAGGGGCTGAGGCCTCCTGGCCCCAGCTAGTCTGTGCTATTTCAGGACTTCCTGGCTTCTCTCGAGGTCTCGTCGTCTCTGCTCTCTGCTGCCACCCTTAGATGCTCCATGTCTTGACTCAGGCGCCCCCACCCCCGCGTGCCCACATCCCACTCCAGGTGCCAGGGTCAGGCACGCATGCAAGACTGCACGTTTGACCATTGACGCTAACGGAGGGAGAGCGAAAGCCAGCTGATCACTTCCATTTATCCCACAGGTACGTAAAATATTTTCAGTAAAGTCAGTGATGAACCAAAAACTAGGTAGCTGCTACAAACCTATGATTTTCCAGAATGTCTTTGACTCAGGCTCTACACCTAGTTATAATTGTGTGTTTTGTTAAACTGGTAGCCATTTAACACTAATAAAGAAAAAGCTAGAGCATCGAGAAAAGTTTCCACCTTTATAGGAAAAACAGGACTTGGGTCATTAGATTTTAATAGCTTTTAATGTCTTGGGACATTGAAACAATTACCACTTGGAGAAAATGATTTAGCTAGCTGTGAAAGCCATTCAGGAGTGGCTAAATACTTACAAATGTTTTTCAGATTTGGTCTGCGAGTTTAATGGCCATCTCTGGACAGAAGATCAGCCTTGATACTGGTTTTGCTCCACATGGTATGAAAGTTGTTCTAGAAAAGCAGGCAACATCTCTTGATAGGCTCACCATATAGAGAAATATCTAGCAATATGTCCAGCCACGCTCTTGTACCAGCATCTATTTAAACCGAAGGACAGCTCAGAAACACAATTTCAATTAAGTCAAGAAAATGTGCTTCTAAATCTTCGTGAGGTTTGTATGGCTTGTTTCCACTCTAGACGAAGCATAACCAGACTGCTTCCTCAAGAAACTGACATCTAGTATATCTTTTGGAGAAAATGCTTCCTAATAATTCTGAACTTTATTTCTGCTGGGATCACTGCGTGCTGATTTACCCTAAACTTTAATAATGCAGTGGCTTTCTATACATTTCTGTATCGCATCTATGTGACATCAGCCTCACAGTATTATTTTCTTAGAATACTAGAAATGAAATGTGATACTAGAGATGAAATCTGAGATCACCACACTTGTGATCTGATCAAGTTAATTATTGCTGTATCGGGACACACAAAATGGAGACCCAGACAGCAGCTCAGCCCACAGTAACAAATCTATACCTATTTTCTTTAAGATATATTTTATTTATGCGTGCAAGAACTGGGGTACAGGGAGAGTTGAGAGAATTCATTAGAGACAGATTGGGGAGCGAACAGGCACACTGACAGAAATACGTTGCCGAGGGGAGCCGTGGGTGGGTTAGGAGAGGTCTGCCACAGCATGTGGTGACGGCTCCCTGGCTGGGGATCCAACTTGGTGCTGCAGTGGTTGCGGATCACTTCACAATGGTGCTCTTCAACCAGTTGTGCCACCAGCGAAGGCCCTAAACCTATTTTCAACCTGCATTTAATGGAAACACCTGTATGGAAACTGAAGCCAATGAAAACCCGCTAACACAGCTGTCGCTAGTTTACCTCATGCTTAAAAATAAAAGCCAGTGCAATCTATGCGCCATTTTCGTGCTCGCCCGCCATGAGGCTGACTCTCACCCCAAAGCCCTGGAAGCCGTTCCTGTGCTTGTGAGGTATTTGCACCCCTAGGTGTTCCTGAACGGGCAGTTTTCCCTTGAAAAAAGGCCTTTGCGCTTCTTATGGAATTGTCTCCCTTTCGTTGTTTGACAGTTTGGGCTTGGAGGTGGGACTTGAAGAAGCGGCTGAAGATTCTAGAGAGCCCTCTGAGGCCCAGGGCGGAGCTGCCAGTTTGCTTCCAGCATCCCAGGTGCCCGAGTGGATCTCTGGTAAGCACCTCTGAGCTTGAGCTCCGCCTTGTTGCCCTTTGAGCTTTTGGAATTTGTTTGCCCGAGTCCTTTGGAAAACAGAGCTGCGAGACTCCAGATTTTCATAGAGGGGCTTAGTGGGCCACACCTTTGGATTTGTGGATGACTTCATCTGTAAGGTGAGCAGGATGGCATCTCAGAATGCCCAAGGACAGCCAGAAACCTCAAGTCTGAATTAATAATTAATAACTAGCCCTCAATCTGGGCAAGCAAAATGGCGGCCGTTAGGGGACTCAAAGCCTTCAGGTAAGTCCACAACATAAACTACTGGGGGAAATAAGTGTATACAAGAATTTTTTGACATACTGGCACCTAAGAGACAAGAGAGAGATCCAACTTGACTCCATCTTCATTAAGCTATAGCGTAAAGTGACTCTAATACCTTAAATTTTGACCAGTTCTCTTAGTACATTTGGTAAGATTCATCAAAAGGTGGGAATTAAAATGGTTAATTTGATTTGTGCATTGGGGCACACAGAGTGGAGGCCGCAGAGCAACCTACCCCATCTCAAATCTAAACCTGTCAGCATGCACTCAATAGAAATACCTGCTGAAAAGCCCCCACTTAAACCAGTCAGTTCATCAGTTCAGCTCTGGATAGTTTACTTTGCTCTAGAAAGGCAGACCTCCTGGATTTAGAAGGAAATCCCAGCCTCCTAGCTAGTCATGCCCTGTTTCCATATAGTCCTTTCTAACATTCTGTAAAACTGTTATCCCAGATATCTCTGGAACAGTTTTTCCCTGTTTGTGAGGTATGAGCTCCCTAATCCACTGATTGTTTTCCTGAAGATAGAGAACATAAACCCTGTTACTCAGCTGTTTCTGGTCAGTCCTACTTATTCTTCCCCTTTACCATCTCTCTCACCACTTAATTTTCATTATTTACCTTGTTTTCCCTCTCAAAAACAGTTTTTCCAGGATGTTACTGTTCATGGTAGGCTTTTTGGGGGTAAACTGGGCATATGCTCTTCTTTATGCAGACTGGGGAAAAGAAGGCCATGGCCTCTCACAGCCTGTGAGAGAGATCCTGGGCATAGGAAGGTTATAATGTATGAAGCATCCCTGAAGTGGATGCTGAACCTAACTAATGGTCAGAGGCGCTACATGAAGTCTCCCACGGATGAAATTACTGTCACTTGTCTCACAGAGCAAGCTTTTGTCTAGAACCATATTAGATGCCTTTGAATCAAAGTAGTTTCATTGACTTAACATTTTGAGGTACATCTTCCAGCAAAACTACTATGACTTTCAGAGATGAAACTTTAATCTGGGAGGAAAAAAACTTTTATGTTTGTACAAGGCAGTTAAATAGAAAAAAAAAATGGCTGTAATTTTTGAGTTTTTATTGTGGGATTGGAGTGACTGTACTGTCCCCATGAGAGATATCATATCGGGGTGCTTATTAAGGTATAGAAATGCTTTTCAGTGATCATCTGTGGAAGCCTCCCTCTCCCTCAGGTCATATAAAATGCTTGCCCCAACATCAGGGGACAAGAGGAACCCACACTCACTTGGAGTCAACAGCGGTGTTTTTCTTCCTCATTTGCTCTAAGCAGTACTGCAGTTCCCAAATGGAGGCTAGAGTTAGGGTTCTCTTCCTTTGGCTCTTACTTGGCAGACAAGCTGAGATTTTCAAATGCCTGTAAAAATAACTTTCAGAGCTATGTATTTAGGGTTGAATAAGGAACCCAGCGATTGGTAAGGTGTTGAGAATTGTAATATACAGGAGAAGGAAATGGCTTCTATAGCCAAAGAAATAGGTTTCCTGAGTTGTAAATACTTGAGTGTTAAATTGAATGTTGGTGTGTTGTTGTTCTTTGTTTTGGCTTTGATTCCAACAATGTGAAGGACATATGTTAGTTCTATAGTACTATAAAGTATAGATTATATACTGTCTTGAAATGGAAAAGAATATAAAAGATGCTATTGGTAATCTTTGGCATAGTCAAACACAAAGTATTTGCATTTTGCTTCTCTGTTGTGATGTTCTCTTGTAAAGACACTATCTTTACTTAAAAGCAAATTTCTACCTAATCCTCACTGAGCATTTCAATTAAAACTTTGAGTAAGAACATCTTAGCAAATGCACAGCAGTGTATTGAGTTCAATAAGGGAATGTAATGTATTAACTCGTTCACTTTAATGTGTAAGATTTAATATTCAATATTAAATGGGATATCAGCAAATTAAATTCTCAAAAACTGGATAGAAGAAAATTTTTTGCTTAACCTGATATGCTTATGATGTTATCACTAAGTAATATTAAATACCACAATTATACTTAAATACAAGAATAATCTGCCTTCTCTGTAGAAGAATGTACTACCCTTGTTACTGGCATTTCAAAGATAGATCTGCCCTCTGAAAACGAAAGCTTAACTCACTTAAACCCCAAATTGTAACAGAAAATTAAATATAATCTAAATGCTCATGTAACATTACATGGTAATTAATAAAAACCATTCTTTATTAAATACATCTAGTAATGATAATCCAATTAGCAGTTAGAGATTTCCATTTGTCATAAATGAACTTGATGTGGGCTTTTCAAATTAGATGAGAAATACTTGATTTATTAGAGTGTTAGCTTTTCTGAAAATTCAAACGCAAGTAATTAAGGGTAGGTTTAATGGAGGCCTTGACTATGTAATCCTTTTTTTTTTTCCCCCAAATGTGTGTGTGCTTTTGCAGTGTGTGCTTTGATAGGATGATTATGAGGTACACTAGTAACTCGTGCTTATATATATCCATAATTGTTTTTTTGGCTAAGGAAATACAAATATTTATGTAATTTTTCCTTTTTAACAATTTTTCTTAGGACAAATTTGATACTGAAACACTCGAGTCTTATTTGTATTAGCTTGGTAGAATATATTGAGGTTAGTTGTTTCTTGGTAGCCTTGTTTTGTCACTATGCTTCTAGGATTCTCACCAATTTCTGTGCTTTGAATCACAAACTTATTCTGAATAAATGTTTCACGTAAAAGTGTCATCAGATTAGAATATCTTTTCACTCAACATTACATTAAATATTGTCATCCCTCCAATCCATGGAGATTAACGGCTCCATCTCCAAAAGAGACCTCATCTTTCCCCAGCCTAATGTATCCTTTAAAATATTTTCAATCATGACAATATTTCTTCACTGAAGTAATTTTATATATAAGCTTCAGGCGCGCATCATTGAAAACGGTGTGTGTGTGTGTGTGTGTGTGTGTGTGTGTGTGTGTGTGTGTGTGTGTGGTAGCCTGCGTGTCTGCCACATTATTGTCTGGTGAAGGATAGAATTGAACTTTTAGCGGAATATACCTTCACCTTCATCCTTTATCACAGTAAATAATCTGTTGGGGTCACTCTGGGCTGCTTTTCTCCTTCCCAGCTACTACCTAAGCACTTGTCATTTCTGTGAATTCCAACTTAATGTATCTCCAGGCCTCCTCCTGCTTTTGAAGTGGTTCAGTCTCTTGTCACTAGAAATGTGCTTTCTCTTTGTCTGAAGCTAAAGAGTGAGAATCATTGTTAGAGAAAGTCATAACAAAGAAGAGCTTGAGTCTACACCACATTTATGGTCAACTATAATGGGACCCTACACAGTTACAGGTCCTTTCACACCTCTGCCAGTGTATTGACTAATTGCATTTCAAAACTTTCATGCTTTCCTTGAAATAGTTGGTTCACCACAGTCCCAGCTCTAAATTCACTTTCTTCAGAGAGGTAAGAGCAGACACACAATGGCATTGTCATTTTCCTGATCCCAAACAGAAGACCAACCTACAGGTTTATCCACCCTACTCCCGTAACTACAGTCTCCCCGTTTTCTCATCGAAAATGGATTATTGCCCCCTGCCTTCTTGAACGCCATAGTCTATAAATTGCCAACTGTTTCAGCACTTAAAAATGTCCCTCTATTTTTAAATTCACTCATGGCTCTTCCATTCAAAAAAAAGGTCAATTTAAACTGTCACCACTCTTCAACTGATAGTTTCATTTCCTCATCTGACTCTTTCTCTTAACTGCACTTCAGTTCCCTCACTCAGGACTGACTGAACCCATTCCTGCTAAAGTAGTTACGCCCTCCAAGATTGTCATCATTCTCTGCCTTCTAGCGGCACTTAACCCATTTAAAGAGTCCCCCGTGCCTCATTTCCCAGGAAATTTCTTGACTCCTGCCTCACTAACCATCTCTATCAAAATTCTCAAACCACTCTTTGTACAATTTTTCTCTGGAGAATTTGCCTCATTTTCTCAGTTTCCGTGTTTTCTTCCGAATTGTGCTGAAGTTTTCCCTGATTTTCAGAGTAGACCTGCTTCAAACTTGTCTCCCAGTAGAAGATTGCACAGTGCCATTTATATCTCCCTCAGCACAGTTTCCACATTGGCATTTTCACATTTCCCTTTGCTGTCGTTATGTTCATAGTGCCACCTTACCAGTTTAAAGTAACTTAGGGAGGAGGGAAACCACTCGGTTTCTGAATTTTGTGTTTCTCATATGTGGCACTGTGCTCAGGATCTATTGATAGGTGTATAATTATTGAATGTATACAGTATAACAATTTGGTTTTACTTATTTACCTAGTGAGATAAATTATGGACTTCTAAGGATTTTTCGCTGGTAGTGTCTTATGTGAAACTCAGTATTGCTCATATAAAAGGTATTCAGAAGTTAATGATTAAAATAAATTGATAATGTGTTTTGTCTTTTGGATTTGAATAACCAGTTATTCCAAATGATTATTGGCTTACTGTATTCTGTAGTAACAATATTCTTTTGAAAACTAATGTCAAGATTTGTTTCATCAATCTTGATTCATGTTTCAAAATGATATTTAAATAGTACATACATAATAGTAAAGACAAATGTATTGGGAGTATCTTTTATCAATGGAAACAAAAAAAAAAAACAGGATTTAAAAAAAAAAAATGTTTCCAAACCAGATAAATTGAGATAGCTTAAATAAAAAAGAGAAATAAATTATTTTAGAATAATATGCACATATAATAATCATATTTAAATGTTTACTTTTATGCCTTGAGAACCAACTTCATAGAAAATATGTTAAAACATATGCATGAAATGTTTCACTCACATTTTAAATAAGTGTAGACTAGGAATTCTGGGCTTAATTTTTTCCTTCTTGATTGAGTGTATGCACATTATGTAAGTTATTGGAAGTTCTGAGTTTTATTGGTATGCAAATTTAAGGTATTGAGTGAATATATACGGACTCCTCCAGTCATGATAGTAGAACACTCCATTTATGTAACAGAAGAGAATTTTATACATAAAGAAGTATTGAAAAGGGAAATTAAAAAATATTTTTCTACAGTTCTGATTTTTATACATGTTTCAAAGAGTAGTAAAATAATTATAGATTCCAAAGTGTTAAAAAGAATGAAACACTTATAAAGTTCTTCCTTCATGAAATCTATAGCATAGGAAAGAACACAAGTTTCTGACTTCTGGTATTAAATTGCTTTAATCCAAACAGCATATTACATTTAAATAATCTTTAAAGAAAACAACTTGTAGTTAGATCATATTTTTGGACCATAGTTTAGTATTCCATGGAATCACAGACATAGTTTTGTATAGTATTTTATAAATATGACCAAGCTTTGTGGATAAAATCCTGGGGACTCTTGTCTCTCATTCCATGCTGTGCTCTACTTCTCCACAATTTTTTTTTTAATTATATACTCTAATGGCAGCATTTTCTGTGAAATAGTTATAGTTAAAAAAAAAAATCGTGGTGCACTAAGCTTTTTATGTAGTCAGTCACTGCAGCGTGGAGTAAAAGTTTCCCAAATTGCTGTAGGGCCTGGTGTGAGTTCTGCAGGAAAGGAAGTGTGACTCTGGAGGCATAGAGGGATGTGAGTGAGGAAAGCTTATTTTTTTCACATGCTTAAGAGCAAAACAAAAGTCACTGCAGGAGTTGTTTTCCTTACAGAATCTATCTTTTGGGGTATAACCAAATAAGGGTCTTGAGATGGACAGTTATCCTACGTTATCCTGTGGGGCCAATGTATTCTCAAGGGTCTTATAATGTGTTAACGTCAGAGTCATAAAGATTGGAAGATGCTACATGTGGATGGGAGACCCTTGAGAATACATTGGCCCCACTGGATGATGTAAGATAACTGCCCATCTCAAGACTTGTTTGTCCCCCAGAAGCCCCTTTTGTCACATAAGGATCTTTATGGATGGGTTCCACTGATGAGAATTTGTGGTATCTTTGTCTTCCATCTTCCAAAATTTCAGCACTTTAAGATATTTGAACAGAAGGTACTGTGGCTTCTGGAATAACTGTGTGATACAGGCAGAAGAAATAATACACATCCTGGTGCCCCTCACTGCCAGTTCAGATCCCAGAGTGGTCTTTGTAAGCTACAGATGTTATGGAATGTGTTTAGTCTCTCTCCATGAGGCCTATCGTTTCTTGAAAGAAGGTTTGGAGAACATGTAAGTTGAAGGGTACTTAGGAGAATGGCAAATATTATACGTAGCCTATTGTAAAATGTTAGTTGTTATATTAATGAAATGTGTATACCTTCACTTTAAAATTATTGTACATATACTTCTCATTTCTGTGGAAAATAGTATGATCGCAAGTTATTCAGGTATAGCTGTTAAATTTCCCTTTAAATTATAGAATCAAAAACTACAGTTGGAAATTTGATCGTTACTGCAGTGATTTGGCATCTAAACTTAGGGCTAATTGTACTCTTTAAAGTTTTCCAGTACTTGTAAGTGGCATCTCCACTTTGGGTCTTTTTTTTCTTTAGTTAGGTAAACCTTTATAGTTTTCCAAGGTGATAGTAGATTTTCGTTACATTATGCATAGCCTTTTGGTGGGCCTTGATGATGATATCTGTAAGTGGACTATTGTTTACAATTTCATTTTATACATTGGTGTGGTTTGCACCTAAAAATATCATTAGTGGAATTAACTCATTAGAAAATTAGTCATGAATTTAAAAGTTTTTCTGCAGGTTACTTTCTTTTCAATATATAGATCTGTGTAGCTGTGAAAGTCATATTCTTTGTTTCTTTCATTTTCCTGTTAATGATTTTGAAGCATTGGCCTTACATGCTGGATAGTCTTGGGACAGTGTTGAATCTGAGAGATTTCTCTCATACTCAAATTAGCAAAACAGCTGGAGATTCTTTCTCTCTAACTTGGTGTTGAATTAGTCAGACACCTCCTCACTTTCACCTCCACCCCCTTTATAAAATGAGGAAATCATAGTTATAAGCATATGAACTAGATGTTAGAGATGAATCTTGGGAAATCACGGTTAATACATAGAACTCCCCCACACAATATACACATTTTAGCACGATATTTTCCTGTCTGTCATCAATAACAGTGAGAAAAATGGATGATCCTATTTTGGAGCATCTTCAGAAAAGTATTTGTGAAAAAATCAGGTATTAAGTCATCAGATTTGGAAATTTTGTCCTTTGAAGTATGATAAACAATGCAAGTTGAACAGTTACCTTACTTGTTTTATTTATACGGCAGTACTATTATCTGAAGCTCTTTAATAAGTGAGAAAGTGAACTTTGGACTTAATTTCTTGGGTCTTGTCTCACCCTGTCACTAACTTATTTTTAGATCTAATTGAAAGTAAATAATAATCATTCAGTGAAGTCACTTTATATGCTAGCTTTATCTTTTGAATTCTACCATTTATGAAATAGCTCATTTAAGTTGTGAATAATCATGTTTATTGAATGTCTTCTGTCAGGAATTCTAAACTTATTTTTTTTTATATTACACAACACTAATTTGCATAAGTCTAAGAGGGCCTCTGTTAGTAGGCCTATTTTATAGATAAGAGAACTTAGTTTGAAAAGTGAAGTGACATAGTGATAAATAATAGTTACAAACATTACTGAGAGAGGCCAGCAGGTTTCTTTCCTTTTTTGTTTTAAGAAATATCTCAGCAAAGACATGTTTGAGGAACAAAAATGCATATAAGCAATGCTGAAATTTTGTATTAGTAATTTCTTGACCCTACAGTCTCTTTCATCATGTGTCCCTGATGTTGTGGCATTTGTGTGTGTCTGTGTGTGTGTGATTTAGTAATTTATGCTTAAAAGAACTAGGGTATAAGCCAGAGGTGGGGGGCATGTGGGTGAGAGGATTCACCAGAGAAAGAGTAGGGAACAGAACAGGCAGATCGATGAAGTACACTGCTGAGGGGAGCAGTGGGCAAAGCAGGAAAGGTCTGTCTGTGCCAAGTGGGTCACCTTCCTGGGCAAGGATCAAACTCTTGTTTCAGCAGCTGCCAATAGCTTCATAGCATTGCACTTTAACCTGTTGTGCCACCAGGGAGGGCCCTGATGTTGTGCCATTGTTATCGAATCTTAATATAGTAGAACTTTAATTTGTTTCCTAGTAGATGTAAATGGAAATCAAAGACAGCCTGACACTGAGGTAAACCACCTAGAGAACTCTCTAAAAGAGAACCCCCTTCAATATGTATATATGTGTGAGTGTGTGTGTTGTGTCGGCATGTGTGTGCTTGAGTGTGTGTATACCTGCACAGAGCATGCTGCTATTCTAAGGTAAAATTGGAGTCAAGGATGGGAGATGAGTTGAGCCATAGGACTGAGGCACATAAATATAGAAGTTGAAGTGAATATAGAAACCAAGAGCGGCATAAATAGAACCATGGTATGGGAAGGGTTACTTCATTCAGTTACTTTTTTGGTAGTGTTTTGTATAGATTAAGAAATCAGTTGGGGACCATCTTGTGGGGATATTGCAGTAGTCAAGGTGAAAAATGAGAGAAATGTGGAATGTACCAGACACTTTAAACACTGTTTACTACACATATCCATGGAGGTGGGGTCTGCAGCCAGTAAAGCATGCCTTTTCAAAGAATTTTTGGAGGAAAATAATGGGGATTTAGTGCTCTGTTCTTACCCAAAAGGAAAAATAAAAGTAGACCTTGAATATCTTAGATACTGGCAGTTTTGCTCTTAAGTATGACAGTCTAAATATATATATATTTGTAGACCAGAAAGGCTGTGGATCAGAGCAAACTAAACTATGATTTTTTAAAAAATGGGGTTGTTTGCCAGGTAGCTCCTGGGAGATATACAGGCAGGCAGTGAATGCTGCGCTTGGCTGGCATAAATAGCCACTTGTCCTTTGGGAAGTAGACAGCCGCATATTTACCGGCTTCATTCTCAGAGACAGCCGTTTCTCTCTAGACACTGCTTATATCGTATACTCTGGAAGGTACCAGCATCAGCTTTTAAACACAAGGCAGCATTTGATTTAGGGTTTACGGTGATTTCTTATTTACTGCAATACTTCAGTACACTGCATTATTTCAGTACCTTGAGTATTTAGTAGAGAATGCAGATGTGACCTTAAGAAGAGCTCTTGGACTTTATAGAGACCTCTTTATCACTACCTCAAAAGGAAAATTTAAATCTGAAGAGAATCATTACTACTGAGCAAAAGACAAATATCACATCTGTTGATAATGGGCTCCAGTAAACTGTTATCTAATGCTCTGAAAGATTTCACTGGGCTAATAATTCACTAGATTCAACAAGGAAAGCAAAATAAACTTGAGATTGGGAGCGGGGGGGGGGTGGAGGGGGAAAGAAAGAAGACAAGGGGTTCTCAGATAAATACATTCAGTGTACAATGTGGGTAAACTGAGCGTAGACATAAAGGTCTATTATAACACATATAAAATGATATTTCTAATCCTTTCACTTCCAATTCTCGTATTGTTTAAATGCTAATTTTTTTTACATCTCCCTCAAAAAACTAAAAATAGAAATAACATATCCTGCGATCTTATTTTAAAGAATGAAACCATCAGCTCAGCTAGTTCTGTGCACTACCTTTTTGTTGCAGTAGTGTTTCCAGTAGCTGAAAAGTAGAAGCACTATCAGTCCCCACAGACAGATGTGTGCATGGAGAACGTGGTAGGTACACAAGGAATACTCTTCTCTATGTGGAAAGATGAATTTTGACCATTTGTGACAAAATGGAAGACTTTCAGGGGGTTGTGTGAAGTGAAATGAGGCAGAAAGATGTAGGCAAATGTATTAGCTCACCTACATGTATTGTAAAAGGGAAGAAAGTGGATTAAAAGATACAATGAAGTAGTGGACACCACTTACTAACCTGAAAGGAAGTTACCTGAGTGAAAGAGAGTGAGGAGTGGCTTATTAATGTTTCACTGACCCTAATTGTTCCCAGTATGTTTTGACCTAAGTGTTCAGCCATTTTCTTTTGGATCCAAGTTTCCTTAGATTAAGTAGGTCTAATAGATTATAGAGTTTGATTGACTTAATACCACGTTTTTTGTAAAAGCATTTTTTTTTCCTTGCTTGGATTCTACTTAAATATCTTACTCCCTTATTCAATGAAATCTTTGGTAAAAAAGATCATTGTTCTTCAAGGATAAATATTTGATGAGGGACTTGAGTAAAGCATAAAGCTTACTGATCTAAATTTAGAAAACAACTGATAAAATCTTGATGAAAGACAGAATCAGTTCAAATATAACTCACAAGCTAAAATGATGATTAAAAGCTGAAAGGTATAATTTGAGATGGAAAAATATGAAGAGCTACATTCATGTTTTAAAAAGAAAAATCGGATTGGAATGAATCTACTACAGAGTTGTGAAAAAGGTGTGAGATTCTACTTAGCTGGACGCTGAAAGTGCCATCAGAACTCCTCTGGGAATTCTTGAAGCCTATTTTCTGTGTATCCTGTTACTACATAAAAACAGTAACTATTTACATAATCCTGCACATGGCAGCAATAGGTGAATATAGACATTAAAAGTAGAGGGGGATATCTGGTTTACCAGCTTCTGGTTCTAAGGGATGATTGATTGATGGATAATGTCACATCTGTGGACTTACAGTGTCTTCACTAGATGAAGGAGATAGTCTAACTGATTTCTAAGAGTTCTGTGAATCATGGGTGAATGTTATAATCAAATATTTTACTGAAAGAGAAGTTTATCTACCAAGGTACCAGAAAAGTTGCAGAGAAAATGACTATAGTCAGTAAAAGAGAAATATAAATCTTAATTTAATTTTGACTCTGATCTAGGTGCCTCCGAGGTGTATAAGAACTTTTATAGGTGTGATTAGTTATTTGATCATCATCTGATAGTGTCAGAATTAATTAATCTGCGCCAGTTAAAGTCCACCTAAATGTTTGTGTGTGTCTCTGTGTGTTTTGATATTCTATATGATGTAAAATGTCATTGGAGAAATTGGCTAGACTAGAAAAAAATTGACGATGTAAAGAAAGAAAATTTCCTAGATTACCATTAAATAATCAAGAATAGGGCTGCAGAAAATTTACCAGTCTAGACCTTTAAGTGCCCAAGGAGTGTACAGTTATTTTAGAAACTTGAGTTAAAAACTATTTGTAAAGTATGAGTGTTGAATTTCTTCCCAGCTGACATTGATGTCTTTGATAATGATAGTTTAGTGACTTGTATTAAATTGAAGTAATGTTATTGAACTTACTAAACAAGCAGTTGAGTAGTTCAACCTATGAATATAATTATTTTTGTCTCAGTTTTGAAGAGAAGGAATTAGAGGCTCAGAATTGTTGAGGGTTGAAACCAAGACAATACCCAGAAAATATTAGAAATGAAATGCAAATCCTGGGGATTTGGCTATAGAGTCTACTCCATTTGAACATGCATTGCTAGCAATTTATTTTAAGACTTATCACTGGTTTCAAGTATACTAGAGAACCTGAATTATAGTTTAAAGGGTTTTCCATCACAGAGGGACCTTAGGATCCTTTTAAAATGAAATGACTTAATAAAACCCACATAGGTAATGATGGCAAGGTCTGTTATTTTGCCACAACACGTGACTATTCACTGGTCAAGATAACTGAAGAATGAAAAGATCATGGAGTTTGCCATCTTTTTAGATTCTTCCAACTCTTTATTAAGGTAATAGAATGGAGGGTTGCTTTTTTCTGTGAGTGGGTTATCAGCTACTCATAGATAACCATGAAAACAATGTACACATATTTAAAAATACTTTTACTACAATACCTGTAGTATATGTCTTTGCGAGCCTTTTAGCACAGGACTGAGACTATTTAAATACGGGTTCTTTTAAGGACAGGTTAAGCACAGTTTTCTTGTATAAACCAAAGTTGAGAAGCTTGGGTCTGGATTTCTTTTAAACGGGCAAGATTTAAAGCAGTGTGAATGCTTTATTATTATCCTCCTGAAAAAATTTAGTTACCACTTGCATGGGTTTGAAAAGAATCCAAAATTTGAAATAGGTGGAGTATTGCATTTTTTTTTTTTTTTCAGTGTCATCAGAACATCACTTAATAGCCCTGCCCAAGTGTTTGGTCAGTAAGTTTTGATTTTTGCTATGTGTTGACTAGAGTACGAATGTGAAAAACTTACACATTAGTCTTGAGATTTCTGATAAAAGGTCATATAGTCTCTCGGTGTCATAGTTTTATAACTAATCTTAACTTTAACTTTTAGAACTCCTTTTTAAAAAATAGATTTGGAAACAGTTTTATCTTTCTTACTACTGCCTCACTAGTGAGTTAAAGTTAGAAGATTTTACATATTTCTTCATTTTACATATTTATGAAAGTCATGTTAAACTTTTGTAAGATTGATATGTCGACATTTGTAATTCAGAATTTTGTAAAGCTTTTACAAAACATTCAGGTTTTTTTTTTTTCTTTTTCAAAGAACCACCATTTTTTACTTTTCCTGCTCATACCACATAGGTTTATGTGGACTAGAGTAACCTTAAAAGGATAGTGACTAAAGTGGATCATTTATTCAAGATTGAATTAGATATCTTACTTACCTGCAGGAACAGAAGTCTTAGGTTCAGCAATATTAAAGAGTAAACTAATGGAATTGAGAATTCTGTGTCGTGGTCATCAGTGTTAAAATATGAATAAGAATGTCTGCTGAGCCTGCAGTTCGTAATGAAAGTATCTCAACTGTGGGACTTTCCTCCACAATATAGACCTCCATATTCTGTGCAAGTGATTTTCAAATCTTTTAAAGAGAAGTATGATTTAGCTGATTTGCTCAAATTGATTTATGTTAATGAATCAAATCTCTCCACTGTACTTGCATGTCCTATTGAAGTTTATATTTGTGTCTGAGGGCTTGCTTATTTTCCAGTGGAAATGATAGCCACAGAGTGTTCTAACTTTATTTCACAACTTTTACGTAAAGTATCACACAAAGCAGAAAGTATTCCTGGAGAAAAAAGGTGAAAAATGTTTCACCCAAAAAAGCATTGCTAGTGGATAATCAAGACATACTTTACAGAAAAAGAAGTAATAGCTCCTAGACTTCAGACTTAAAGGTGGGATGTTGCCTGGAATTAGAAAACAATACAGTTGCCTTGGGAGCGCATGTAACTTTGGCTCTTGAGATTTGCCTGCAGTGGAGACATGTGGGTTAGCCTTGCTTGGTAGAGGAGTTTGTGTTCAACTGTGGCCATGTACCTGATGAAGAAACAGTGATGAGTTATGGCAGGATAGTTGATGAGGGGGATGCCCCCCCCCACTGGAAGGTAGAATAATGAACTTTGATTTGACATTTCAGTTTTTGGATGTCTGGAGAGTCTCTGATCATCCATAGGAGGGAAAATGGTAGCAAAAGAGTGAGCAATACGCTATACTACCTGCTGATCTGCACAGGAAGGGCATGATTTTAATAATCTTTAGGAAGATAAGGACCTTTATGGCATTTATGCCCTGTAAGCATTGTAGCCTTTCTTAAACACATTACTGTAGAACAGAGGCCTTTACACAGAGAAGTCAACTAAATTCTTAGAAATCCAGTCATCCTTGTAGGGAGAAAAAACAAAGGTGCCCTGGTGGGCATAGTCACTCCAGAGGTGAATTATAACACTGTTTTAACTATGAGAGACTAACTTTATAACTAGTTATACATAGGGCATAAAATACATCCTGAAAAATATGTGGCCTGTGGTGGACATTGGTGGTTCAGAGAAGGAAGATTGAGGTTCTTTGTTTCTGAGTGTCTAAAAAGTGTCAAAAATGGGCTTTTAAAGAAAATTCCATCTACATTCCGTATTACATTTCTTTACAAGATTTTGTAAAAGTTAGATTCAAAATTGGTTGTCTAACCAAACTGATTTATTGCTTCTAGAAAGAGTGAGATGATGAATCACTTCCCATCAAGTGACTTTTCCAGATCATCTTAGGGATTTTAAACTGGCTGCACTGATTATATCAAAGGCATTAGCTGTTTAATGTAGTGACTGTGTGCCAGTTTCTATTTTCTCCCCTGTGTGTGCCAACTTCTAAATGCATATAAGAATGTAGTTATGAAGTAAAGCATACTCACTCTGGATTTTAACGTACTTGGTTTGTAAACTAACACAGTTAAAAGCTAAGCAGATTTCCCTCCTGTTCCCCATGCACTGAAGACAAGACATGAATACCAGGTACAATTAACATAGTCTGCTTCATTGTCTACCACGTTTGCTATTTTAACTGCATTTTCTAATATTTACCAAATGGCAAATAATTTTGAATATGTTAAAATGATCTAAAATACATTTTAATGCAGTTGGAAAGCTGTACATAATGTATAAGGTAAATTGAATCTAGGTTAATTTTGATGGTGATATAATTTACACAACCTCAGTGTACTGTGAAGACTTTTTTTTTTTATTATTGCTCAGCCAGATAGCCAAGCCATAACTCACTGCTATTCACAGTACAACTATATTAAAGGGTGTTGAAATAAACTAGATTATGCATTTCCTAGCTGCACAGAGTAATGACTAGATTGCTGGGAAAATAAGTCTTTTTAATAGAGAATGCCGTCTTACTCATGTTTCTGAAGTTTAATGGCAAAAGCAGCAGACCTTGAAAGAATGCCAGTCTCCCGGGAATTTTCTTAAATTGAAATCTTAATCCAACTATAAACTGATGAGGGAAAGCACTAATATGCAGAACACTTAATAGTGTGTTGACAGTCTGTGTGTTCCATGTAGAATTAACAAAAAAGGCCCATTACATGACCATGTAAAATTATCGTCTTTCTCAAATATAATAGAAAGTTTTAGAAAAAAGCAATAGAAAACATTCTAAGGGCTCAATGAAGTCATTGTATGTCATCCAAATACTATTGCATGGCATGCTAACAAGACTATTTCTCAAAATAAAAATTAACATACAATTGTGACTGGTCTATCCTGGACAGATAAAAAATTTTCCTTTTGTTTGCAGACTTGAAAAACTAAACCTGTAGTTTTCAGGAATTTAGGAATTTGTATCATAATGCCTTGAAATTGTATTTCTGCAGTGTATCCCAAGAGTAGACAAAGTCTAGATGACAGCCCAGTCACACTGTTGGAGATGATCTTAATAAGCTGATAGATGAGTCTACATATGGCTGCCTTTGACCACAAGTCCCAGAATGCCTGAACCCCATTTGCTGAGCTGGGGGACTAGGGTCACGGTCACACCGTCATGCTGCTGAACATTGAACACGGAGCCAGACTCTTGTTGAACTTGCTGTCTAGACTGGTCCCTGGCACAGGAGGCACGCGTTTACTGCTCACGCTGAAAGGAGCAGGTAGAAGTACTGACAGGTGGGAAGTGGAGGAAGCCAGTGGTGGTTGAATGAGTAATGCAAGACCTGGCAGTCCACGTACCCCTCAGGCTGCTCTCCAGCACTAAGGCTTTGGACCTTCCAGAACCTCTCAGTTTACAGAACTGAGAGGAAACAATCTTTTTCTTTCTCTTGTTTTAGGATTTCATTTATGCATACAGAACTGGGGTGCAGGTCAGAGGTGCAGGGTTGGTGAAGGGGCTTCACCAGAGACAGAGTGGGGAGCAGAACAGGCCAACTGACCAAGTGCACTGCTGAGGGGAGCAGTGGGCGGGCCAGGAGAGGTCTGCTGCGCCAAGTGGGTCAGCTCTGGGGCGCACTGAAGCTGCCGTGCCCCAGTGCTGTGCCCCAACCCGCTGTGCCACCAGGGAGGGCCCAGAAACAACCTTCTTCATAAACAGTCCCACGCCTGACCAAGCAAGCGTGCAGCTTAAATGCGAAACTAATTCTGTTGGTTAAATGCAAATAATAATTTATCATAAAAGGAAAAAATAGGTTTTTTTTAAGAAATTATCCAAAAGTAAGTTCCAGTGACAAACAAACAAAAATACTTGTAACCTTAGAAACCTATAAGATGTATATTTAAAAAAATGTTATTGTCAAAGCACACATACTAGAAATAATGATGTGAATGTGTCACTCTTCATAAAGGTCTTCTAGTACTGAGGAAGTGGGTTGTGAGTCAGGGAGAGTCACAAAGGCTTAGCCAGCAATGCTGATCGAGTTTCACTATAGTCAAGGAAAGGGATGGTGGTATCTTTATTATAGATCCTATTTCTAAAACAAAGGTAAAAGCATTGGAAATTACTCTACTAGGTGACTGTTCATGACACTACAAGCCAAACAAAGGTAAATCAGTCAAGGACAAATTGAGGCAAATGTCAGAATGTCAAATACTAAATATGTCCATACTGGAAGGTTTCAAATTGCAGATGATGAGGTTAATAGAAGTTAATAGAATTCATGGTTTCAGGTCTTTGTCCAAGTGTTTTTACCTGTTTTGAGTTGTTTTTTTTGTGTATGGAGTGAGACAGGATACTTAAGGAATATAAAAAGGGAGCTAAAAATCTCATAAACGGCAGGAGTGTTTGAATAGTTCCTACATGGCCTTGAAAAGAACCAACCAGAAGTTTTTTCTTTTTTAGTTTTTCTTTTTTTTTTTTTATTAAATGAGAGATGGAGGCAAACAGAAGGAATAAGGTAGCAGTAAAAATTGAAGGGCATTTATGGAATTAATAAACAAAAGTCATATCCAGAAAATACAGTGAATTTCAGGCAGGAAATTAGAGTTTCATGTGTAGACCCATGAAAATGAAACTGCAGATACCAAAAGAAAAGACATCTGACTTATAATGGAGTGACATTAAACACCAAAGGCTGACTTTTCAATAGGAGTGATGGAAAGTAAGCTGTGTTGTAATGTTTTCTTTAAAGTTTTAAGGAGAGTCATAGTTAACCTAGCATTTATATACAACAGAAGTATCTTTAGAGACCGTTGTTTAACCTTTTTACAAATGCCCCAGAGGCTTTCTGATGCCCCCATATTAGCTTGACTAAAATTGAGAAAAACATTTATTTTAGAAACCACTAATTTTTTCCTGCCTCTTTAAGATGTAAATTAAAAAAAAAAAAAAACAAAAAAAAACCACAAACCTCTTGCCCAGTTTACCCAGGGATGTTCTCTGGGATCTGGGATCCATCTTTTTGAAATGCTATCTTAAAAAAAAAAAAAAAAAAATGGTGTTCCTCTCCCCTGTCTCTGCAAGAAGGTACTGTATGTGGGAACCAGTTAGCACAGACAACCTATCTCAGAGAAGAACGGTTACAAACTCAGGAATAATTGGTATGCTGGATCCATCACAAAGATGAGCCTTCTAGTGTTCTGATTCTTTTCCAGGACTTACTGTTGATTGAACTGTGTTGAGTTTAGGTGAAGGTCTGGCTACATGACATTTTGTTATGGAGTTCTCTAAAAATAAGTAGTGGAGATTAACCCTGCAGGCATCAAGAAAGAATTGAGGAAAGTTTACACAATTTACTTCTGTGCAGAAATAACTGCAATAATTTAACCTCTTAAAAATGCTAATTTTCAAATTAAAAAAAATACATCATTACATGCAAGAGCATGTCAATACTTAATACATTTATGTATGTCCAAACTAACAGTCTGTTTCTTTAAATGATAAACTAAGCTACATGTACCTGTTTTTTTATTGCTTTTTGAGGTGGTCATGTTGGTGTGGCCACTGTGACTCATCTGCTTTCAGAATTTTGTGTGAAGGATGCTCATTATTCTCCTCCCAGAGAATTGGGTTAGTCCTAGCTTTCATTTGTAATATAGCATCCTTACACAAGTGTCATCGTTCACATTTAGAAGAGATTCTCTAGGCTATAGATCACTGATGATATCAAGTACATCATTAACTTTATAACTTACTTTGGGATTTTCCTTTAGGATACATATATTTTAATTTACTATTTTTGCCATATTACTTATAAAGCCTCTTTGTCTAAGTTGTCACTTTATAACTCCTACTTAGTTTCATGTGTTTTCTAATCTTGACCTTTTCTACCTTTTCTGTGAACTCAGAGTGTATATATAAACTATTTTAATGCTTAATAAGCTTTTTACACTCTGTAAAACAAAATGGTTAATTTCCTTTGCAGACCAATATTCCCTCAACTATTTCCTCATGTGGTAAATTGTACCATGTCCTCTTATTTTATCATCAGATAGCAAGGAATTTTGCCTTTTTTTTTTTTTTTTTTGAGAGTTGGAATTTTCTTGGTTTTTGACCTAACCTGTCACGTTGACTCAACTTTCCAAATATTTCTTAATCATGTCTCACAAACTCCATTCCTCCCCCTTCTCCAAACTACTGCCCTCTCACCAACAGGAGGCTGGTCGGTTAATCTTGTAATTTAAACATTATATACCTCTCCTAACTCCACAACACCCCCAATCACTTTCAGGCTGTCTATGAACTAATCTTTTTAATTTCTGCAGAAAATAGACACTTTATTTTTTTACTGTCTCGGAATGAAGACAAGCAAATCTTTATTGTTTCAGGGCCATAGGTATAGTTAATTGATTGTGTTTTAAATCCTACTTTGTCATTCATTATTTAGGTGACTAATCTTGTGTTTCCCCATCCAGAGATAAAATTGGTCCTAGCTAATTTATTTAAGGACTAAATCAGTTTATACCTGTGACTATCTAGAACAAGTTACTACCAAATGAATTTACTTGAACAACAGATGATTGCTATGTGCTCGTGTTTTAAACGCAGAAGTGCCATGTTTTGTCAGCATAGTCGGGCTGAGCAGTCAGCTAGACCATTCTTGCTTTTCCATAGCACACTCATCTGTAGAATGTTGGATTGCTAATTCCTCTGGCAAACATAAGTACTAATGGCTGTCCAAAACCTTTTATCTTGTCAAAATATGTTGAATTTTCTTTCTCACTAATGGTCTTTTTTTCTTGATTTTTATGTTTGTGTGTGTGTGTGTATCTATCTATCTATGTAGATAGATAAAACATTTTGAATAGTTCCCAGCGCAGAGTTTCTATTGGAGAACAAACACTATATAAGTAATGACTATAATTACTAGTGTCTATCTATGTAGATAGATAGATATCTTTTAATTTACAGTAACAGTAAGGAATCTGAGAAGGGAAAGATGTATATATTCAGCATGGTCAATGCTGAAGTGCCAAATATTTACTCTTCTTGTATGGAATTCTTTGCAAGTGTGATGTTGTACTACATTGTATTGATTTGTATGTCCAGGATGAACAGAAAGTTGAGGATTTCATCAAATACATATATCACTATATGTCTGCATAAAGCTGTTTCTACACAGGTTGTCTATATGTGAAGACTACATGAATGCATGGTCTTGCATGAGTTACCTGTTCATATGCATGTGAGATTCACTTTTAGGCTTTTAACAATATAAACCTGAAGATAGGCACCCGTATTTTAATTTTGCTATAATTTTTTTTCTGAACAAGCTATTACAATTTCAAGAAACAGATGAGGATATTGGGCTGTAGACTGTTAGGACTACATAAGTAATGCAAATTAGTAAAATTTATTTTTGAGCTTGAGTTTTCTAATCTTCCACCTGAGCTATCAGAATCTCACTGTTAATATTATATAACATCTCAGGGGTCCTGCCAGATGTATTATTATGCTGAATGTCATGTCATATATTCTTCTACTCTAGTTCCTTTAATAAAAATGTTACCATTATATTAATGCATGGTTGCTGTAATGCATCTTATGTAAATTAAATTACATAAATGCTTTCATTTTGATCAAATGCAATTTTTATTTGAACAAAGACACTTTAGAATTTTAAGTCAGGGGAATGACTGATATCAGATATCCACCCTCAGGAGGCTCTGCTAATGTTGTGTGATACTTGTGTATGTTGCCAGAAGAAGGTCCCATCTCACGCTTCTGTTCTGCTAAAAATATGAATCCTAGGCTCAGGTTTCCTTGGAAGCTCATTAATTGCTTAATGAGCTTTGAGTGCATTCTGTTTCTTCTCCTTGTTTGCTCCTCTTTATGTCTAAAATGGAGATTAGAGTTGTGCCAACTGTTTAGGGCATTAATATTAAAACGATCTGTTTATAAAACATTTTGAATAGTTCCCAGCGCAGAGTTTCTATTGGAGAACAAACACTATATAAGTAATGACTATAATTACTAGTGTTGTGCAATGATTTTTTAAAAACTTAACTATCTAATGCTATTGCTTAAATATATTCTAAGTAAATTTAGAGTTCTACAATGAAGTGCTATTGACCTTTTAAAATGATGAAATAGTGTTTTGGGGGACAACTGGATGGATCATGAGGTGATTGTGCTGATATTTATGAAATAATATCTATCCAAAGAGAACAAACTGAGAAAGCAACAAGAATATTCTTAGGTTCTGTGAATGACATACTGGTTACCAGAGGGATTGGGGGGTGCTGATAGCCAGGGCAGTGACGGACGCTGAATGAGGCATGTGTGCACGTGGGGGAGGGTAGTTGTATATAGTAAGGTGAATTAGTGGCAAATCGTAAAACAGAAAAATAGAGGTTTAAATATTGAATCATTCAAATATTAAAGGCCTTCCAATATCATTGGCCTTTAGTTTGCCAAAAGAAATTTGCAGAGTATTTAAATTAATATTAAGCCATTAGAAAGAAGAGGGAAAAAAATGCATGCCAAGTATTTTGACTGCTAGCTTGTTTTTCTGGAAAAAGGGCTTTTTTTTTTTTGTGAAATCTCAATAACAGCCCCATTTGTAATGATTTTTGACAACTCAGTTTTAGCCTAACTAAACCATAGTTGGTATTTCCAAGAAAAGATAAAGGTGGTGATGAAATTATTCTAGGCAATTTCTATTCAGGGTACTCTAGAATAGAACAGCTGTCACACTCACAGGTGTGAGCACTGATTATATTTTATATTCATTCAGCACTGAAGAAATAGTGATATTTAAAACAAAGCCCCACTCTCTCAGTTTGTATTTCTGAAGAAGGCAGTGATTCTATAAATGATTTTTAAAAACTATAGAAATAAGGATACTATCACCTAAGCAAATTTAAAATTTCACAATCATTATATAGTACTTCCATAAAAGATGAAGAAAAGGAGGTGGCTGTTTTACATATGTAACAGTATGACTAAAGTCACAGATAGAAAATAATCTTCAGATTTATTTTTCTTTTTCACTTACGTTAATTTTCCAATTTTGAGGTTGTGAGATGAGGTTTCTAAATTACATGATATGAAGTGGTGGGTTTCATTCTACATTGTTTAAATACAAAAGAGGGTCATCTGGAAGATAATGATGCAATACTTACAAACTAGATAATTTGTCATCCATTCACTCTTTACTAGTTTTAAAGATGTTTGAAAGATCTATCCACGCTTTACAGAGTTAATTAGAGCTAATCTAGAAATAATGAAAGTTAGCAAATTCTATGCTTTCAAAGAACAGATATAAAATACTGTAAAAGTGTGATGAAACTGTTGTAGTAAAATTAAAACAAAAAGTTGACTCGAATAACTGAATGTCCTGGGCACAACATAGGCTAATTCCATATTCACACAAAGCGCTGTGTGGGAGGGACATTTTCAAACATTAGATGGAGAAAATGGTTCATGAGATTTCCTGAGGCTAAGTGTTCTGTATAATATACATACATAACTTAGAGAAGATATTTAATGATTAGGAAGTTTACAAAGCCAGCATATATATGAGAGTTTGCACTGTAATTATTTCAGAGAACATTGTGTTTACTTGGAAAATTAGGGCAATGATGAGTCTAAATATTGCATTGCATATACTGCTAGAGTGGGAGTATTTGAGAAAAGATAAGATTTACCTAATTATGGATCTCAAAATACAAAGATATTTTGCATGTATACACGTTTATCACACTGTTTTTAAATGATATAATTTAAAAATAAATTTTAAAAAAACTATCAGCAAAGGTTTGTGCTTCTTGTACTGAAATAGTTAATGCAAGTTCTACTAACACTATTTGTACATCATATTCTGGCTGAAGTCCCAGAAAAAGTATGGGTAATACACATTTCATACGGGTCACGGGACTTGACACTGTTTAAATTAATGCTTCACTCAAAGTACATGAAATATGAATGTCTAACTGTGTGTGTGTTTGTGGTGTGCACGATGAGAGTAAGAGGGACGTAGTGAGGGAGAGAGAAGAAATGGAGAATGTTTTAGTCTGAGAAACCTGAGTTTCCTCATCTGTAAAATGGAGGTAAATATATATTGCGGAATCATTACAGAAGCTAAATAGGATAGACACAAGTATGTGTAAATTACTCCATAGCAATCATGGTACATTTTCAACATCAAAATAAAATTTAGATACACCAATATTCTATTACCCATTTTAAATTATTAGTACTTACAAAGCAAAATGAACACCTTTTTCATTTTGTAATGTTTTTATTTGTAGTGTAGTTTACACTGTTTTATATACAAGTTTGTATTAACGGGGTCATCACATACCTATGGCTGTGCTATGAAAACAATAAAGCAAACCTCAGCTTTAAAGAGAGTATCACAATTTATAACACTGACTTTTATTTAAGGTAAACGCTACTTAATTCCATGTTTATCATTTACTTGCTTTTCATTACATTTTGTTAAACATATTTAACCCGAAACAACATCTTAGTTTTGTATACTTTAGACATTTTATAAATGGGCTCATATTGTAGATATGCAAATTACTACTCCATGAAAAATTAACTTCTTGCTGCCGACTCATTTTGCACTGCACAGCCATTGTCAAGTGCACTACAGCCAGCCAGTTACGACACTAAAGGAAATGAATCACACACACTCACGCAAACACTCCTTAATGCATTTATTTTTAAAACTAGAGGTAGAAGACAATTTCTCTAATCTCATAAAAAGGTTTCTACCCCTCCTTACTCTACATTTTTTTAAAAGCAATCCACTAAAAACAGACCCTCTGTGAATACCTCTTTGTTCACAATTCTGCTGAAGAGCATTGCCAGTACAGTAAGATAAGTAGAAAAATTAAAAGATACAAAAGTGAAGGACAAAAAGTCAATGGTGTCACTGTTTGCTACCAGAGCCGCCTTGTTTCAAGTTACATATATATAGGATATATATAAGATATATAAGATATATATCTTATTGAGCGATAAGGCTTATTTTGAAATTGTTTTTCTTTATCTAGATTTCTCTTTGTTGGACATTTTGGACAATTTGCCTTCTGGCATGTAATTTTGTTCGTATGGACATTTAGTATTCATTTTAATTTAGTGTTTTTAAAATTAGATGTTTTAACATACCTAAGTCTGCCCAAAATACTCTGAAAGCTCTGACTACTCGTTTTATTTTATTCATAATTGTGCTCCATCTAGTAATGGGTATGTTTTATGTTTCTCATTGTTAATGCCTCAATACAATGCTTGTTTGCTTGAATATGTTTTCTTGAACCACATTTATTCCTTAGACCTGCTTTTTCCAATGGCTTCTCCTTCTTGAAGTACCAATTTCAATTAGGTTCTGTTGGTAGTAAACTTCCTCAGGTTGTATTAGTCTAAAAAGATGGTTGCTTAAAAATCATATTTGGGGCCCTCCCCGGTGGCTCAGTGGGTTAAAGCACCACAGTACGAAGCTAAAAGCCACTTCAGCATGAGTTAGATCCCCAGCCAAGGAGGTGACCACATAGTATGGCAAAACTCTTCTGACCTGCCCACTGCTCTCCTCAGCAGTGTACTTCGTCAGTCTGCCTGTTCTGCTCCCCACTCTGTCTCTGGTGAATCCTCTCACCGCCCTTGCACCTTCGGCCTGTACCTCAGTTCTGTATGCACAAATGAGTAAATAAATATTGAGAAAAAATCGTATTTGAAGTACTGATTCACTAGGGACATTCTGTACTAAAAGCTGTATTCAAGACTTCTGTGTATTCTCACTTTGCATATCATCCACGGCCTGTCATTTTGTGGGTATCTGCCTTACCTAGCTAAGAACACTTAATATTTTCTCTTCATCATTAGTATTAGTAGTTTTGTTTCAATTTTTGTTGTTGTTGTTGTTGTCTCATTTAGTACTTAGTGTATTTGCCAAATTCAAGGCTTTGTATCAGCAATTCTATGTATTATTTCAGGCATTATCATTCCACATGTTGCCTCTTTTACATTTATTTCCCCTTCTGAAAACCTAATTAGAAATACATTAAAATGTGTCATACTCCTTCTCAGATCTGTTACCCTCTCTTACTAGGTTTCATGTCTTTTTGAGTCTGTGTCTGGATAATTTATTCACAACCAATTTGTGAATATTCTATTAACTTGTTTATCCTTTACTACTTTCTAGCTCATTGGATTTCTGATTTTTGTGTTCTTAATTTTTATGTTTTATTGGATTCTTAAAATAGAATGCTAATTTTTGATTCTTGTTAATTCTTGAAACATTGTACTTAATCTTCTAATATATTTAAAAGCTTTATGTTAAATTGTGTGCCTGATCATTTAAGTACCTCTGCTTCCCATGGAAAATTCTGGTACTCTATTGTAAGATATATTTATTTATGCATATAAGAATGAGGGTACAGGCCAGAAGTGCATGGGGTGAGAGGATTCACCAGACACAGGTAGGGAGCTGAACAGGCAGATTGACTGAAACATACTGCTGAGGGGAGCAGTGGGCAAGACAGGAGAAGTCTGCTGTGCCATGTGGGTCAGCTCCCTGACCGGGGAAAGAACTCATGCTGCAGTGGCTCTGCGTAGTTTCATAGTCTTTGTCTAACCCCTGTGCCACCAAGGAGGCTACCCATCCTTTAATTTTCTGATACTGTGTAAATGAGTTGTATATCTTCATTCAGGGGGTTTGTGGATTTTTAGCAATTTCTGATCTCATCACCCTTAGAACTTAATCTGTGGGAATTATTTTAAGACTAGATTTAGTGGTCACTTTCTCCAACTATGATTTGCATTTTTGCAGGATACCTAAGGACACTTCCAGCAATTAAAATTGACTACTTCTTCCTGCATTTTATGTTCTGTTTTTCCTTATTTGTTTTTAATATGCATGAGGAGAATCCAGGCCCCTAACAGGAGTGAGACAGAATATGTGGTTGAGTTTGAGCTGGCATGTAATTTGCCTGCCTTGTTATGCTCCATCCAAGTGGTGTCTGAGACACCTAAGTGTGTATATATAAGCTGTGAAGCAGGCTTTTATTTGTACCCAGTGCCATAGTCACTGCTATAGATCTGGGGTTTATCTCACGGCTTTTTTTAAGATTTATTTATTTGTGCATACAGAACTGGGGTACAGGCCAGAGGCTCAGGGGCAGGGAGAGGCTTCACTAGAGACAGAGTGGGGAGCAGAACAGGCAGAATGATGAAGTACACTGCTGAGGGGAGCAGTAGATGGGTCAGGAGAGGTCTGCTTCACCATGTGGTCACCTCCCAGGCAGGAGGGAATTGAATTCATGCGGAAGTGGCTTTAGCTTTTTAGTGCTGTGCTTTAACCCATTGAGCCACCAGAGAGGGCCATATCTCATGGCTCTTTATCTTAATGTTTAGTAACATTAAGTCAGAATCCTCAATCCCTGGTATAAAAATACCAGTTCCACTGTTCTCTTGGAATTCCTATTTTCTCATGGATTTATTTTTCCAGTATTTCTCTTAATGGCCACCACTTCAATCACACACTGAAGCCAAATGTGTCTGACATATTACCCAGCTTAAGACATAGTATTTAATAAAGTTCCTTAAGAATGTGTTTACTGAAAGTTTCAAATGTAAATTAAGAGGAAGAACGTTCAGAGTCCCTCCATACTACTTGACCGCCACCCAAGTTCTGAGCTTTATCAACTCCTTTTTCCATACCATTCCTGCTGCCAGTACTTGCAAGTAGGGGGTTCACTCTAAATGCACTTGTTCTAAACTTATGTTCATTGTGTTCTAAATGCATTTGTTCTAAACTCATACATTTTTTTTTCAAGTAACATAGTCCTTCAATTTAATTATAAGGTGATAATGATGGCAAGAGCCATCCTAAATTACTGATTACTAGGCTGTAAGAAACAAAAAGGTGACCATCTGTCCATTCCGTCAACGAAGAAATATTAGGCTCTGCTATCAGTTGTTAATAATGGCAAAAGGTAAAATTTTAACTCTTGGGGTCTGGAAACGGTGCAGGCATACTAGAGAGCCTACCACATGCTGAATTTTATTTATTCTCTCAAGTATTATGAGGTGCTTACTATTTATTTACCCAAATTAATTATTTTTGAAAGAAGCAATGATTTTCAATACTTGAGTAATTATTTGAAGCTATTCCCTGCTCTTAAACTTTTTATGTCCAGGGTCTCATAACTGCAAGGTCAAAGCTTGCTCTTTCTCACTCTAGGAGACCAGGCTGTCTTCTTTAGCAAATGTGATATCACCACCACTCAAACAGATGCCTCTTACTGTCTTCTCCAAACAACTGTGATAATGAACATAGTGTCTATGAAAAAATATGGTCCAGGGAAATAGAATTTTTGGAAGATAAAACATGAGCAGCAATGTAGCAGGCACTTCATTTTTATTTCCTTGTTTTGCCAGATATAAATTCTCAAGGAAATAAGCATTTAAGTCTTGACTTTCCATTTTCAGTATTCATCTAAATATGTTGGTTTAAAAATGAGTTTTATGATAATGCCTGTTGTCAGTTGATACCACTGAGTGAGGTGAAAAGTGGGGTGAAATAATTTTTCCCACTAAAGTGAGGAAAAACATTTTTTATATATTATATCTGAGACTATTTAGTAGGTTGTAAGAATCGAATTACTTAAAATTTTCTTCATTTAGGTTCCAGCAGTTGATCTAAGACATAAGGAAATACCGCATATTTGATGTGTATATAAAATTGCATTTTAAATTTCATTTTTGGAAATATTCTGAGGATATAAAGTTAAGTATAATAATTTAATTGCATATATACTTTCAGTATGACTGATAATACAGATTCAAAGCATTTTAAATGTCAGACAAAGGAAAGTTACTATTAAGTTAATAAATTTCTGCTAACAATTATCACTTGGACACATTCTTACAACATATTAATGAAAAATAAGGAAGACTTATATAAGACAGTAATATCAACAATAGTGGATATACATAGAAAGGCGGCTAGTAAGATTATACCATAACAGTTGATTAACAGTGACAGTCTTATGGTAGAAGAGTTATTGGCATTTTGCTTTCTTAAATTTGATTATTTTACACATTTTTAAAAATAAGCCTATCACATAGAATTTTTTTTTTTTCCAAAACAGAAAACACGTGTTGGTCACTGCTATAGACAGATAACTCACAGAAAGACAAAAAAAAAATCAGAGGTGACGTTTATTAAGCATTGTCAAGTACGGACAGGATACAGTCCCACTGTATTTACATCTGAATTCACAGCAGTCCTGTTGGGACAAAATACACAAAACTGTATAACAAGAGACCCTGTGAACTCTTTTATGTGTAAATCTGCCTATATCTGTTCTCTTAAATACAGTATTTTCTTTGTAAACAATTAATTGGTGTTCTATGAACAGTGTTATATAAGTAGACAGTGTTGACATTAATAAATCTGGTCATTATTCTTCGGGACATGTAAGTTAGAATCAAGTATAATAAAAAGTATCAGAACCACAGTGAATTAACTGACATGGACCAAAGATGAGGTCAGGAGGTGACACTATAAATATGTAAAATGATTTCTTGCAGACATGTGCCTTTTGTAAAATAACTCATGTTTCTTATTTATTCAGAGACAAAAGAAGTCTTTAATACCAACCAGGAAAGCCTGAGGATTTTATCTGTGAGCATTAAGATGGTATTTAGAGCTTTGTCAGGGAATTGGCTTCTACAAAGTAATTTCACTGCTTTGATATGGTCTCTTGCCTGGAGAGGATTTGAAAATATAATTTATAACACATGGGACCTGGTTCCTTAAATATATGGGAAATCTTTAAAAACAATCTCCAGACTTTTTTTTTAATGGTTCCATAATATGGTGTTGCAATTTTGGCACAAAAGACAGAATTTAAATACAAATGGCACATAGGGAATAATTTTTGATGAGAAACGTTGGAACAGAATCTTGAGGTGATCAAATGTAGGCTGTGGTTGATAAACAGATCATCACTGGATGGGGAACATATATTCTAGAAGTTTCTCTCAATCTCCCTTTGCAGCGCATGCGCTAACCCATGGGAGTCCTTCGTACTTCTCCAAAGACACTTTCTAGGTGTATATGTCTTTTACTGACAGAATAAATTTGCCACTCTAGTCACTGTAAACCAGCCCTTGAGGACTTTTAAAGACATGGATTAGAGAGTTGCTGTGGCATTAGGTAAATAACAGGTGGTGATGTCTGACAGAATAAGTGGCAGTCTTTCAACCATTTACTCCTGCTGCTACTGAGAGTGGCAGTGAGTTTATAATTCCCTTCTGGGCAGCTGCACCCTTCTTTCCGGAGTGATAGGGCCTGGCTGGCTGCCACAGCTAAATGACAAGACAGGCATGCCTAGTTGTCCTCCACCGAGGGTCGCCAGAATTCTGTTCCCCTCACCTGGTTTGGTGGTGTCTTTCTTGCTGGCTCTTCAGGTAGATATGAATAGAAAGACAACCTTGTTGAATGCTCAGATTTGTTTTCTGGGACATATGACATACAATAGGGACATTATCTCTCTCCTGAACTCTATCATGGTTGTGTGTGTGTGTGTGTGTGTGTATGTATGTATGTATGTATGTATCACTCCTAGAAATTGATTGTGTCTAGTGAAATGTTTTTGTAAAAGAAGTTGCTTCCCACCCCACAGTATTAGACAAACTCAAATATTTATAGTGAGTTAAATTTGATTTTTAATTATAATAGCAAAAATGAATCTAGATCACTTAGGGAATTTGTTTTATTTCAATCAGAATATCTGATAGGCTAATTTTAAATTACAAAATTAAACAGCTATGTATGTATGATTCTACTATAAACTTGTTAATTAGGTTAGTTAAATACAAATGAAAGATAATCTAATTTATGAGTTTTTTTTTAATTATTTTTTTTATTTTAAAGATTTATTTATGCAAAAAAGAACTTGGGGTGTAGGCCAAAGGTGTGGGGATGGGGCTGAGAGGGTTCACCAGAGACAGATTGGGGAAAACAACCAGTGGATCTACTGAAATACGCTGCTGAGGTCTGCTGTGCCATGTGGGTCACCTCCCTGATCATGGGTGGAACTCAGGCCATGACCATGATAACACTGGGACTTAACCCCTGGGCCACCAGGTAGGCACCTATTTTATTTATTTATTTATTTATTTTATTTTATTTTATTTTTTTTAAAGATTTATTTATTTATTCATACAGAACTGGGGTATACAGGCCAGAGGCTCAGGGGCAGTGAGAGGCTTCACCAGAGACAGAGTGGGGAGCAGAACAGGCAGATCGACGAAGTACACTGCTGAGGGAAGCAGCGGGCGGGTCAGGAGAGGTCTGTCTCGCCATGTGGTCTCCTCCGGGGCAGGCGGCAGGCGGGAATCGAACTCATGCGGAAATGGCTTCAGATTCTCAGTGCTGTGCTTTAACCCGCTGCACCACCAGGGAGGGCCTATTTATTTTTTAATTAAGGACCATTATTTTATATCATTTCTAAATTTTTCACATTACTGGATTTCTTTCCTCAGGTGTGGTCACCATAGTTCTCTCATCACCAAAGTGCCCACTGTCTTCCACCATAGGTCATTGTGTACCCTCCCCCCCACTCCACACCCACTTGGATGTCTCTAAACTGTGGTTTGCTTTTAAGGGTTGGTTTTAAAATTTGTCTTTGTCAGATCCTTTGTTTTGCTTTACTGTACTCCACAAAGAAGTGAAATCATCCAGAATTTATCTTTCTTCTAGCTCATTTCACTTAGCATAATCTCCTCCAGCTCCATCCACATTGCCACAAATTACATGAGTTTATCTTTTTGATCACTGAAAAATATTCCACCCTGTGTATGTGTGTGTGTATCACATTTTCTTGATTCACAATTGATTTTGAAAGGAATGTAAGGAAGAGCTACTAAGTTGTGTAATACAGCGTTCTATCACAAACCCAATTTGGTACCATTTTATAACTCATCAGTTTATTGTGGACTGTAATTCAGGTGCTTCTACTTACATGTTAGTACAAAAATTGCTTTAAGATGCCTTAAGAACTTACATTCTATAATATAGGTTAACAAAATATTAAATCACCTACAGAAAATTCTTAGTCATCAGTCAGACTGTTAAGCCTTCTCTAGCCTTACCCCTTGAATTTGCTCCACCATCTTTGGTTTTCTAAATTATGTCAGATAGCATCACCTTAACCTTTCCTGCACTTGTCAGGTTTGCGTCTCCTGTACGTGCATAGTGGCGTCACATGATACGTGCAGACCATCATTGTCCACTAGTGTTGCTTTACCTGCACAGATAAAGCAGGGGGAAGCTTTCCTCCCTCTGTAACTGTAGCATGCCCCATGTGTGATGCACAGCTGTGCAAGGGTGGACATCTAGTTCTCTGTTGGCCATTGTTGGGGGAACAGCATGTGGGACCACGGTTATAATGTGCTGTTCTATGGAGTACATAGTTACCATTGTTTTCTAATAATATTTTAAAATAAGGTTACACTAATTCAAACACTGATCCAAATTCAGAAATACAGGATCGCATCTCTTCAGATGTATGTTACGCACCACACCTACCACCAAGTACCAACAGTCCTACATGGTAGTTCATTGCTGCCTCCTCCCCTGACTCCCAACCCTGGTCTACTCTCCACTCTCCTACACCCACTTTGGTAACATCAGTGTTAAACTGAGATTCCTAGGGTTTGTTTTTGCCTTGGTTTTGTCTGTTTTATTCCTCTGTATTCCACATACAAGTGAAACCATCTGGCATTCATCTTTCTCCTGGGTTGTTTGACTTAGACTAATCCCTTCAAGTGTCATCCATGTTATTGCAAATGACAAAAATTCATCTTTATATGTATAGATTTTAATCGGTGAGTAGTAACTATTGTGTATATACACTACATCTCCTGAATTTACTCACCTGTTGTTGGACACTTAGGTTACTTCCATGAATTGGCTGTTGTAAATGGTGTCACAGTAAACAGTAATCATTGTTGAAAAGTGTCTGCTTTGCTCTATGTCCCTTTCCCTGGGCTCTTACTGAAGAGCAGTCTTTTCTTCTGCTTTTTAGTTGCCCATACTTGTCTGCAATATCAGAGGTTGTTGACCTCTTTAGCACTGAGATACAAAAAAAAAAAAAAAAAAAACCCACAAAATAAAAAAACACAGATGGAACTCACTTCAGCATTGTTCCATGCAGTTTGAAGCTTTTAGCCAACATGTAGCCTTTTTATCCTTCAGAGCCTCCTTGAAATTCCTTATAGATGTGTGTGTGTATGTGTGCCTGTGTGCTTGCTATTCTCATGCAGAAGTAAAAATAGAGAAGTTATTTGTACTACATCTTCCTGTAGACAGAAATGATAGCTATTTTGGAAATGTGAATTATATGTGTTACCTATTTTTGCTAATGAATAATGCCATCCTGACATTTTCTACTTTTTTTTTTTTAATTTTTTTTTTAATTTATGCATACAGAGCTGGGGTACAGGCTAGAGGTGCAGGGGCTGAGAGAGGCTTCACCAGAGACGGAGTGGGGAGCAGAACAGGCAGATCGACGAAGTACACTACTGAGGGGAGCAGCGGGCGGGTCAGGAGAGGTCTGCCACGCCATGTGGTCTCCTCCAGGGCAGGCAGGGTTCGAACTCATGCGGAAGTGGCTTTAGCTTTTCAGTGCTGTGCTTTAACCCGCTGAGCCACCAGGGAGGGCCCCTGACATTTTCTACTTTTAAAGCCTGTTGTCCTTATGAACGTTTTTATTAGATGAAGCGAAAGTAGTGAGTGATGATAAAAATGGATCCATTGATAAACTTAAGATGATTTCCTGTGTTATTATTTGGAAAAGAGAAAACAGGCTTAAAAATCTTAAATACCCCCCCACTCCCCCAAAAGATGAAAGGTTTATTTTCTTTTCTAAGCTACAATAGTGCCCTCTCTATATCAGGGCATGTGCTCCGGAGACTTGCATCTTGGCACATCTTCATATGCAATTGGTAGAATGTACTAAATATAGTTCTTAAACCATAGAAAGAAGGCCTTTGGAGAAAGAGACAGAAGTCAGGCAGAGGCTGTTTGTCTGTATTCTTGCTCCATCTCCCATACCACTCAAAAAAAAAAAAAATAAAAAGCAAAAAATAAAAAAATAAAAAAAATAAAAAGCGCTGGGGTACAGCGGCCTGCATGTCCTCCAGGATTCTGATGGATAGTACCTTTCAGAAAGCCACCAGTAGCAGCTACCATAGTGAAGCACCTTTCGCTCCCATTTGGAAGAGCAAGTGAGCGTTGGTGGCGAGTGTGCTCGTCACGGGCCACAGGTGGGAGTGGAGGAGCCAGATGGGGAATGGAGGATGGATGTGGCAGAGCCAGCAGGTGTTGGCGTGGAGCTGAGCGCGTGGAGGGAGCAGAGCAGTGGACTCCATCTGTGCTGATAGATTGGCCTCCGGGCTGCTGCCTTTGTCTGTGAGTGGTGACAACTCGGAGCACACCCCGTCTGTGTGGGAAAAAGTGCATCTTCACGGAGGACAGTGAGAAGTCAAAGGCATAGAAGTTACGACTTTGAGCACTTTTTTCATTGTTTCCTTAGGCCTCGAGTCCAATTAGAAGATGAAAAATATCAGGAACAAACTTTAGTGACCAGAATATTAGGTAAAACTTTCATCGTGCAATTTAGTAAATAGTCATCCAAGCAAGGCTGAAGTAGACTCAGTTAAATGAGAAGAGAATTGCTAAGAATTCAAGTGGCAAGTTTTTTTTTTTCTTCCCCCTCTCCTCTCTGAGTTAGGAACTTGAGAAGATTGAGATGTGTAATTTTTGTTTTAATTTTATATCACTCTTGTACATTTTTGGACACTGCTCTCACCACCCTCAAATCCAACTCAAGTACCTCTAAGAGGCATTGAATGAACAATTGTTTTTACATGGACTAGATGAAAGAAAGATGTGGTAAATTACTTCCATTGGAGCTAAGTTTACAACTACTTAGATCACCTTATAAAATTCAGTAGAGGTACTCAAAAACAGTCCGGGACATCTTTGAACTTTAAGGTATATGGAGCCCTCTTTGAACCAATTGCAATTTTCAGAAATTTATTTTTAAAGTAAAGTCCCAAAGTATTCCCTGTAGCCTTTGTAAATAAATGGGCTAGAATTAACTTTCAGGCTCAGATGAATAAATGAGTTCCTTTATAATTTCCTTCAGTACTTGAAAATGACCGTCTTACTCTCCTAGTCGTTCAAAATCAGGCCTGTTCTGAGTTTCTCTTCTACTCTTATTACGCCCTGAATGAAATCCTTGGATGTTGACCTTGAATGTGGTCATCAAATTCAGCAAAGCTGATGCTTGAACAACATGCGTTTGACCACCCTGGGGGTAGTGCTAGGGCTTTGTTCCGATTTGGGGTTCTGCTTTCAGAAACTCATTGTCAGTTGGCCGAATCTGATGCAGAAACCCAGAATACAGAAGGCTGGAAGGAGGCAGAGGCACGTAGGCGGATGCAGCCTCCGTGGGTCTTGGGAAGTTCATGGTCCTCAAGTCACAGCCCGCCCCGTGTAGCAAGAGGCAACTGCAGTTGCACGCTGATGGAGCCAATTCATAAACCCCCCATTGTTCAAGTGTCAAGTGAATTCCTAGAGGTCACCTCTAGATGCAGTGGAAGGGACTGTTTGTAAACAACACTGAGTTTCTTGACTAAAATTACATTCTAGTAGACTTTGCTCTTTTTAATTTTTTCTTTTTCCAATATACTAATAGTATATGCTGTAGTTGGTTGGATGGTGACCGTATCTTCTTGGGAACAAAAATGATATAAAGGGCTCCCCTTTCCCTTGACCCCATCCCCAGCAGGCCATCCCCACTCCGTGTCAGATGTGTGGTCTGTTGTGATCACCTAAAATCCTGGAACTGACAGTTACTTCTGCCCCATTCCATTGGCCAAAGGCAACCATTTCGCTAAGCTGCTAACCGGACTGGGAGGAGTTTTATCCACCCAGCATGAGGCTTCAGCAGAGGTGAGGATGATGACCTGCAGCCCCCACTAAGACAGAACTTGATTATGAGAGCGCAGTTGTTTACGTGCCTGATTTCCTGCTGACTGCTTTGAAGTTCCCCATTTCCCACCCATTATAACTAACTTAAACCCTGGAACTTGAGCAGCTCAATGTGCAGAGGGAAAATTATAGAAAACAGGAGTGGGGGTAGAGGGGAAAAGGAAGCCAGGAGAATTCCATACACATACTGTTTTCTGCTGCCTCTGAGTTCAGTTCACTGGTTTCCAATTTTTCTTTCTCTTCTTGAAAACAGTGGTTATTACAACATTTGCTATCTGTAATGAAATAACAAAATCTACTTTTTTAACATTTTATTTTAAGATTTATTTGTGCATACAGAACTGGGGTACAGGCCGGAGGTGCAGGGGTGGTGAGAGGATTCACAACAGACAGAGTGGGACGAGCAGAGCAGAGCAGGCCAACTGATAAAGTACACTACTGAAGGGAGCAGCAGGCAGGTCAGGAGAGGTCTGCTGCGCCATGTGGGTCACCTCCCTCCAGGGCAGGGGATCGAACTCATGCTGAACTAGCTTTAGCTTCTTAGTACTGTGCTTTAACGCACTGCCCCAACAAGGAGGGCTCCTGTTTTATATTTTTTTTTAAAGCTGTGTTTGAAGCGTTAACACTACCACATTATTCTACAACATTATGATGCAAAAGCTGCAGCCATGATCTGGGTGTCATTTGGCACTTCTCACACTGAGGGCCTGGTCATTCTTTTTTTTCCCCCTCTTCCAGATTTTTTAGGTTCCCAGCCATGTACATTCTTCCAAGCTGTAGATGTGCAATATCTATAAGGAAAACTTTATTGAATTAAAGACCATATTGCAATTCTTGCATGCCTAGAAAAAATAGAGCTTTAAAAGATTCTTGACTCATTGCTCCTTTCCTAACAGTTCCATATTTTAAGGTGTACAAAAGAATGCCATGAAATGGTTTTCAAAATTTTTTTTTAATGAAAATGTAAATAAATGACTTTGGAGTGTACACAAAAACACACATTGTAGCATTGTAATAGCAAGTGGTGTCCCTAAGGGGGATACCCCACGTGAAGCCCCTGTGCTTCTAGCCACTGTCACGTTGCTATCATTTTCAGGAGGCACCAGAGATTTCCCACGGAGGAGTGTGGGCAATTTGTGGCTTACCTTTCCTCAGAGCACATTAGGCAGAGCCTGTGCTGCTTCGTTGCCACAGTTTCTTCATGTAAGGCCAAGTCCTTCTAACCTTGGTCCCATTAAATGTGTCTGTATCTTTGATTTCATTTTTATTCTCTAATCTCCAAACTGGAGACCTGATGTGAAGGTGCTAGCAGACAAAGTTGCTGTGACCCTGCCTCTAATCTCGAGGGGCTTCCAGACTTTCTCAAGATTTCAGGAGATGTGAGAATCTAAAAGTACAAGATAGAGAAGCCTTGACACAGGTCAGTGAGGAACATTGGCCTGTCAGTGACAGCAGCAGAGGGACCATCTTACAGGTGCTCTCTAGAGGAGATGAAACTTATGAATTTAAAAGCAAATGGCTTTGATTGCAACATTCCTTGACTAGAAGTAGTGATGATACAAGATAGGGTGTCATAACTTTACTCCTTAGAATTTTTGTGCCAGATAAGCTATCACATTTCCTATTTTATTCTGCCGTGTTAATATGCTACATTGTGTAGCTGTGTCATTTGCATTCCAAAGTAACAGTCTTGAGGGTAAAAACCTTATTTATAAGTGATTTTCATTTCTTACTGCATAAAGATATCCATGTGATAAACTAATGCATGAATGCACTAAAACAACAGGAAAAGGCCATTTGGCTTCATTAGTTTGGAAGTGACTATTAATCCTATTATATTTTTAGCATGAGTCAACCCCTTGTGATATCTCCACTGATTTGTGTATAGGCTCAAACCAAAGAAAACTTTCTCACTTGCAAAGTGAGCTCTTTTCTGGGAAGACCCTTTCCCGTTTGTGCTGTTATCGACCCTTTCCCGTTTGTGCTGTTATCTCCCAGGGGATCATTGTTTTCTGACTTTGTAAAAAGAACGGTTAAAAAAAAAAAAAAAAGTGGGCTCAGACCTGCTGCTTCTGAGCTTTGTCCAAAAACCGCAAAAGGTACATGCCACATCTCTAAGCTACCTACCAGGAGGACACAGATGTCTTTTTAATTAAGAAGAGAACATGTATTTGTCGCTGATCGCTAGGTGTTTCTTCCTCAGTGAACATCAGTGCAGCTGATTTCTCATGCTTAAATCTTAGGACTTAATTGATACCATTCTTTCTGACTAATACCTACATTTCAGGTTCTCTGACTCACACTGAGCTCACGTTGACAATTACTTAATAGCTTCCAAAGCATCAACTAAAAGAAATACTATTTATGGAGGATTTTGTGCAGTGGTTCTATCCCTCTAGCATGGTGTTTCTTAATTGAGGTGATTTTGCTTTCCCCTGCAGGGAACATGTAGCAATGTATAGGCATGTTTTAGTTTGTCACAACCAGGAGACTATGGCTACTGCCGTCAGATGGTTGGAGGCTAGAGATGCTGACACATAACCCCTAATGCACAGCCTGCTGCCTGCAACCAATGAAATGTTACCACTAACAAGCTTGGTAAACCCTGTCTAGATACTCTTAACCTTCACTCTAAATGAAGCCATGTCATTAGGAATAAATGTGTTTCACTATTTTATCTCCTCTATGCTGTATAATATTGTCTGTTCAGTGGCTTATATTCTAGTGTGATAATACCTGAGGCCATATCGTTATATGTTCCTAGAAACTATGGAGTTCATATTCCTGCAGCACATTGTTGATTCTTTGAAGGGTTGTAGTAAAGATCTCTCTACTTTAAGAGATCAGAAATAAAACCTGAGGTGTTGATTTCATATTACTTTATAGACACTTACAATGTCTAGAGCCAAACATGTGACCATCCTTTGAATGGGGAAAGTACTCACAACATGTGGTTATTATATGTGTCCACTCACTTGCTTTTTCCCAGCCTTTTCTGTATGTGTGTGTGTGTGTGTGTGTACTTGTAGATTCATATTACCTCTTATTTTATGAAGATTTTTAAGTGCATCTTTTCAGGCTATATAGCTTACATATTTTTTGGAGCGATTCCTGAAACACCACAGGGTTAAAAATTAGTGACTGAAAGCAGTAATGCTAAGAAGCATTCTGCACAGCATTGCATTTCTTAGTAGATAACATCCAAACGCAAGCTGATTTGTCTATAACATGGTGTATGGATAGCTGAATAAGGGGATGAGAAAAATGGAGACAGTCAACATATAATTTGATTTTGGACAGAACCAGAGTGGTACGGTAGAATTTAGAAATACTTTACCTTGGGCCCTCCCTGGTGGTGCAGTCGGTTGGAGCGCAGCACGGTGAAGCTGGCCGTGGCCATTTCAATGTGAGTTTGATCCCTGGCCCCGAAGGTGATCCATGTGGTGCAGCAGACCTCTCCTGTCTCACCCACTGCTCCCCTCAGCAGTGTACTTCACTGATCTGCCTGTTTTGCTCCCCACTCTGTCTCTGGTAAATTCTCACCACCTCTGTACCTCTGGCCTGTACCTCCAGTTCTATGTGCATAAATAAACAAATCTTTAACCTGGTTGGTTAGGGGAAGATTTTCTAGTCAGGTGGAATTTAGTAATACAGACCCCAGAGTGATTCACAAAAGTGCCTCCTGCCCCAGACACTTACTTGTGTGCTCTTATTGAATGAAACATCCAAGTTTCCATCAAGATCAGTATTTACTTTTGTCACCATTTAAGACTCACAAAGTAATCTTCAGAATGTGCCAAATTAGTTAGGTATCCTACTCACATATACTCTTACATCATCAGCATTATCAAATAATTTTCTATAGTCTCTAGAGTGGCTGAATTTCCATCTTTCTTCCAGAATTAACAGATTTATATAACCTAATGAATTATTGAATGCATGTATGTCTACACAAATACAAATATTTTAAGATCTCTATAATTTGCTGTGCAATTTAAATCTAAGTGCTATTTTCAAAATGTTCTAGGCTTTATTTTAAAAAAACACAAGCTGTCTTTTGAGGTATTTATATACATTTTAAACTAAAATTCACAAACTGACAGGCTGTTGGCTCTGGCCTGCATAACACTCTAATTTTTAAAGTATTTTAAAAATTATTCAACATTGTTTTAAAATTGGCATATTTCTGGCAGATTCGTGAGGCATGTTAGGGCTCCTAATTCCATATGGCTTCACTCAGCCCAGATAGATGGCACCTTCCCCCATTCCATTTAGCCATAGACCGGCTCTGCCAAATTCACATATTTCATCACCTTGCTGGCCCCTGGGGATATTATGACTCACTTCCCATCCCTATGATCACTGATTTTAAAATGGTAGATAAAGTTTGAGTATTGGATTTTTATTAATAATAGCTGGTTTTGAAAATAGCAGTGCTGGTGTTGGCTGCCGTAAGAAAGTGTGTTATTCTGAAACCAAAGCTGATCTGTGCACAGAATTTCATCAAGCCTGTGTATGGCTTCTGACAAGCACTCTCACTTGGCTCTGAAGATTTTCATTTCTGTTGTCATTTGTGTGCAGCCTGGGAACACGTCCTCTGTTGTCATTTGTGTGCAGCCTGGGAACACGTCCTCCTGACCTCAAATGACAGGGTCCCTTCTTCTGTGACCTCCCCTCTCAATTAACATTACCAAATGAGGAGCTCCCCAGTTTATCAGTAGTCTCTGAACGAGATTCCATGCACCTTTGGTAGTTTAAAATCTGGCTAGATGCTTTGGAGAAGGGTGCTTAGCTGCCACGGAGGATGAGGTGGTGGAGTTTAGATTGCTGAGGACTTTGTGGTTAAATCATGTGGCAGATAGTGCACAAGGTCACCATGGACCTTGACTTTCTTTATATCCTATGCACATGTTCAGGGAAAAATGTCACGGACAAAGAGTATGTAGCAGGTAAGATTGCAAAATTTAAAATTTATAAGTTAAAAAAATGACGGCTATATAAAATGACATCCAGAGCACTGTGCTAAAATCATGCCATAATGACCCTTGGGCTTCTACGTGTGTGCCAAAAATCGGGCTCTGAAATTTTTCACAGGCAATTTAAAAAGGAGACATATGTCCAAAAACATATTCTGTCCGATACAAAGATTACTAACACATTTCTCAGTTGTTGTTCCAAGAATGGAGGGAATTTATCCTAGTGGTCTTTGTAAATAAAACATGTTGCAATGAAAAGTAAGGAGATGAAATCAGGGGAAGATGCGGAGGCTGGACTTGCAGGCAGCCTTCTAGGGTACAGTCCTAAACTCCTGCTGAACCCCCCAGGTGGAGCTCGAGGGAGGTGGCAGCCCCCACACATCCCAGCCAGAGCCACATCCCCTACGGAGCATCAGCCACCGCCCTCCCCAGGCGCTCTCCCTGCGGGCATTGAGCTGGCCACAGGGCAGAGCACACAGGTCTCCAGAACACTTCCAGGCGTACATGTTTCCTGTAGGTTTGGAGAATGGAGCCACTGAAAGGGATCCTTACAAAATAATCTGTGAGGTATATTTAAGTACCAGGTCAGTGAAACTATTTTTTATTCTGACTTTTAACATGAGCTAGTGAGTGGCTTCAACATTAAGATGAAATTAGTTAAGTAATCCTTCAGGTGGCTGAGACAACGCCAGTCTTGTCTAGAAGCTGATGTGAATGAGAAAGAGGAAATGCTGGGAACCATCAGATGAGATGGGATGTCGGCAGCTGGAGAGCCGCTGGTCTGTTGCATCAATCACCCAACCACAGCGCATTGATTGGAGTTGATCTGTGAGCGGAGGCAACAGAGGCTTGTGCTGAATTCAGACCATGTCATCTGTGTACAGTCGCAGAAAGGACGGGTCAGGATTCTCCTTAAGTGATTGTTTAGAATCCATTTAAATGCACAGACGCATTTTTAAGTTTTAAAATGCTGTGCCTTACAGCAGGGCCAGGTGTAATTTCTGTCTAGAAAAAGTTGTGGTGTGATAGCTCAGTCTGCCCCACGGAAGCCCGCCAGAAGAACCAATCCACGTCACACCCAGGAGATAAAATGCATGGAAGTTGTACACTGTGACGATAGGCCACCAATACATTAATACTTAATGTTAGGAAGCAACAATTAGAAATGATGAATGTTCATCTGTGTTTTTTATGAAATAATTACATTTAAAATTTAGGTAATTATTTCAGTTGCTATTACTTGTTTATGATTAATCACCTAAAAATTTTATGAAACTAGCAATTTTGGTCATTTTGTATTTAATGAAATACTACTAAGATCTTTGAAGAAATGTTCATATCCTTTTCTTTTGATAGTGGGATGATCAGTTTATACATGGAATGGGAAATGCTTTATTAAACTATATGGAGACATAAAAAGAAATGTGCAGCACCACATGAATGAGATTTAGAAGTATTGAAGTCCATTTAAGGTCTTTTTATAAAAGCAATTTAATGCAAATAGAAAATTGCTATTCAGTTTCTATCAGCAGAAAAAAATTACCGTAATATTAGAAAGTACTTACTAAACATCCAGGATTTAGCATTTTAACTTTTTGATTACTTTGAAGGACATGCAGTTTTGTTGGTACTTATTTTTTACTTAAACTGTGGTTTCTTAACAGTGTATTCTTTTCAGATTTTGTATTAATGATGGAGAACCCTTTTCAGCTCCATCCAATAAGTCTTGATCAAACTTCCAGACTGAAGGTACTGTGCTAAGTGCTCAGCAAGATGAGCAAATCATTGTCTTAGTAAACAAAAATAAACCCCTAGAACATGAGGGCACGAGGGCTCCGAGCACTGTGTGTGCTCAGACTGCGGTGTTTCAGCCGCCCACTTCCATGTGACTTTTTGTATCCTTGTTTTCATTGTCCTCATCAAAGAATAATGAATCGTGATTATAATCAATAAGTACTAATAATAATAGGCTATTCATGATGAGTAGTTATGCAAGTTAATTGGTAATTATATTATTAATGATAATAAATAACACATAACTAGACTTGGCGTGAGACTATCATGAGGACGAAATTAGATAATCCTGTAAAGCCCTTCACAGATGACTGTCCAACTGTTGAATATTATGGCAAATATTGTCAAGACAAATATTTTGCAGCCAACCCCCTATAACTGTAATGTGTAGTGTTAAACAGAATTGCTTACATTGTAGCTTTGCTAAAATAATGAACCACCACGCACTCAGCCAAAGGGGTGCCTTTGTGTCCTGTGGAGGGGCAGCTGACGGTGCCCCAAAACCCAAATTGTGGTAGCATCTTGATGAATCTGTCAGAACTTTGGTTCTGGCTCAAAACACATGTATGTTTGATATCTGCTGGCAGAACATTTTCCTGGAGGCTCAGTGATCTGACCCCGTCTCTGAGGCAGCGTAGAGAGCAACACATGCCACCACAGAACATACTTAGGAAATACAATGGTGGTGCAAAGTGGGATGCCAATATTTGCCTAACACTTTGCATCAGGGAGTCAGATGTGATTAAGTTGCAATCTTGTAGAAAACGGTATTTGCAAATACGGGAGTCTTAGGTTTACACATTTAAATAGCTCCTAGTTTGTCATTTTGCCAACAAGTTGGAAGTCATCATGTGGATTGTCTAAAAGTGCCTTTCTTCTAGATTGTGATTATTAAATAGACACTGCCATTGTTTGCTTTACTCAGCACTTCTTATATTCCTTAGCTAATCACTTCTCTCCCAGCTTCTCCCCTAAAGAATGTGATCTTTCTTAAGACTTGCTAATGCATATTTTTAGTTATGAATAGAAACTCCCAGCCATGTCACTTTTATATGGCTTGGAATTTATCACTTAAAATCATTAGGTGTGATTTGAAAAAAACATTTGCAAACTCACTAAGGAGTTTGCATGCAGAAATTACATTAGATATGGATGGGTAAGTATATATATGGTGAAAACCAGCAAGGACTTATATTTATCTTGCTTTTTCAATTTGGAGGTAGAGAAAATGTTTTTTTAAAATAGTATATAAGAAAAAAGTCCAATGATTCTCTGACTTTATTAGAAATGCAGCTTAAATAGTCATTGTAACACCATTTTCCAACCACACTATAACTTATGCTACTGTCCTTAACTATACTTGAGGAACCCAAGACACAGTGAGGTGAGGAAATCATCCCGGGGCTACCCGGCAATAAGACACAGTCCCGTTTATATACTCAGGGAGTCTGGCTAGTGAAATCACATTTAAAATATTTTTTATTGAAGTAACATAAGCTAAAAACCATATCTAGGTGTTAGGTATACCGATGTATACGTCAACTTTGTATATTTTATTATGTTAGCTGCCAGGGTCCTAGATTCCATCCACCTCCATACAGTTGGCTCTTTAACCAGTGTGTCCACCACCACCTTTATTCCCTTCCGGTAGCCCCTATTTTGATGTAAGAATTTAGGGGATTCGTCTTTGTTTTGTTTACATTTTATTTTTTATCTTCCCCATTGTTTTTGTTTCTCCTTCTGACTTATAAAATCACATTTTAAATTACTTTATTTAGTATAGTTTTTGTCACTGTGAAAATCCTAAATTAGGCTCTGCACCTATGTTTATCTATTATATAGGTTTCAAGGCTTAAAATTGCTGATTTCATTTATACCTGCATGCCCCCCTGGGGAGATCAATTTCTCTTGGCCTCAGAATTGTCAATATATTGAGAGGTGCTGTTGTATTCTTTCAAAGAATTCATGTACTTCTGATCTTCTGTTTCTATGTTCAGTGATGCAATAAAAGTCTTTCCTTTACCATGATTGCTTAAATCTGACTCTGTCAACTTCTCCCCAAGCCTTCAGAGATTATTTTCCTTATATTCTGGAGACTAAACACTCTCTGCTCATGGGTTTCAATGGTAGAACTACTACTCTTTCACCTCAGTTTTGAGCTATTTAAAATAAATCAGTTGGTCATAGTAATATATTTTGTAGAAAGTCAATGTAATGACTAGGCTGCATGTCCCATAATTTGGTTTTGAGATTTAAGCGCCACTTCTGCCTTTGTATATAACAAGAGGTCAGTGTCTTTTACCTGTAGAATGTGAAGTGCAATAAGCATCTCACAGTCTATATTATTCGCCGTGTTGCACCACAACTCTAAATATGATCTGAGTGGAGTTTATCCAGAGGAGGTCTAGGTAGAGTTTGACCCCTATTTTCCAATGAAGATTTAATACTCAATTAGGGACATTAAAGGAAATTATTCCCACCAAAAACAAGTCTCTCTTCCTGTAGACTCTTATGCCATGCACAGCTTTATCAGAGGGAAGTATTTCTACATTTCATAAAGTAACAAGAGAAAAAAGAAAGGATTGGTAACTTTTATTTTCATAAGTATGTATGAAATATTTTATGTATCTTTATTTAAAGTGATAGGATTTTTTTTTTTAAGATTTACTTATGTATACAGAACTGGGGTACCAGCCAGAGGTACAGGGGGTGGTGAGAGGATTCACCAGAGACAGAGTGGGGAGCAGAACAGGCAGATCACACAGCACACTACTGAGGGGAGCAATGGGCAAGACAGGAGAGGTCTGCTGTGCCATGTGGGTCAGCTCCCTGGTGGGAATTGAACACGTGTTGATAAGTGGCTGCGGCTGGCTTCAAACTGCTGTACTTTAACCCCTTGCACCACCAGGGAGGGCCCGAAATATTTCATACATTTTTTTAAAAGATTTATTCATATGGAACTGGGGTACAGGCCAGAGATGTGAAGGGTGAGAGGATTCAGCAGAGACAAAGAGGGGAGCAGAACAGGCAGATCGACGAAGTACACTGCTGAGGGGAGCAGCGGGCGGGTCAGGAGAGGTCTGCCACGCCATGTGGCCACCTCTGGGCGGGCGGGGTTCGAACTCATGCGGAATTGGCTTTAGCATCTTAATGCTGTGCTTTAACCTGCTGCACCACCAGGGAGGGCCCATATTTCATACATTTTAAAATAATACATGTATACACGTATATATTTGCAAAGCTAGAATTTCTTACACACATGTTTTCTTCCAGCTTTCTTTGATTTTCTGAATATTCAATGGATAGTAAATTTTTTCAGATAAACTTATTGAATATTAATTTCTAGATAAGGCACTGAGTTCAGCCTACATGCAAATAGCCATCTTATAAGTAGAATAAAAAGCCTTCGGGAATTTCAAAACATAGTTGGAAAAGATACTAGAATGAATAAAATTTCATTCCCCAAAGGTTATGCTACTGTTGAAAACGACACAAGTGATGTCCGTGATGTAGTGCCTGTACGGTGATTCATAACAGCTGGCACATTTGAACTGTACTGAACATTTGAAAGATAGAAGTGGGAGCAATCAGTTTGATGGACAGAGCTTAAGAAGTCACTTTCCATCATTGTTCATTCATAAAGTCTTTGTAATCAGAAAACCTGCAAGGTAGTTGATATTTTCTGGACTGTGGGCAATTTGTCAGATCATAAATCAGCAGCATGCTTGCTTCATTTATCTCTCTGATCATGGCATAAGCGTTTCTGAGAGATTTCTTTGTGCAAAGATACTTTAAGGGAGAACAGAGGGTCTAGCATGCAAATAACCATGGCAACATATGTGCAAGCAGATGTGTGTACAAAGTGTTCTGGAAGTACAGATGAAGGAGAAGTGACACAGAATCCTTCACACAGGAGGTTTTTTCTGAGGTAACTTTCAGGATGAAAACAAGTTTCTTAAGCATCCAGGTGGGAGGACAGCTACTTCAGACTCACCTTCCCCCTGTCTGCTCCACTGTGGGTGCGTATCACTGTTGGCAGTAATGAAAAAGTGAAAGCAGTCTATTCACGATTAGTGTTAAATTCACCAAATTGCAGAATGTCAGCCAGTAAACCAATGGTGACTCAGAGTAACTTTCCATCATGGCAGCATGCTTACTGTCAGTAATCGGTGAACTTCAGTGTTTGCTTCATCTGCATGAGTGAAATGAAATATTGCATAGCTGCTAAAATGATTTGTTCCCTGGGAAAATACAGTACTTTTTTTTTTTTAATTTCTATCTATTGCTATGACAGTGAAAATATTCCATGATACTGGCAAAATAGACATACCCATTTGCACAAGTTTATATAGAATATCTAACACCAAAACTCTGTTGTCAGCTCTTGTAATAGGTGTTAATGTAGGGTAGTCAGCCACCATAAATGCACAGGTCTCGGGATGCTGATACTGATGGATGCTCTGTGTGCGTGGGGGGGGGAGGGGTGAACAGCAGACATATCAGAAATAGCTATACCCTCCATTCAACTTTGCTGTAAACCTAAAACTGCTGAAAAATTAATTCTGTTAAATATTTTCCAAGAAATTGCTCATTAGGTAGCACAGTCTACTTTTATGAATGACCATAGTTAAAAATGTGTTTTTTATATTATTGTTTCATTTGATCTGAATTATTATTTCATAGTATTCTCTATTGCCCATGCAATGATAAAATTAATAAACCTGAGGTTTAACATTCTTTTTTAATTAGTTTTGAGTATCATATTATTAGTTTCTTGCTTCATTTTTATTTCAATTCTTTCATGTAAATTCCCTGTATTCATCAATTCATAAGTTTTTATCAAATTGAACTGCATATATTATTAACTCTTAAGCATTCACAATTGAAAAATAACACTAAGAAGACTAATTTGTACTATGCTCATTTTCCTTACCTTTGGTTATTTTTAATTATGTATTTTCGGTCTTGTTCAATTTCATAGATATCCATAGGTGACATATTAAACTAACATTGCTGTTTGGATATTATTGGCTTTATATGTACACTTTTTCTATCTATGAAGCACTTACCCCAAACTAAGAGAGGAACTCATTCCTTGCCCTTTTTAATTTCATTATTTTGTAATTATCAGTTATCTACTTTAAGAAAACCTAGTTGATTGCTTTGCAATGATTCTGGTCTACACTAATTCAAACATGGCTCTGAATTTTCCTGTCCCTGCTTATGTCAGTTTTCATGCCAGTTTGGAAGTGACAGTCTGTTTTTTTGTTTATATTTAAGGCCATAATTTACATTTTATTAACATCCTTACTTACCTGCCACTGTAATTTTTTATGGGTGCATATCTTAATCTGTATGCATATCTTAATCTGTGTGTCTGGCATGAAAATCACCCTTCCTACCGAAGTAGGTTGCTCACACCTTTAGGCTGTAAGGTTGAAATAGATGTTTTTTTTAAAAAATTATGTTGTCAGAATATTTTGTTCTTTCCAAGTTCTACTTCTTTCAGTGCATGATCCATTTATTATTTAGTTCTAGTCTCTTTCAACTGTCTTCACAGTTTTATCTCAGCTCTGCTGCTCTGTGAGAAGGCGTTCTTTCATGTCTGAATAGCTCTTTCACCTGAACTCTTCATTCTTTTGCCTTTTGCCTCCCATTTGTCTTTTCCTTACAAAGCTCCTTTACCTAAATAATAGATGCACAGTTTATGATCCCAGAGAATGTAGTGATGCATTTTAAGAATAAAGTGAGCAGGAGCAGAACACAAGCTAGCGATCTGACATATGGTTACAGTGTTTTTGTGTTTCTTGAAAACATCTGTGATTTCCCTCATAATGTTGTTGCTGGTGTCATCCCTATATGAAATAAGAGTACCTTTAGATCATTTCGCATCATTGACCATAGTGAAATACCCTCGTTTAACACTGCCATTATTAGACTGAGTAGGGTGAAAATAGGAATTTAGATACAGTAAGAAAGTAATAACTGAAGGGGCTGTGCTTAATCGACTTGTGTACTTCAGTTCCCATTAATTATTATATTGTTACAGTGAAAGTGATGATGGTATTTTCATCATTTTTTACTCTATCTTATGACAGGTTTTCTAGAGGACTCCATGGTGCTTTAAAAAAAAAAAAACAAAACACCTTGTTCTAGCCCCTTTTCCTCTTTATGTATGTGACCTTTCACTACTGGACTATTCCACTAAATTTTCTCTCCCTAAAACTCCATTTCCTATCAGTTGGAGAAAGTAGAGTGGGCAATTTGGGAGCTGTTCTGGCAATGCAATAGCACCTGTGTTTCAGTAATGGAGATTGCAATGTTGAGAGGGCATGGGATAAATAACAAGGATAATTAAGGAAAACCCTAATAAATGCAGAGTCTGAAGAGAGAAATGACACTCTTGGCTACTCTTAAAGAATCGTAGCTTATTACCTTAACAGCTATTTGTGAGAACATGGTGTTACAGAGGGTACAGAGCTGCACTTCTCACCAGTTCACTTTCAAGAAGCATTGCATTTTGTTACTCTGTCAAAGTGGCTATTTTTATAACATATAAACCCATCTGTGATACAGAATATAAAACAACAATAACGCCATAAATTAGATAAGATAATGATCATTCATGTATTTCTTCAATAAACCTTTTGAAATACAACTCACTAGGAATTGCTCATTCATTTTTACAATGACATATGCAGCCTGTACTTTCAAGGAGCTTATTTTAATTAAAAAGACAAACATGGAAATAGATTATTACAATATGGCCTGCTAAGTGCTTTGATAATTTTGTGCAAGATGTTTTACTATCCATTTTCCTGTAATCTGTGCTGCCCACAGTTCAATTTTTAAGAATTCACCCCAAATGTACCTGAGTGTTGGAAGGACAGGTAGCTTGGCTGGATGGATGGATTGGGCAAGATGGCTAGGCTTTGCTAGAGGACACGGAATGTGGCCTTTTGTGAGTCAACAGAGAAAATGTTGCCTAAGTTCTTGGCTTAGTATTTCTATTAAAAAAAAAAAAAAAACATGGCTCAGAAATGAATGAGATAGTTATACAGTCAGATTTTTCTGTATTTGAATGTTAGTTGTAACTTCCTAGAATGCCCTACACTCACAAGTTTAGAATGTGAGTAATCATAAGCAGTGGTTCATCTTCATGGCTATTGTTTTTCTGAGTTTTCATGTACACCTTTGAACAGCTTTTGTGTTTCCCGTTTCTTTGAATTTCTTTATCAGTGAGTTTTGCACTACGTGTCTGATAGGAAGAAAAGATCTTGCATGTCTTTGTGGTTGGTTTCTGGAGATTTGTTTTCTCTTTGTGGTGAACTATTCCCTTGAAGACACAAAGTGCCACTTGTTGTATTTTTTCATGTACACTATTTTTTCAATATTTGTTATCATTGACTTACATGATCTTGGATTTGAGTTGTGTGTATGTCCAGCTGTTTTTACTGTATACCTAGTTAATTTCACTAGAACTCTACTTACTCAATCATCTCACATTTTCCCAGCTCTACTATTCAATAAATAGGTCATGGTTCTGTATTGGATTTTTTCCTCTATTATGTTGATGAATTTGTCCTATGCTATAGGGTATGCTATAGGGTATAGCAGTTTCTTCCTGATTTACCTATTTCTAAGGCTAATTCATGTATAATGTCTTAGGAATTTTTTTGGTGGATTTTGAATCTTCTGTTTCCTTCAAATTAAATGTAAAATTACAGCATTCCATTAAAAATCTCTGTTGAGGTCTTAATTGGAATGCCATTGAGTATTTAGGTTATTTTGAGGGTAATTGAACATATTTGTGAGAATTTGTGTTTTTAATCTGAACATAGCATAGTACACATTCTAAGTATTCTTTAATATGATGTAATGAGGTTTTAGAATTTTTACCTTTTAAAGGTTTTATACTTTTATTTACTCATAACTGTCCCCCAATTATGTCGTAAATACTAATTGCTTTAATACTTAGTTATTAATGCATAAAATGTGATTAAGAGGGTTTTTTGTGTTTGTGGTTTTTATTTATTTATTTTTTGGATTAAACTTACAAGCCACAACCTTTTTGAATGCCTTTAAAACTGAGCGTAAGTTTCCTGTAGTCATTCAAATTTTTTTTGAAGATTCAATTTACTTATGCATACAGAAATGGGGTACAGGAAAGAGGTGCAGGGGCGGCAAGAGGATTTACCAGAAACAGAGTGGGGAACAGAGCAGGCAGATAGACAAAGTACACTGCTGAGGGGAGCAACGGGTGGGTCAGGAGAAGTCTGCTGCCATGGATCACTTCCAGGATTAAACGCGCACTGTAGTGGCCACAGCTTGGCTTAGCTTTGCAGTGCAGTACTTCAACTCACTGTGCCACCAGGGACAGCCCCTGGTCATTCAGATTTCTGAGGTGTACCTTTTCCTGATCTCCAGCATTGAAATTAACAGAATTCTGTTGACATTATATCAGTTTAAGTCACTAGCTGGTCTTCCCTGCCCCCTGAGAAGATACTGACTGTGGCTGTGTTCACCTTTCCTGTGTTTTAGACTGGACAGGTTTCCACACCCGGATGTGTAGGTGGCTCTGTAACAGGACAGAGCCACTGCATTCTCAGCATAGCAGTCGATCACATTTTGTAAATAATGACTTTTCTGTTTGGGAATATTGTGTACACCAGATGAGCATGAGGGAGAACAAATCAACCTCATATTTTACCTCTCTTGACCATTTTCCACTGCCAAGTTGCTTTCAAGGATTGTATAGAAATGCTAAAGGTAACCTCTTACAAGTGACCCAGGTATAGGTGGACTGGTACTAATGCCATGTCCCATTTTAATGACCTGTACGGTCTGTCTAAGCTGAAGTCAAGAGAAGTGAAATTAGGCTTTGGCTTATTCAAACATTAGCCCCCTCCCAGTGAGGAGAGCCTCACTGTTTCTGCAATCTTTTTGGGTCATAGGGGCAAGACTGCAGACTTCTTTTTGTTTCATCAATTGTAAAAGGCTTTGTGGTCTAGTTTACCAAACCTTACCATTGACAAATCATTTTTTAAAATAATGTAATAGTTTATTTTTACATCATTTTGTGCCTGTTTGCATCTCAGTTGCAATTCCCGTGGGTTTCCCATCACCAAATCACCCATGTGCCTCACCATAGTCGAGTGAATTTCCCTCCCCCTCACTGTTTTTGATCTCATTCCCCACTGCACCCCCATTAAAGGTCTCTGGTATATAGTTGTTCATTATTATTATTTTCTCACCTGGACCTTTATACTCCTGCTATGAGTGAAACCATCCGGTATTTTTCCTTTTCTTTCTGGCTAATTTCACTAAGCATTGTCTTTTCCTGCTGCAAAAGATATGTGCTTATTATTTTTTTTTCGTTGCTGAGTAAGTATCCCATTGTGTATGTTTACCACATTTTTTTTTAAATATGTATTTATGCATACAGAACTGGAGCGGGTATACAGGTCAGAGGTGCAGGGGCAGTGAGAGGATTCACCAGACACAGAGTAGGAAGCAGAACAAGCCGACTGATGAAGAACACTGCTGAGGGGAGCAGCGGGCATGTCAGGAGAGGTCTGCCATGCCCTGTGGATCACCTCCGGGGCAGGCAGGGATCGAACTCATGCTGAAGTGGCTTAAGCTTCATGGTGTTGTACTTTAACCCGTTGCGCCACCAGGGAGGACCATGTAACACATCTTTTTAACCCAGTCATCTACTTCTGGGCATTTGGGTTGTTTCCATGTCTTTCTAATTGTAAATAAAGCAGCAATAAGCATGGGGGGGGGTGCAGGTTTCTTTTTGAATAAGTGTTTTGTGTCTTTTGGGTAGATACTTAAGAGTAGGAATCCTTAGTCATATGGAAACTCCATTTTTTAGCAGTTTAAGAAACCTCCAGACAGTTTTTCATAGTGGTTGTGCTAGTTTGCATTCCCATCAGCGGTGCAAGAAAATTCCTTTTTCTCCAGATCCTCACCAATATTTGCTATTACTGGTTATTTTAAGATGTGCCATTCTCACTGGGGTGAGGTGGTATCTCATTGTGGTTTTAATTTGCACCTCCCTTATTCCAAGTGATGAACATTTTTTCACCTGCATTTCCTCTTTGGAGAAGTGTGTTTTTAGCTCTTTAGCCCATTTTCTGATGGGGTTGTTATTTTTGTAACTTTCATCAATTATTTGTATATCTGTGATCAATCATTTATCGCTAGTTTTGTGTGAGAAAATTTTTTCTCAATCAGTGGGATGTCTGTTTTGTGTAATGTCTCTGACAATTAGAGAAGTTTTAAAAATCTTTCTCAGTGTAACGTTTTAATGAGAAGAGTTCTGTTTGAATCTCTGTCTCCTTTCTCTAAGGCAGATAAATATACCAAGTAAATTAACTTTGTGATAGTAAACCAAAAAAAAAGTCAGGTGAAACCCATATGTGTTTTCAAAAGACATGTTCACACTAACCAAGATTTAGACAGGAAGGAGTATTTGGAATTCCAGCACTTTTTCTGTGTAAGTTTTACTTCAACTGGTAAGCAAATAAGGGAAACAAAATGTGCCCTATAAAGGTCTTTGTGAGTCAGAGGTGCCCAGAATGCATGGATATTAAAAAATAAAAAAAATAGGCAGATATGAAACCACTTCTCTTATTAAACTTTTTATACATATTGTATATAAATATGCTTCTCAAGTAAATTTGTTGTTAAAATCAGTCAGCTTGTTGTAACAATGATTTTCCCTTGGGAAAAAGTCTTACAAAGTATACAAACAACGAACTTTGATAGAACAAATGACATTTTGATGCTAGAAAGAAATAGTGAAGACTGAACTTCATAAGGAAGATTCTGAAATACTTTTGATTTGAAAATGAATCTTGCATCCAAATAAAAATATATTCCTAGAAACCTTATATATCTGGATATGGAAATAACAATCAGGAACATAAAAAAGAACCATAAAGGAAAACACTAAATAAGCTATACTATATCAAATTTAGAAACTTTATTTTACCTAAAAACATCATTAAAGTGATAAAACAGTCCTATACTTGGGAGAAGATATTTACCCATTAACTGCAAATTAACTAGATAAACAGTTAAAACTCTGTTAGTTCCCAGCCCAAAGAAAAGATAATGGTCCTATAGTGACACTTCACAAAGAGGATATCCACATGCCTGCACTAATAAACATGGAAATATTAATTGGCCTTGGTTATTAATTTACTATACCTGCCATAACAAAAGAGAATATACTGTGTGACTTAAATGATAGAACTTTACAGTCTCTCGGTTCCAGAGGTGAGGCATCCAGAATTAAGGCTATATGTCAAAAGTGGGCTTGGTTCTCCACGAGCTGTGAAGGGAATCATATTGTTCCATGATTCACCCGGGCTTCTAGGAGTTTACTGGTTATCACTGCCATTCTGGCTGGCTGCACCAGAACTTCATTTTTCACTCTCCCTATGTCTCTGTGTCCAGATTTCCCTTTTTGTGAAAACACCGATCACTCTGCATTAAGGGCTCACCTTACTCCTGTACGATTTAATTTAACTTTACAAATTAGATTTACAGGGAACCTGTTACCAAATAAAGTTACTTTGTGAGGTACTGAAGGTTGAAATTTGAACATACACGATGTGGGGGTGGGTGGCACACCGTGAAAGTCTTAGCAGCCAGGCAGGAAGTTTAGCTCAAACCACAAACACTGGGACAGCTTCAGGTGTTGCTAGAAAGGCACAGGGCTGGTATCTGGTTTATTAGAGTGTAGGTGGACACTCTTTGGCAAAGCTAGATGTATGTGTAAAGAAATTTGACCCGGGATAAATGATCAGAGTCTATCTGTGTTCACTAACACACATGTTCAGTAATGTATATTACAGCATTAGTTGTAATGACTCCAAAGCTATTAGCAAGAAAATGAATGGAAATGTGTAACATCCAAAGCTAATAACCATAAAAATGAGCCAAGTTCTGTTTTAAGAGACCTTTCAAATGCAGTGTTTAGTAGTAAGTCAGATGTAAAGAATGCATCTCTATGACTAATGGCATAGAATTCAAAAGCAGGCAAAATAAATGTAGCATCTTAAAGGTGAAGTTGACGCTACTGTGGGAAACTGGAGCAAAGGAATAGAAAAGCTGCCGTGTGCCAGGCTTGGGCATTGGTCTGTGTTCTTAATCTGGATGGCAGACACAGGTCACCTCATTTTGTGGCAGTTCTTCTGTTCTGTAGTTGTGATTTGTTTACCTCTTATTGCGTTCATACATTAACGGGTCTGTTTTAATAGTAAATGACTTTTGTCAACTTCATAATAGCTCTTTGCAATTTGCATTTTAGCAAAGAAAGCCTGGTGAGACGTCTGTGATATGTGTAATGTTTGTAGCATAGCTGATAAAAATGCCTATCTTTTTTTCTTACTTTTTACATGTCATAAACATTGGTTACCTATAAAGAACATTTTATGATGTAAGCTAATTTTATCTGGTAAACTGCTTCTCTGGACAAAGAGTAGAGATACTTTTGTACCATATGTATTTTTTAAAAATATATATATTTTAATAATAGTGTAGGAACCAACACACGGTAAATGAAAAGATGAGAATTTTTTAATGATTTTAGTGTACGTTTTGCTACTGTTCTTGCCAGTGTGTTTTCTTTTCTGTTTCAAATAGCCATGCTTACTTGAGTGACATACTTTGTTTACAGACTCAAACATCTGATCCAAAAATTTTTGCAAGTCAAAATATAAATGTTAGTAGGGGATCAATATTCCTAATTTAAAATGAATCGTTGGAATCAAGCAGGGAGAGCTATTTAACTAAAGAAATGTTTACAACGTTCTCTATTTTCTGCAGTTGCTCCATTAAGGGTAAGATCCAAAGTGAACTGAATTGAGCACATACACTGTAAATAGTAGGAAAGACCCATAGTGGTGCCCTAACATACTGTGTTAAGTCTTGGCCTGTTTTTACTGTTGACAAGCATGGAGTGTTAAAGTTAATCATCACTATTTCTTTATGTGGGTTTAAAAAAATCCTTATCCTCAAGGGTATAACAGTCACTTCAGTTCACGCTTTTAAATTCAATCTAGATTGAGTGCTCAGTCTGCTTGTGAAAATAAAATTTGTCTAGTATTTCCCCCTGAGTCATTGAACAAAGCACACACACACACACACGCACACATACAAAATATGTAATGTTTTTAAACAGCCTACTTATGCCAGAATTTCAAATGATTCTGAAAAGTGTAGACATTTAATACAAATATGACCTACTCGCGCCATAAGAGTTCATAAGATTTCCTCTTTTAAAGAAGAAAAATCTGGAGTGCCTTTGAGTCATTTGATTGAACAGTGACTGAACACTTTGGTGTATTTCTCACCTAGGTGCTGGATAGATAGAACAAATACCACTTCTTCCAGCAAGCTGAAGTGTTAATACATGTCTCAGAATTGGGAAAAGTACTTGTAGTCGTAATTGTCTGAAATCTCTTGCTTCAGATTTCGGAGAATCAGTATAAATTGTGGCATTCTCATAATTCTGTAGCCACACTGCCCTCTCCAAGCCACTGCCAATGCACAGCCTAGGCAGGACCAGTCCCTCTGATTAATGTTCTTGCTTTGCATTCTCTCCCTCTTGTTTGGGGATTTACTTTCGTCTTGTTGCTGCCTTCTATTTCTCCCTAATTGATCCTTGAGCTTTTTTCCAGAAACTAGAAGAGAAAGAGACAGACAAACGAAGGATGGGAGGAGAGAAGCCTTGCATTTTCATATTTCATTTATTATTGTAGAGAAATAGTACAAAGCAAAAAATAAATTAGACAATAGCAATAGATGACCAAATAGTACAGTTCTCTACATCTTGATGAGTCTTTACTGTAATTAGTATCTTCTTAGTAATAATCTCATATGTAACATTCTACCTTTTCAGTTATTCTTGAACTCGCAAAATCATAATAACTACTATTTTATGGTCATGGGTCTGTCAGAGGTCAGTTACAAAGCTGGCTGCTCCTTCTGGTGTGTGCCTAGATAGAACTAGACAGGCAGTGCATGTGTCTAGCCCCGAGTTAGGAATATCCACAATCCCCCTTTTTGTAGGAAAGTATCTCTCAGAATCTTCTCTTCCTATGGAATATTCAGCTACTCAGTCACTAGTTCTTCGTGCGTTGGTATACGTGTGCTTTCACATTTTGTTCTCAGCCTGGACATTCTTTTTCTAATACTGTCTTTGTGACCCCTGAATTTATCTTCTTACCTGTATGTCAAAAAAGTTAGAACACATCACGTGGGAAGAACTGCTAAAACTTAACTGTGCAAAGTTTTATTTCTAAGGTCAATGAAGATTAAAGTAGGACAGATACTTTGCCATCTAGTACAAAAAATAAATGTAAATTTTTTCTGTTCACTCATGCTTTTAAACAGGACACTCCAAAGAGCTAAAGTATAGTATTTTTGGCTTTAAAAAATTTACTTAGGAAAATAGCTTGGTCTCAGAAAAACTTTATATTTTAGAAAAAGCCAATTTTGTGAGATGTTCTAAAGTTTCCTAGGCTAGAAGACTCATTTCCTGAACTTTTCAGGATTAAAGCAGACAGTATGAACTGATGATCACAGTAATAGTTGTTGTTCTTCTCAACACACGGTAAGAATCACAATTGAAACCAACTGAAGGAAAAACAAAAAGAAAAAAATAAAAAGCTTTTTCGTAGTGACTGGGAAGGACATGGAAGCAGCTCACAAAATCAAAGGAAAACAAACACTGAGACCTGAAGTCCCAGGCACTGACATGGGTTTAGCCCTGCGGATTTTTCTCTTAATTCTGCTAGTAGTTCCTAGATTTCACGTTATCAAGTGAAATGTGTCTTCACGGTGAGCAGTGACTAAGGGGAATACAGGGTCAGACACTTAGGATCCAATATGGTGGAATTCAAGAATTGTGGAAGGATTCCAGTTGACTTAGGGGCTCAAGAGTGGTACATTCTATCACGGAGGGAGTTGCAGCTTGTCACAGGTAATGCTCAGGAATACACAGCACCGGGATGGATATTCCCAGGGATGCGCAAACCACAGAGGAGGACAAGGTAGTTGAGAGGCTGCTCTGGGCTTGTGGGAGCCCTTGCCCAGGGCGCCAGCGCGACACTATGAAACACATTGCCATTTCCAAGCTATACCTCACTCCTGAATCCTTTCTACAAAGTTGGGTTGCCAGGGACTGGCTGCAACAGATGTAATGTGGCATCATCCAGCCCCAGGTGAAAAGAGTCATGAACAGGTAAGAGGACCAGGTAGCAACAACTTCTGGAATGTGCTCTTTCATTCTTTGCAGAATGGCAATTGCAGTGAAAATTCTCATTCTTGTGAGCCACAGGTAGTTCATGGAGTAGAATCAGCAGAAGTAACCACGCCTGTGTGCTGGTTCTGGACTAGCAGGTTGCCTCCCAAGTATCACAAGTGATTCCATGACTGTGTGTTTTTGTACGAGAACCTCTCAGTAGGCATTTTCTGCTTTACTAGGCAGGGTTGTTTATAGGTTCTGTGATCTCTCTCAAAGTTCAGAGTTTTTCTCCTTTTTAATTCCTAGCATTAGGTATCCCCTAATATATGGGATTTTCCTAATGCATCTCCTAACATTAAGGCACATACATTGTAGTGAGGGAGACCAGAATAAGCCGTACCCACAAAGCCATACCCACAGGAAATCACTCATATGGCAATACTCCCACGCCATAAACCCATGCAAGTAAAACAGTGGGGAGCAGCAGGGTGTTTAGGAGGCAGTATTGAAGAGTTAACTGAGTGTGCTGTGTGTGTGCAGAGGGGCTGTAGGGAAAAAAAAAACTGGAATATTCAAGATACATTCTGAGTAATTTGGTTACATTGCTGTTTTCCCTTTCTGCATCTGATGAAATTGTGCTTTGAAGAACTTGAGGATAAAATCAATAATAAAATCTATAATAAGAAAAGTCTAAACTTAGGAAATGTGATTCAACAGATGAGTTAGGAAGTGAAGAATCACAGCCCACATGATTTTAAACATGTTTGCCCAAAGGGAAAGTAAGGGAGACAACCTTCGATGCCTGAGGTAGAGTGTCAGGAAGATTTCCTTATCTGCAGATGAGGAAAATCAGCTGAGAATATAGATTTGAACAACCCCAGATGACTGAGGAAAGCACTGGAATCCGTGTGGTCTTTCATCAAGCTCAGTGTGCACCTTGGCTATGGGGTGGAACAGCCATGTTGAAAACATACCAGGGGGCAGATATGAAATGCCTCCAGAACGTGGCACCCTTTGTGCTTCCACAGGCAATAGAAATTGTCTTCATATTTATCACAGAATATCATACAATTCTAAATAAAAATAAAAAGCCAAAAATATTATAGATGCTTAAAGCAGAGTTTAATAAATAATATCAGATGTACCAACAGGTACATTCACTTTGCTTAGATAAATATATCACATAAATCTGGAGGAAACAGACTGTTTTATGAGAACGGTAGATATAAAAGGCGCATAAATATGTGTTGAAGAGCTAGGTCTTCAGTGGGCTTGGGTACAGATGAGGGAGAGCTTAAAGAAAATGTTTACATAATGAGATTTTATTCCACTGGAGTTTGTAATGAAGAATGGGCATCATTTATGTAAAAAAAAAAAACCATCAGAAGATGAAAATGTTCCAACAAATAGAACTTGCTGGTGATCCATTATTGAAATGTAACATCTCTTTAGTAACTAGGATGAATATATCAGTTTGATGTTCATTGTTACAGTCCACCCTTAAACATTAAACAAAACCGTAACCCAACATTATCCTGAAGTCGCAATCTTTTCTGCTTTCTAAACCTTGGTTTATTGTAAACACTCTGCTTTATGTTTGTGGCAGATGAAGAAGACAGTGCTTATCCCATTTCCTTGCTTTATGTTCTGCCCTTGATTGAAGAAACTTTTGGTTTATATTAAATTCCCTTAGTACTGGTATCAAGTTGCAAAAATGTTTACCCCAAAGTGAGGGCTCTGAGAGTTTGAAATTTATTGCATTTTGAAGAATATTGCATTGTGGAATATCTTATGCCTTATGTAATTTGGAGCAGGAAAAAAGGCCTAAAGTGATTACATATGATACATGTTTTGAAAACAAACTTCGTAAGAAACTTAGGATTCCCAAGAGAAATGGGTTATACCGGTTTTTTGCTTGTTTTTGGCTGACCTCTGTAGTACCCGAGGCGCGTATTGCCAGAGGGCTGGGGATACACATGTGTGCAGGCATGAGGCGTGCAGGTGGACCTCGGGCGGGCTGGGGCGCCACCAGCCAGCTTGAGGATTCTTTCATCCTGCCGGCGGGAGAAGGTGTTCTAGAAGGGCGGGGCATCGATGCAAGAAGCTGCAGCTAGTCCATCATCATTTATGTCAGGGAGTTTCTGCTGAGGAGATGCCTCCACAGACCCAATCACGCAAGAGCTCACCTGGCTTCCTTGCCATTTGCTTCTTTTCACTCCGTACCCTACCGTATAAGTAAAACACAGATATGTACATATAAAACAAATATGGTGTGTGAGAGAAGAGGGGGAGGAGAGAGAGGAGCGAAGGGGAGGGTGAAAGAAGGAAATTTTTTTAAGTAAACTGTATAAAGGGTCCATCACATTGAGAGACTTCCCTGCAGAGCCTAAGATGCCCACGACAGTGATGGCTGACTTACAGCCCTACTCTCAATGCACCTGACATTCCACTGTTGAAGCTGAGTTATGTGTGTACCCAAGCTTATTTTTTTTCTTTATTTGCCCTTAAAACCTACTGTATGTCTGTCAGCTTGTAATGAAATGATAAAATTGATAAAATACCTAAAAATCAACTGACCTTGTAATCCTGAATATTCAGTCAAGTAGGACAGGGTTGCTCCTTCAGTTCAGCCAAGTAGAATGCTCTTACTGCATTATTTGTCATTCAAAAATGATAGTTCTGCTTTTGTGATTTTCTGGGGGCTTTGCACTGAAGTTCTTGATCATCTCTTCTTTCTGCCTGAGACAGTTTACTGTTGACATGGCTTGCCTTAATTTTTCTGGTGCATCCTTATTGTTGAAGTAGTTTTTGTAGCTCATTCATCTTTGGATACCGTGAAGGGTATCACAGAGTGGGGCTAGTCACATGCAAGACGGGCCTGCCCCTGGCTCGTCTGTTTCTCGCAGTTACCACTTGAGAGTGCAGCTTTGCTGATGGCCTGAGCGCCTGTGCTTCTTCTCTTCGGCTCACAGACTCCCTCTTTCTCTTGTGGACAAAGTGTATGATTTTTGGCAACCATTTTTTGGATTTCTCAATTCCTCGTGCAGTGAAAAGTTACTGTTCTTCAGAATATGCTAACAGAGTGTCTTCATTTACATAATTCTTCACTTCGTACATTTTTCATCTCAGTCTTAATCCCCATGAATTTCCTACCACCAATTCACTTACATGCCATCACCATAGTCCCATGTGCTTTTTAACGCACTATCAGTCTGAGGCAGTGAAAATTCACCTAACTTCTTGCAAATGGTTGTCTTACTACATGTTTCAATTCTATTCTTTTTTCAATTCCATAGTTTATAAAAATAAACGTTAACTTTTTAATTGTTCAAAATTGCACGTGGTTGGGCTAAGGTGAATCATAGACTGTTAGATTCCCTGTGTTCACTAAAAGACCCTCAGATAGTTGGGGGTTATCTCATTTATCCCATGGAAAGGCAGACTAGATAATACTTGTACTTTTTTTTTTTAAAGATTTATTTGTACATACAGAACTGGCCAGAGATGCAGAGGATGAGAGGCTTCACCTAAGACAGAGTGGGGAGCAGAACAGGCAGATCGACGAAGTACACTGGTGAGGGGAGCAGCGGGCGGGTCAGGAAAGGTCTGCTGCGCCATGTGGGCACCTCCGAGGCAGGCGGGGATCGAACTCATGAGGAAGTGGCTTTAGCTTCTCAGTGCAGTGCTTTAACCCACTGCGCCACCAGGGAGGGCCGTACTTTTTTTTATTAGTTTATCTTTACATATTTTTGTGCATTTTGTCCATCTCAGTTGCAATCCCCTTGGGTTTCCCATCACCAAATCACCCTGTGCCATCACTATAGTCCAGTGCATTTAATACTTGTACTTTTTATGTGTTTTCTCAGAGTGAACATCATATGTTATTATTGCAGGCCAAAAACTGTAATTCTCAAAAATTGAAAAGCTATTTTTATACTTCTGAGAAACTAATATCTACTATGTGTATTGCCAACATTTCTGATTTATACTCCATTTCATATTTGAAAGGCAAAGTGAATTCATATTTGTGACAGCTAAAGGTAAATCACGTTATCAGTTTATAAATAGGTCTTTTAGTTTATGCATAAATGTGCTCATGGCTTAAGATATACGATGACATAGTATCTTTACTCTCTTTTGAGAAAACAATTTTCTGAACTGTGATGTTTATGGAAGTTTGGGTCTGTTAACTTGGCCTTCCTAACTTCCTAATTTTGTAATTGCATCTTGCCTTTTTCTTGAAAGTTGGTAGATCGTAGCCTCTCTATGCCCCTGTATTTAGGATTTGAAAGCAGCACTGCTGCATGATTGGCCTAAAACAGTGGTCCACATTGCAGGGTAGCTGGGGACACCTCAGTAGCCATTGACTGTGTGGCCATGGTCTGAGGTGGTCTGGGCATAGCTCAATGATGACATCAAGATTTCATTCCTCTGTGGCCAACATGTCCCTTTCTGTTACCCATAAAAAGTGAGGGTGGGGCCCTCCCTGGTGGCAGGGTGGGTTAAAGCACAGCACTGAAAAGCTAAAGCCATTTCAGCATGAGTTTGACCCCTGCCTCTGAGGTGACCCACATGGCTCGGCAAACCTCTCCTGACCCACCCACTGCTCCCCTCAGTAGGTACTTTGTCAGTTGGCCTGTTCTGCTCCCCACTCTGTCTCTGGTGAATCCTCTCACCGCCCCTGCACCTCTGACCTGTATGCATAAATAAATCTTAAGGAAAAAAAAAAGTGCCCTTTGTCTCCCTGGGACTTGTGCCTCCTGCTCTTGTCACACTATCAATTATGCTTGCATAATGTCACTAATAAATAGCAAGATGGCTTCTCACTGGGCAGCTGTGTCTTGCCTTGCACACCAGCTCCAGGACCTGTCCTGCAGTGTTTGTGGGCATGCTGGCACATTCCTGACTTGACAGTAGATGAGCTACACTAGCCTCGGATAGTCTTTAATAGAGGAAAATCAACAGTCCATGGGTTGGTTCTTACAGAAAGAAATGAGTAGGTCATCCCTCTGTGCATTGCCTAGTGATTTTGAGGAAAAAATATCACTTGATCTGTCTGTGTAGGGTAAGATGATTACAGTGATTTTTTATGACAACTTTGAGATTAATTACTGCTGTGCTTAAAAAGGTGGAATATTCTTTCTTTGCCAATTATTATGAATATCCTGAAGGATAAAAGCATAATTACGGAAGATTTTCTATCCTTACTTAAGTACATTAAGGGACATAAAATTACCTGAGCCCAGACAGCTCCCTTCTCTCACAGAGGACACATTTGCAGTGTGCACTGTTATACATTAGTTTCCATCCTTAGATTGCCTGATGAGCTGTCACTAAGACATTATGATGATACCTTACTGGTAGTTCAGTTTTTCACCTAAGTAAGGGAATGTCTAAGAGATCATGAAGCACGTACAGGTAACTGCTAAATTTAATAAACATTTTCCACATAGTCCAGCAATTTGAAGTAAAGGTAAAATTCATCTTCAGAATGTAAATATCAGCTATTGGAAAACAATTGATCTACTTGATGTTAATCACGAGGAAACTAATCTTTAGATATTGTTGGTGAACATTGAAAGCCTTGTAATCCTGAATATTCAGTCAAGTAGGACAGGGTTGCTCCTTCAGTTCAGCCAAGTAGAATGCTCTTACTGCATTATTTGTCATTCAAAAATGATAGTTCTGCTTTTGTGATTTTCTGGGGGCTTTGCACTGAAGTTCTTGATCATCTCTTCTTTCTGCCTGAGACAGTTTACTGTTGACATGGCTTGCCTTAATTTTTCTGGTGCATCCTTATTGTTGAAGTAGTTTTTGTAGCTCATTCATCTTTGGATACCGTGAAGGGTATCACAGAGTGGGGCTAGTCACATGCAAGACGGGCCTGCCCCTGGCTCGTCTGTTTCTCGCAGTTACCACTTGAGAGTGCAGCTTTGCTGATGGCCTGAGCGCCTGTGCTTCTTCTCTTCGGCTCACAGACTCCCTCTTTCTCTTGTGGACAAAGTGTATGATTTTTGGCAACCATTTTTTGGATTTCTCAATTCCTCGTGCAGTGAAAAGTTACTGTTCTTCAGAATATGCTAACAGAGTGTCTTCATTTACATAATTCTTCACTT
>NW_004567122.1:15876519-16009242 GCF_000260355.1 Condylura cristata
TTCTGATGTTTCCTTGATCTATCTGCTCTCAAGATTTTCACTTTATTTCATTTGTAGCATTTTGTTCCTGCTGGGCATGGTATTGGGTTTGTTTCTGCTTCCATATATCCTGTTCCAAGGGCTGTGAGCTGACTAGGACATGTGGGTCTATACCTTGCATTAATTGGTTACTTTTTCAAGTGTTTCTCCTGTCACATGGGAGACAATTCATTAACCCATGGTAGATTGGTATTTTTGAGAACTTGGGCACTGTTTTTTTTTTTTTAATTGTAGCATCTTTTTTCCTTCAATACATTTCAGGTTAAATAATTACTGTTGACATATTTCAAAATTCACTTCTTTTCTCTTTCATGTTTATCATTTTTATATGACCATAGAAAGAAGTCACCAGTAGTCAAAATCACATATCTGTTACTCCTTAAAATTCTTTTAGAATGTCTATCTTGCCTGAACCCCCCTAGCTGTTAAAATAAGTTCGCCAACTTTTCCACCAGTTATTTTACAGTTCCTATCTAATCTGGTACTTGTCTGAGTCCGAATCTTTTGCGTCATACCTCTTTAAAGTGGGTTACATTTCTTGTTTTACGTCGATGCCTTTGATTGCATGTCAGACATCATGTGCTGCGGAGGGAGACCAGTGTGAGAAATAAGCCATCTGCCTGCCCTAGAGCAGGTCATTAGTGTGGGGATTTGAAGCAGTTTGTTCTGTAATTTAGTTGACCCTACATCTCTTTATTTTAGTTAAATTTAGCTTATGCTACTCCGTTTGTTTTTGATGACAAGGACCTCAGGTCTTTTTTTTGTTACAGTTTGGCACCAAGGACTAGAAGTTTTGTTTGAAACTTTCTGCTGTCTTCTGACTTGAACTCATCCCATATGCCTGCACCTTCGGGGGCTTCTTTCAGTTCTGCCTCTTCTTCAGTGGTAGATGGTGTCTTGATTGACCTTGAAGGGACCTTCCTGAGACCACCTGACTTCCGAAAACCTGGACATTTAGCTGGTGACCGAAATAATAAAATGACTTAAGCCAAAAGTAAGAAATAATAATTGTTTAGTCTGCTCATCTTATACTAGCAGAGTCGCTGGAGAAGACGGGGCTTCACAGGCCTGAGGGGTGGTGCTAGAGAGACAAAAGTCAGGATTGTAGACGTGGCAGTGTTTATGTGTAAATCAGGGAGGAATTCCATTCCGCCTGAGTTTTCAGCTGGGTTGTTGGGTGTGATTTCTAACTGATACTGGCAGGTGCTGCCAAAAAAGAAAAATTTAAGTATATTTTATTACAGTAATGTTGGTTTATAGTTTTATGCAGCTGACACAACATCTGTACATGCTACATTTGGATCTAGTTTCCATCTACCACCATACAAGTAACTTCCTGCACCCCCTTTCCCTTTGCTACCCTACCTGTTGTGCATGTCTTAGGAGCCAACCAACTGGATGGGCGGAAGGTGTGTCCAGACTCATTCCACCCACAAGTCACCTCGCCTCTGCTGTTGGCTCTAAGGGCAGTTTGGGACCTGGGCTCTGAGTTCAGCCTCTAGTCAAATCTGTGTCAGATTTTCCTTTAGGCCGGCTCTTCTCAGATGGCCATTGCCTACAAGCAGAGCTTCCTAGCAAGACAAATGCAAAGAGCGTGTGTGGCCACTCACAGGTCTTTCCATTACTGAAATTCCATTCACTTTCTGGGTGATGTGTTGCTTACACCCACGGGATGATGACGCTTCTGCAGAGCTTGCATGTTGTCCCCGTGACTTTTCTAATAACTTTGCAATTGGCAAAGACAGGACTGCCTGCTTTATGCCTTCCACTCCAAATTAATTCTGTGTCCCCTGGCGGTAAGGCTGCTGATTTTCTTTTCTTTTTTTTCCTGTTTTTGGTTGTTGTTGTTGTTGTTGTTTGTGTGTGTGTGTGTGTGTGTGTGTGTTTTGCCAGTGCATACCCAACAACGATAGCTGGTTTTTACTGACCTTAAATATTATAGGTTAGTTCTCTTTTTGGACTTGATATAAAGAGGCACTTTTCATTTGTTTTTGTGTCTGAACTCATTCAGACTTCCACAATGGGCAATATTTCTCCTTTCTCCATACTGTATAGTATTCTGCTGCATGGAAACACCCACTGAATTTATGTATTCTTTGAATACTGTGCTTTGCTTTTGTGTATAATGTTATGAAAATGCTGTCATTGACCATTTCTTTCAGTGCTCAATCTGTTGCTTTTTTCTCCTAAGAGGATAATTTTTGAATTAAGGCTTTAATTGATGCCGCCAAACAGTTTTTATAATAAATCCTGTGCCATCCCCAGCAATGTGCACAAATTGTACTTATCTACAGACTACAATATTGCTTCGCTTGCCTTTTTCAGAATTTGCTTTATTGGTGTGTTTGAAGGAATATTTTGCTAAGATTCGATTTGCATTCCTCTTGGTGTCTGAAATTCTGGGCATTTTCTGTCATCATTTGCATATATGCTTTTAGGAAGTGATTTTTTTAATTGCTTACTTGTCCTATTGGACTATGGTCTTTTCCTTATTTTAAAGATTGTATGTATTCTCTAAGTCCTTGGTCACTATCATAGGTCTGATTCCCTGGGAAACAGACATTGGGGTAGAGAGATACATGCAGGAAGTCAATGGTAGCAGGATCTGAAGATCAAAATCTTGGGAGACTGAAGGAAGCAGGATTGGGGAGTGGCAGACGCTGAGTAACAGTGGCGTCCCAGTGATCACCTAACTGAATGTCTGGACTTGTGCAGCTGAATGGCTCTGCAAAATATTAACAGATTGGGACATGAGAGCCAAAACTTCACACTTGTAGCAAGTTATTAAATGTGTACAACCTTCCAGCACATCTCTTCATAGAGACTGTCTTTGGGTGAAGGCAGGGGAGACAGAGGTATGCAATAGGAGTGATAAATACTCCCGCAGTAGGTGAAATGGGTGTTGTAAACAGTCCAGAACAGAGACTACTCAGTTCAGATACATGGATTGCAAAGATTTACTCTCACTCTGTTCTGTGTTTAACCCATTTACTTGAGAAATAGTTCTTAATAGTTTGATAAATAGGCTTTAATTTTGACATAGTTTTCTATTTTATAGGAAGTGTTTATACTTGTACAGATACTTAGGCAGTTTAAGGCTGAGAGATGCGTTGAATGCCTTCAACAGAAACCAGCTAACTGCATTGCTGGTATATTTCTAGTTCTTTCATAACTAGATGTATCTGAAAGCAGAGCAAGACTTAGTTATGCTAATTCCTGCTACAGTCACGACATTTTAGAAATGTATATTCTTCACTTACTCAGCCAGTAGGAGTTTTAGACTCTAAGTAAAATTTGTATTTTAATATTAAAGTATGTGCATTATTGAAAAACAACGTATGTATACTACATTAAGTTCACCAGTAAAACTGTCAATCTGATATGTTTCCTCTTATGGTAGTATTAATTTTTGAAATTTCACTGAAGTATTTACGTACTATAACTGAGGTTGATCATGAGGCATTTAATTATTTTTGGAGCAATTATAAATGGGGTTATTTTCTTTATTTCTTCTGATTCTTGTTAGTGTGCTTATAAAAACGTAGGTATTTTTGTTCTGTTGACTTTGTAACCTGGCACTTGGTTGTGTTTATTATTCTGAATAACAGCTGGATGGAACCTGTAGGATCTTGAATATACAATACTACATCTTCTGAAAATAGTGATTGCTTCATTTATTTTATTTTTCTATTTGAAGTTCCCTTTTTTCCCCATGTTTGTCCAATAGCTCTGCCCAGAACTCTAATTCTAAGTTAAACGGAAGTGGTTACAGTGGCCCTCCTTACCTCGTGTTGGATCTCATGGAGAAAACCTTCATTTTCCACCATTCAGTAGTAGACTGGCTGTTGGTCTGATACATGTCCTTTGTTATATACAGGAACATTCCTCCTATTTCAGTCTTACTCTGACATTTTAGCATAAGTAAGTGTTGAATATTACTGCTTCTCTGCATTTGTTAATATTATCATATTTCTATGTTTATGATTGACTGACATATATGAAAACATCTTTGCATCCCTGAGATGAATCTCATTTGATCATGGTGTGTAGTCCTTGTGGTAGACTTTTGGAATCAGTTTGCTATTATTTTTTGAGAAAAATTTCACCTTGATGTTCATCAGCATTATTGTCTGTCCTTTAATTGCGCTATTTTTGACTGGTTGTGTTATTCAGGTTTTGTTGGCATTATATAAAATGTATTAAGGAAGATATCTTGTTGTCCTGTAAGAGCAATAGATAAGGTTGGTATTTCTTCTTTAGATGTTTTATAGAATTTATTTCTAAAACCATCTGGCCATCTGCTCTTGGGCTTTTGTTTTTCAGATTAACTTTTCGTTTTGTTTTGTTTTTATTACTGGTTCAGTTTCCATGTCTTTGATACGTTTGTTCAGTTCATCTGTTTCTTCCTGAGTTAGTCTTGGCAGATTATGTTGATCTAGAAATGTATCCATTTCTTCAAGATTGTTGAATTTATTTATATAGTTGTTCTTAGTAATCTCATGATCATGGATATTTCTGTGCTGTGAGTAGTACATCTCTTTGATGTGATTTTTTTTTATGCCTTATTTTGTGTGTTAGTCTAGTTAGTGGTGTATGTATTTTATCTTAACACATTGATGTTCTGTAGTCTTTTTGAAGTCCATTCATTTCCATTCAACAGAGGTAAGTTTTCATCTGTTGCATTTGTAGTTGTTGGAGGAGTTGGAGATCAGTAACAGTGAGAAGCAGTAGGTAAAGATAACCAGGCACTAAACATCAAAGTTGTGTTTCACCTTGGAATTTCACATTTCAGGTATTTGAAATTTGCACTATGGTGTGTTTATTTGTGGGGTGGGGGGAGCAAATGTTAAAACATGCCGGCCTGGGAGGGGATAGCAGGTGTTGATTCTTCAGCCTGTGCTTCAGCAGGCCTGTCTTCTACGAGGAAGCCTAGGTGCTCTCACTTCCTGTCCTGTGTTAGGAGCCTCACACTCACGCCGCTGGTACTGCTCTGGTGCCCTGTAATCTGGTGCATATGCTTACCAGCCCCTGTGGGCATGCCCCTCTGTGATAGCCGTAGCAGACTCTGCACGGCAGCAGCCCCTCCCACCCTAACTACATTAGACAGAGTTCAGCTAGGCTTCTCCTACTTGTTTCAGTAAGGCTGGTACTCCTGATGTGTATAATGATCATCAGTTTTTCCCTCGGGGAGTTTTGGCTGTGTTTTGTATTAGCTTTGTTGTGCTTGTCTGGAGGAGGCCAGTCTGTCCTCTTTAGCTCCAGGCTGTCCTGCTGGACTCCTCAGATTTCCAAGAATATTTTCAGAAGCTGCACCTTTGTTAGTGGTTTTACATATGGCTGACAGTGTCTTTAGAATGTGTGACCAGTGTGTGGCTGCCTAGTATAGATACAGCATCATCTTCTAGGGAGCTTGTAATAATCCATGCTAACAGTCATTTTGGCATACATTCAAGTATATTTTACCAAGTATGAGATACCTACAACTACTAATACATGCTTAAATGATTAAAACCGTTGAATAAAAGTAATAGAAATTTAAATGAGTCTCTAAGAAAGAATGGCTGCCCCCTCGCTGTGAGACTGAAAATGAGGGAAAGGTCTCAATGTTAGGAACAGTAGCAGTAAAACAATCATGTAGAAACTTCCTCAGACTTGCCTCACTGTCCTTGTGTCGTGTTTCCGAAATTACAGAAAGATTCCAGTGATCAGAAACACTGTGTTGCCAACCAGGCACCTGAGAGGTAACAGTTGTGTCCTGAGGTATCAGTCCCTCCTCAGATGTTAACTGTTCTTGTCTCATTTGGATCCTGACCTTGGAGAGGGTATGTTTAAAATCAACTGGGTACTGCATTGTATTGCAAGAGAAAGATGTAAGAATAAGAAGCAGCTGTAGCTTTGACTGTATTATTAGGCAAAGCTGCAGCATACTGTGGCATAAGGTCTGTGTTTATGATTATGCATCAGCATTAATTGTCCACAATTACAATGACAAAACAAATATAAACAGATTTTGAAAGGTAAGAGGATGTACTGCAGTGCATCAAATAAAACCAAGTGTAGAATTAGAAGTGACTTACTTTGATGTGATTGTTGTAATATGGAAAACACTTCACTCCCAATCTGTAGCACCTCAAAATGAAACAAAAAAAATAGCTCCTTTCATTGAATGGGATAAGCAGAGCTAGCAGGTAAGTTCAAGAGAAAGGAGGGCAATGGATTATAATGGGCATGAACACAGAGGTAGTCAGTACTGGCTTTGTTTTGTGCATACACACTACAGCTTGTGTTCACTTGACCAAGGCTCTGACACTGCCCATTCCCTACCTTCTGGCTTGTCCTGATCAAGCTTTATCAGACATCTCTCTTTCCCCACAAACCCCTGAAATCAAGCTTACTTCCGAGTCCTGAGTTGAAGCAAGCAACGAAATGCAATGCATCCTTCCTTAATGTTCATACCAAGACAGAGGTCACTCACCAACAAATACTTCCAGTCAGACCCCTGACCATTCTGTCTGCAAATTCCTCCCACTTCAGCTAACACACTCACACTCTCAATTAGGTGGCTGTGCTCCTTCAGTGTGTGCTTTGTCATTGTGGTAACTCGGCTCACAGTACTGTGCATGGCTCAGGAGTGCAGGCGCACACTTCAGGTGTGAGCCGCGCACACCACCCTCAACGCACAAATGGCCCTCCAGTGCTGTCCAGCAGGGTCGCTCCCATTCGCTGCTCGCTCTCCATTTCCCCCTCTAGAAGCCTCCACTGAAAGGCAGGTTTCTAGGATTTGTTTCGTCAATTCCACTCTTTTGTTTATGCTCCACAAATGAGTGGAATCGTTTCTCCTTCTGACTTACTTCACTTAGTACAATCACCTACAATTCCATCCATGGTGTTCCAATTGCAAGAGTTCATTTTTTATTTATTTATTTATTTTTAACATACAAGAACTGGAGTACAGGCCAGAAGTGCAGGGGTTGAGAGGATTCACCAGCAACAGAGTGGTCTGCTGCACCATGTGGGTCAGCTCCCTGGCTGGGGCTCGAACTCCTGCCACAGTGGCTGCCAATAGCTTCCATAGTGCTGCATTTTAACCCTTTGTACTATCACAGAGGCCAGTTTTCTCAGCTTGAAACTGATACTCACCCCATGGTGAATTGGCTTCAGACTTATGATCTTGACAAAAATAGTCATTTTTAACTAGCTCAGCATGTTTAGAAACACAAGAGCAGCTGTTTTCCAAACCTAGGAACAGTAGCTTGCCATTAATGCCTCAAGGTCTCCCTCAGGATGCTTTCAGGGAATTCTTTAAAATTTCTACTCAAATGTCTCCTGATTTAGGACTGTCCATTTAATTGTACTTCACTCATGTTATAAATTAGATCATAAATTATACATTTAGCTTATACATGCATGTTATAAATTAGATATTAAATCTTTGCTGTCCATGTTCTATCTCCAATTTTTAGTCAATAATGCTTCCCTAGCACTGTTTCTCTCACGTGAAAGACACAAAAATAATAAAAGGTCTGTTCGCAGTTTAAGGGAGTATTGACTTGCAGCTATGTACTTGAGGCTGTTCTATGATTTAAAGATAAAGCAGTTTGTCATTCACCAAATAAACCTATATTGTTGACTTCATAGATTTTTCAATGAAAATAGTAGACAGTTGATACACATATAAAGTTAGGATGTCAAGTGTCAGTAACAGATACAAATTTTAAGACCATGGAAAATTCATCATTTCTTAATTTCTATACTTATTTAAAGCTCCATTTCTTGTAATAGTATTTTCATTATTTTAGTCTCACAACCTCTTTTCATATTCTGAAAGCAAAAGAGAGAAAACTCTGTAAAGAATGACTTGTGAGAGCATGAACTTCTAAGTTGAGGGTTGCTTGGTTTCAAGGAAGATCAGTGCGTACAGAGCTCAAGGGAAGGCTGTCAGTGGGGGAAGACAAAGTGAGAGAAATATGGCTGGGAACCAGGTAGTGCAGTCATAACTACGTCATAATATGTATTTTACATCTTTACTGTCTGAGATACATCGTATAACGATTTGGTTCTTGATTCAAGCTATATATGATACCAATGTTCAGGTTCATCTTAGAAATAGTTGGGAAAAGTATTGCATCTACCCTTGTAATAATAATAATAATAAAAAATCTGGCTGGAAACATCATTAATAAATGACTTTCTTCAACCCAAGTATGTGTGTAACCGGTGCAGACACTACTGGAAGAATGTAAGCTGTGGAAAGATTCAGCTACAAAGAACACAAGTGACTCGCTGAGGGTTGAGGATCGACCAGTTGTGAGTGTGAAGCCCTGGAGGCCACAGCTCTGAGGGAGCCTGAAAGCTGGAAGGCTTTTGCACCATGATCCCATGAGGCACAGGGAAGAACAAGGAGAATTCTGAGGAAATTTCCTTTGTGATTCTGGTTCAGTGAGGACTTGCAGCTACTATTAAAATTCCATCTTCTCCCCTCCCAAGGAAAACAATAAAGCCTATTCTACAGGGGAAAGCAATCAAAGTGTTTGCTTTTGGATAGCTGTGGCTGCTCATTGTAACTGGAAGTGAGAAATAAGAACAAGAATTCTATCCCAGGAGGGGAACAGAAATGAACAGGCTGTCCATCACAGCAAGTACAGAATGGGCAGAGCACAGAGAGTCACCCTCTGAAAATGGTCTGACAGAGCCAAAAATAGAATTCCCGTGGATGATCATCTTATCACATCCCCACCCCTGGTGAACAATTCAAAGAGAGAATCCAGGTCCGATCCTAGAGCAGATATTAAGAGGAGCCCATCTGCACAACAAAGCATCACTGAAGAAATATAATAAATTTCTGAGTGTCACCCCAATGACCAACTTCTGTTCCATCCCGGCTCATGACTAGGATAACAGACATTCATACTCAAGCTCAACGGGAGAAAAGATGTTCTCAATTATACTCATAAAAATAATGATCATAGTATCTACTGACTTAAATAGTGTCTCTACCTTCTGATGGAAAAAAAAAAAAAGAAATGTGATTTATGACAGAGAAATGACAGTCTAAAGAGATAGCTGTCCTCACCACCAGACACACACATGCTAGGTCGCTACTCTCTGAAAGCTATAGTTTACAATATGGAGACTACCACATTGCATACTGGGACTCACCAAGTAAGCAAATAAATTGTAGATGGTAGAAGCCAGGTTTTCCATGGTCAGAAAAGTACTTAAAATCAAAGGAGAGGCTGGCCCTCCCTGGTGGCGCAGCGGGTTAAAGCACAGCACTGAGAATCTGAGGCCGCTTCCGCATGAGTTCGATTCCCGCCTGCCTGCCGCCTGCCCCGGAGGAGACCACATGGCGAGCCAGACCTCTCCTGGCCCGCCCGCTGCTTCCCTCAGCAGTGTACTTCGTAGATCTGCCTGTTCTGCTCCCCACTCTGTCTCTGGTGAAGCCTCTCACCGCCCCTGAGCCTCTGGCCTGTACCCCAGTTCTGTATGAATAAATAAATAAATCTTTAAAAAAAAAAAAAATCAAAGGAGAGGCTGAAGTGAAATCTGAGGTGCTAGATAACAGCCAGAAATACAACTCTTGCAATGGACTTACAGAGAAATGTAGCCATGTACCTGTGTTAGCATACAAACATGTATTTTCTCTGTGTGGTTCTACAAATACTCGAGCAATGAAATCACCTAGTGCTTGGCTTCTAAAAGAAACCAGGAGAACCTTGAAGACAAAGTCTAGTTCAAAGTCTAGGGTACCTTCCTGGTGATACAAGTGGAAGCTAGCCCCTGCCACTTGGGTGCGAGTTCGATCCCCGCCCCAGGGGTAACACACATAGTGCCACAGTTCTCTCCTGACCTGCCCGCTGCTCCCCTCAGCAGTGTACTTCACCCATCTGCCTATTTAGCTCCCCACTCTGTCTCTGGTGAATTCTCTCACTGCTTTTGCACTTCCAGCTAATATCCCAGATCAGTTCTGTATACATAAATTATATATTAAAGTCTAGGGAAAGGAAAATGAAGCAAGTGGGGATCATCTTACCGTGCCACAAAGTAAGAAAACACAAAAACAAAAACAAAAAATAATATGGGTATTTCAAAAGGGCATAGGAGACAATATGAAATGGTCTCCGGTGCCAAAGATGGAACAATTTGGGAAAAATAATTTAGTAGATTATAACTAAAGAAATATCCTTGGACATAAATAACATAAATATGAATGATAGAGAAATAGAAAATCACCCTTAGAATAGCACGGTCAACATTGCTAATAAATGATAAAATTAGTGGTGAAACAGTATTTACAATTTCAAAATTTTACCAAATATTGATGAGTAACTAAAATAGTACTTTCAGTTCAGGTTCAAAATTTCTTTGATTCCTTTCCCTGCTCCAGGTAAATTTTAATTCTGTGCCTTTAATATGAAGGACATAGTTAAGCACTCTGTAAAGGGAAGAGCGTCACGTTATAGAGGAGAGACTTAGTGAGCATCATCTTGAGTACCACACCCTAGTAGCAAGTCATATTGAACTCCATGCCCCGTGCCATGCTATAGTGGAAAGGGGACTTCACTTTGGTGATAGTCCTTCCCCAAATTTACCACCTCAGACTCACTAAGAGAACACAGGCCAACCCAATTATCCTGCAGTGGAGGAACTCTTGTTATTAAGAGTTTATAGTTATAAGGAGTTTATAAGAGTTAAACTTGTTTATAGTTCATGGTGTCCACATGTGATTAACTTCTCTATGCTTTATTCAGATAACTAGTTTTGGTGAGTTTGATGCATGTTGTGTATCTTACATATTTCCTTCTGGGCCGTGTAATGAGGGTAAATAACTGGAGAGTAAATGAGAACGAAGCCTGTAAACCATAGATCGCACTGTTTTCATTGTGGAGTTTATTTGAACACTTTCCCACATCTGCTTGGGAGACCTTATAAGCACAGCTGACTGGATAGCAGAATGATTCTGGGATACTGTTTATTTGGCAAATATTTGTTGCAGTCAGTACCTTTCAAGCACATGTCAAAAGCATTTCCATGGGAAAGGGTAGTGCCTAGAATAGTGTTCTTGTGAGACCACAGTGTTTCTGGGTAGAGTGATGAAGAAAATCAACTTTGTTGGGGGGAGTTTCAGCATGTAAAGTTAGCTTTATTATCTAATATAAATCTAATTAAAAAGCTCACCCAATAAATCCTTGTTATTTCATGCTGTAGTTTAAGACTCTAATTGCTGTTCTTTATGGCTTAAAACTTAAGTTTTTTATGGTCCTTTTCAAAATTATGTGTTAGTACACACACAAACATACAAGCATCTACATTGCATGTATGTTGTATGTGTATACATATAGGGGAAAGAGAGAAGAAAGAATCTACATTACATGTATGTGATATGTGTGTATACACACAGGGGGAAAGAGAAGAGAGAATCTTGAGGGTAACTAATCTTGGAATAAACCAAAGTTGATGAGGTTTTCATGACAATCACTCCCTTTCTCAATACCCAGATACCCCATGCTTCTGTGTACCATATGATTTAGATTTGATTTAGCATTTATGTACCCTAAGATTACTTAGGGTTCCTTTAGACTCTAAAGTCCTTGGTACCAAAGTGTCAGCACTGACCAGGCCCACTGAGGGTCAAAAATGGGATCCACGACTTCATGCATTCACTTTTGGTTAAACAGTGGTCATTTTACCCATGTGTAAGCTCACATTTTTGTTAATCTTACTTTTCAGCATGCCTTAAAATTAGAACCATATTTCATGAGTAAAATATTGGTGAAAAGCTTCCAAATTACAATTACAACAGCTTTGTGGTTCACATATCCCTTGTTCATTTTAATAGTATTGAAAAAATTGTGCAATCAAAGCAATAATGCTGTGCTTTAAATTACTCCAATAGTTTCCATTCAGTAAAATAAAAAATAAAAAATCTTTGTCACTAAATCCCACAGCTATCAGCAACTTCCCTTTTTCAATAGTTATAAATACATTCAGTTGGTATTTCTGAAATACACATTTCAGTTAATCTTTTGCATACTCAGTTTTATCAGGAACAGTTTGAAAAACAGACACATAGGAGATGAACATAAATTGTTATGTAGACAGTTACTGTGTTCCCTTCCTATAATGAGCATAAGCTGGATTGTGTGAACAGATATCAAAAACACTGTTTACTTTATAAAATTGTAGTTTTTATGGAGGTAAAATTGAGTTGTTAATGATTTAGGTATACACCTTGTCAGACCACTCACGCATCAAGAATTCTCCAACACAGTCATTGGGGCCCCTTCGTCTTTTGCTCCCTACCCCTATGTGGTCTCATTTGACAGTCAGATTTTCAGGGTTTTAATTTAATTTTGTTTCTTAATAGTCCACATATCAGCAATATCATCTGGTATTTGTCTTTCTCCGCACTTCTCTTCGAATAATCCCCCTCTGTTCCATGCATGGTATCACAAATGGAAGAGCATTTTTTAAAAAAAATTACTGAGCAGTATTCCATTGTGTATGTGAATGTGTATACACACACAAACACAAAGACAGAGGTATATACATGTACTACATCTTCTTCATCTACTTCTCTGTCTTTGGGCACTTACATTGCCTCCATAACTGGGTTGTTGTAAATCACGCTGCATGAACATAGGATACATATATCCCTTAAAAGTATTGTTCTTGCTGCCTTCAGGTAGATGCCTAAGAGTGGGTTCCTGTATAATATGTTAGGTCTACCTTCAATATTTTGAGAAACGTACTGTTCATTTTTCTCATCTCAGTCAACAATTGTTTCTGTTCTTTTTGAGATGGGTCATTCTCACAGTATAACACGGTATCTCATTGTGATTATGATTTGAGTTGCCCTGAGAAGTGATGACAAATATTTTTGCATGTGCCTGTAGGCCATTTGTATGTCTAACTTGCAAATGTGTCTATAAACTCTTTTCTGCCCACCCTTGATTAGGTTATTTCTTTGTGTATTTTGGAATTAGTATTTTTTGTTTGTTTTTGTTTTTGAGATTTATTTATTCATACAGAACTGTGGTACAGGCCAGAGATGGTAGAGGGTGAGAGGATTCTCCAGGGACAGAGTGGGGAGCAGAACAGGCAGATCGACAAAATACACTCCTGAGGGGAGCAGCGGGCGGGCCAGGAGAGGTCTGCCACGCAATGTGGTCACCTCCGGGGGAGGCGGGGATCGAACTCATGCGGAAGTGGCTTAAAGCTTCTTAGTGCTGTGCTTTAACCCGCTGCGCCACCAGGGAGGGCCCAGAATTAGTTTTTAATGTCTTTACAGCTGTGTAGTGACAAAAAGAGATGATCAGATCAGATTATCCTAAAGATTCACAGGTAGCATTCTATAGGGAGATTCTGAGAAAAATTTACTTTTTAAATACTGTATTTTTAAACATGAGCCATAGATACAGACTAAAAATTAAGGTATGTACATAGTTGTCTCATTATAAATTGTATAGGGTTCAGTGATTCCTCAATGTAAAATGTGAATAATTTGGATAGTTCTTTCATGGATTCTAGTGAAAAAATGCTCAAGTATTTGGCATAAATACTAGCAAATATTTGATGTACTTAAATTGGAAGATGTCTTTGCTCCAGATGAATATTACAGCATATGCTCAGAAAGATGTAATCTTTATATCTTTTAAAATGATTACCACTTCTGTAATTCTTACACAAGTTTTTCAGTATTGCAAATTGTTTACACAGAAGATGTGCCTAAGCAGAGGTTAAGTTGTTTGTTGTCCCAGCATAAATATGAGTAGTATTTTCTGTCTTGCTTTATCTAGTCATCCATTGTAACTTTCAGTATGTAAAACTTCTTCTAAATAGATTGAGGGAGGGAGTTTTTGAATATGATAGTATTCCCTGATTTTCTAAAACAGTATCAAACAGCAATACATTATATAAACTTGATCATCCTTATACTGTTTTCCCATGGTGTTGGTAATCCTAGGACTATGGTGCGATTTACTTCTATAAATAATTACTAGGATATTAAACATATTTTTAAAGCTTTCTTGGTGAGAAAATACTTTTTTTCTGGTTGTGTATCACTAAATTTAAATGTCTACTCAGCAATTGAAAACCTCACCGAAAAAGACAAAAAATTTCCTTGGAAATAAATCAGTTCAGCAATGCACTGTCATTAACTTTTCCTTTTTTTTTTTTTTTCTGTCAGTGTATACTAACTCAGTATGATATGTTCTAACTTTGTGACTACTTGATTTTTTTTTTTCCAAAACATTACCTAGAAAACTGGTATTTTTCAAAGTAGATTATCAGTAAGTTTCTTCATTAGAATTGAGGTTGCTTCCTGGGGGTTGGATTTAGTCTGGCTTACATCTTACTATCTTTCCCCTTCCCCAACCGGGGCTGGGGTTTGGGGGGTGGGTCGTGAATAATAGAGATTTCAGGAAGGAAAATTTTGCCTCACTAGTCATTGTTTGTACTTTGGTTTTCTTAGGTCTGAGTTAACACAGCTTTTAGTGCCTGTCTTACCTCTTAGTAAGTTTAGCTAGGGGTAAGGATACTTTATCCTGAGTTGAGGGGTTATCACAATTGATTTGATTCCGGAGGCATGTGCTAGCTTTTGAGAGGTGTTGAAGTGCTGCACAATATGGCAGCTTTCTCCTCCTCCTGCTAAACTAGCAGTACAGTGAGGATATGAAGCATCTTGTAAGTGATTGGTTCTAATGAAAGTTACTTCCTTTCCTTTGTATTCAGGCAGGGTTAAACTAGATGACGGTTCCTGAGACATGTGAACATACAGAGACCTACGTGTTTGGGAGTTAGCATTTTAAGTGCAACTGATTTCAATTTTAGCTCTCCTCTGCACTTTTACAACTAGTAATATTCCCTTATTTAATAAATCCAGACCATAATCTTCATAAATATGCAATATTCCCTTAGCCTTACAACTTGGATATTAACTAGTGACAGAACTATAGTTTAAATGTCACTTTTTCTGGCCTCTTTGTTGTGAAGAGTTTTTATTAGGTTTGCAACATTTTAGGATAGCTTTATTGTTCATTGTTTTGGAGAATACATTGTAGTTTTGTAAGCTGTCTAGCTAATTGACGTAAAATTTGCCACATGGTATCACCTGCTCCTGCTGTGGGGCAAATTGCCTCCCCTCACTTGGTGTCACTAGGCTGCATAATTGGCATCACTACTCTGATTCTAGAATTATGTGATAGGGTGATTGTTATTCCAGTTTTTTTCCTCTTTATGATGGTTGATAGACAGAAATAAATCTTAAAAAAGAAAAATGGAATAGCCAAAGAAATCGAGCAACAGCTCTCGTCAGACATCACACATGAACTTGAATCAATTATTTCTTCAAAAACCACACATTTGAAGTAATTATCGAAACTACTGTGATCTCTACTTTGTCAAGGTTCAGTTGAGGTTGTATGGTTGTAGTATTTAAAATCTGTTTTATCATGCCTGAATTCAGTCCTCGTGAAGCAAAAGGGAATTCTAATTTTTAAATAAAGAACTGCAGCTTGTTGCTGAGTGCCTTTGGTGGGGAAGAATGGTTGACTGCTAGGAGTGTGTAAAGGATTGACAGGCGTTGCCGATGGTACTCCTGATGATACTTTGGAAGTTTAAAAGCATAACTTGTTGTGGCATTAGTGCCACTGATTGTGTAATTTTCTCTGGAAGTGCTCAACAAACTAGGCTTAAAAGCTTAATTGTATTAACAAAGCACAGTGTAATCAGGAGTTAATTATTGTGCTTATAAATATAATGGAGATTGAGCTTTATGTAAAAGCTTCCCAGCTTGAATATCTGTTTTACTCCCCATTGCTTGATAAATCAAATTTAAAGTTCAGAGCTTGGTATTCACTGCATACCCTCCCTAAACTCTCACCTTCCCATCATACATATATTTTATTCATCGCATTTAATCTTAATAATTATTTCTCTTTCAATTTGCTACCCTCAAACTGAACTGGGCTCTAAGAAATCACGGTTTGCTTTTACTCATAGTGCAAATATGCATCTAATAAAGAACTCTTATCAAAAAATATTCAACTACAAAACTTAAGAAAACCCAGTTAAAAGAAAAATGGGCCAATCATCTTAACAGCTGTATATCCCGGTTAAAATGCTCAAGGTCTGTAACAGGAACACTGACTGCCGCTAGTGAAAATGTGGAGCATCAGGAACTCTCATCGTTGGTAAAATGGGAAATTGTACAGCCTTTCACTGAAAGCAGACTTCTGACTTCCAAAGAACAATGGCAAATTTTTCACATTTACATTTCATGAGGTGAAAAATAGCATTCTTTAATTTCTGTATCAAGTTTGGATAATTTATTAACTAAGTAGGACTTGTTGCCCAAACTTACTGATGTGATAGCCTAAGCTTGCAATAAAACAGAAGGAAAAGAAATGTTAACATTTTGGAAAGGCCACACCAACTTGGTATCCATTATTAATGTGTGAACTATGTCGCATAACCTGGCATGGTAGCAAAGTAGTCCTGGGAAAGCTTTCAAGCACCACAGTTGTCATTGTGGGTTTTTGTTGTTGTTTTTTGTTTGTTTTTGTCTCTTGGGCTAATAGACCTTTGTAAGTGAAGCAACTAAGTAACACAGTAGCTGCTTGTTGGACCCTACCCATTGATCTCCATCATCTGGCACTGATGGTCTTGTGAGCTTTCTGCCAGTCAGTTTTACTGATTCATGTTTTGAATGATTTGAAAAATGATTATCTCCAACAATGAATCATTTATTAAAATATCTGACAGTATGTCAACATCATTCATGATCTTTATTCTTGTATTTATTCATACCAACATATTCCTTCATTTCTATGGTAATTGAGTTTCCCTATTGAATTCATTTCTTAAGCCTATTCAAAAAATTCTGAAGAGTCCGGTTTTTCCATTTCTTGTGCTAATTATTAGTAAGAACTACAGTTATTAACTAAAGTCAGCTGAATTTTGAATTAATCTGCATATGGTAGGAGAGTCAAATATTTTACAAGGTATCATATTTGTTGAAGTACAGAATTGTAATTCAAAGTAATTTGACTATTAAAATCACTTTCACTTTTTTATGTAGGAAGCTATACTTGTTGATTTTGAAAATGCATAAATGCAGGTGACCTAGAAAATAATTTCTGAAAATTTCTTTTTCTGCCTGAGAAGTCACTGCTTTCTTGAGTTTTATAATTGAACAAAAACTTTTTTTCCAGCAAGTAGTCTTTTTCTTATTTGACTCTGCCATTTAAATGTGCGTATTTAAATAAAACTCTAGGGATCCAGAGGAAAATGCAGAGATTACCTAAACCATTCAGAATACACGTTCATTTAATTATATTTACATGGCATTCAAATTTATTTACTTTTACTGAAAAAAAAAATAATCCAAACAACAAGACTGTTTTTATTCACTGTTTCCTCAGAGGACTTACTACAGATAGCATACTGCATATGCTGCATTGGGCATCTCAAGTTAAGAATCTCTTATAAATTATACCAACTCATCTTAGCATAGCATGGATAGAACACTATTATCATTATTCATAAATTAAATCTTAGATTCTTCTAGATTTTATTATAAAGCACAACTTAAAATATTAAGTTGTATGTAGATATTTTCAAGTACTACAGGGCCTTCAATATATAAAATTAAATTACTTTTTGTCTCATACTACATAGCGTAACTTCTCTCATAGTTTATAATATGATCTTCCAGCTGAGTCTGGAAGTGAAATGTTCCTATTCAGTGTGACTTGGTAGGTTAATATTTAAGTCTGGCTATGCTGTTGTGGTTTTTTATGGAAAAACAAATATTCAAAGGGCAAACAGGAAAGCTATCCTTTTTTTTTTTGGAGTAAGGGGGATATTTTATATTACTAAAGCAATATCTAATCACTTATGTTTTCAGGTTAATTCCTCATTGGCCTATTTCTCCTTTTTGTTTAATAAGGTAGGTCATTTATTGAGAATGTTTTTACTTAGTGCTAACACAACGAAAATATGAGAATAGCCACAAAGGGATGTGTGCAGCTTGCTCTCAGCACATAATTTGAAAAATTTATGTCACTTATGTCGTCTTATATAAACATATTTCTTGACTCGCTAGCCCAAAATGGTCTTTATGCCCCATGTTGACATATTGAAAAAAGGAACAGAAAGTCATTAACTCCATAAGTTTTAGATTTGCAGAAATACTTGAATCAAAAGTAGAAACTTAGATTTCTCTTTAACTTTGCTTGTTAGTGTGTGTTTTCAAGTAAACTTTTTGTTCCTTGTGGTGGGAATTATGGAATATTTAATGGAATTAGATATGTAATTGCTCTGGGGCTTTTAACACAAAATGAATATGTTGAGGGTATAATCTTGATATTAAGTTCTGGGATAATCACTGTGTGGTTTTAAAGTTCAATTTATTTTTACATTAATTAGACTGATGACTCCCTATACTGTTCTGTACTAACGTTGATATTCTAAATTTTGGTTTCATGATATCTATTATTCAGTAGGAGCATGTTTACACATGTTATTATTAAGCAAAATAAAATGATATAAATATTTAACAGTGAAAATGCATAAGAATTAAAAATTAATATTCAGTAGCAATAAAACTCTAAATTTGTAATACTGTATCATCAACTGAAGCTGGAAAATGGAGATAGACAAGAGGGACATGAAAAATGCTCATTTCACTTTCTTACATGAGTGAAGGTAGAGAACATTTTTTATGTTCAAACTATAGAAGTATAAGGTCAGATACTTTGATATAAATTAAGAACATTTAGTTGTTTCAAATGGTGTGTTCTAAAGTGATTAACAGGTAGAAAATAGGTACTAACCAAGTGATACAATGATAGTGTCACATACAAAATGAAAAAGAAAAAGCAAAACTAAATTAAAAACTTAGTCTCAAAGATAAGAATGCATATTAGATACTGTGTACTAGGTGATTATTGTATATTAACATTGAATCTGAAGTGAAGAATTCTCAATCTTGCCGTAAGTCAGAGCTATTAGATCATTTTGAGGCACACAAAATGTAGAAGTGCAGGTTAAAGTTAAAAAAAGGAGGGAAAAGAGTGTAAACCCCCTGTTGACATTTTCAATCAGCTTTTAGAAACTAACTTTATATAAATCAATGAAAACTCATTTTGCTTATGGCTAATTTATACATAATTATGAATTAAGCTAGTGTAGCCATTTCTGATCACAAAAAAAGTCACCAAAGTTGCAAATAAAGACACAAAACACTTCTAGTATTAAGTGATAATGTGTATGCTTTCATTCCCCAACCATTTTTTCCCAGTGCAGGGTCGGGGTGACTAAGTCCTCACCCCGCTACTCTGGCACAAGGGAACAACCAACCCTGGACATTGCAGGGTGCATCATCCACCCTCACTTACCACACTAGCACCACTGGCCAGTTCTCCTAATGCGCATGTCTTTCAGGGGTTGTGAGTGAGTCTGGAATGTCTGGGGAAGCCCACACAGACATGGGGAGAATGTACTAACCACATAGGGTCGTGGCCCTGATCAAGAATTGAGTTTTTTAAATTTCTTATAATATGTTACCTGAGGACCTGCTAAATAAAAGAAATAAAAGTAATCACCCAGTTAATAAAAGGGAATATGAAAATTAAAATTAAAATTAATGTGATAATTAACAATTAAAATAACAAAATTACTTGCCATTTAAGTATGGATACTTTTAAAAATCTGTTTTCCAAATATCAATTATAAAGCAATAAAGTTCTAAAGAAATGCTCAAGAATTATCTAAATGAAAAGATTTCCAAACCAAAGGAAACCTGAAGAAATTGAGTATAACCCTTTGTTCCTGTATAGGAAGAATTAATTTTAAAATAAGTGAGCACTTTCTCAGGTTAATCAGTAAATTTTACATAACCCTGATGAGATTAACTTTTAAACAAATGACTACAAATTTCATCAAAAAGTGATTTAAACGTATACATAGAACTTTATTGAAAAGGGGCATGTACTCCAAAACATTAAACACATCACCAAGCTGCACAGAAGTGGCAGGTCAAATCTGTAAGGAAAATTAATCAAAATGTTTTGTTTTCTCATACGTTAAATTCCAGTTGTCTTACACATGAATTAAAATTTATTGAATGGTGTATTGAGAGTAGAAGAGCACTATAGGAATATAACAATACCCCTAAAGATGGTAGTATCTGTGACCAGTGAGAGTGTGGACACTGGCCAGAGAAGGTTGAGTCCTACCCTAACAAGAAAGGACTGATCGTTTAAATCCAAGGTTTGATTAAGCAGCAGCCACAAGGCAGCTAATTGAGTTGGAAAAGATGGCAGGCCTCTCCGTAAGAAGACAGGACACACATATTTTGCCTTTTAGAGAACACAGGAGGAAGATGGGGTGGCTTTAAATAGTGGTAAGATTTCCCTATAGGGAACAGGCACAAAATTAAAATTGAAGAAATATATTATTCGTGTGTACAAGGTCTCATAAGAAAACAGCTACATGTCTGGGAAATTGAAGAGAATTCACAGAGGATCTGACATTTTTAAATGTCAAGATTCAGTAGTTGCTGAAAAGAGAATCTACTCTCACTAGTTTAAAAACTAAAATTAAATTAAATTTAAAAAAACCCTTGACTGTGGTCTGTGGACACTGGATGTCTTCTATGGTCAGAAATATGATCAGTATCATATGATCAATAGGGAAGTTTCAGGTGCTGGAACTAGAATTAAGCCACTACTCTGCTGTCAACAAGAAGACAGGCCTTGACTATCAGAACAGTCAGCATTACGACAATTTCACATGCCATAGTCCACACCAGCAGTCCCCAGAGCACATGAAATGCCCTGTACCTGTGACAGCTATGAAATCAGTGATTATATCCAGCAACTGCTGCTAAAGTTACCCCAGCAAAATATTGCCTCCCAGATTTTATTTGCTAGTGAAATCTTGTCTCCCTTCTGACTTTCAAATTTGGAGTATATTTATTTGACTGATGGATTCCTAAACCCTCTAACCACCAGCCAGGCTGGAAAAGAGTCTAGAAGATAGCGTTTCTGGTCTTCCTGTCTGTGTGATAGAAAATTTTTCAGTAGAAGAAGTTTGAGATGAATGTGTAGCTTATTCTACCAAAGACACTACCATAGTGTTTATATTGGACCTAAAAGAAGGAATCAGAATATGCCAGGAGAGGAAGTGAGAAGATCTTAGCAGAAGAAGCATGTTTTCAATGGTAAAGAAAGAAAATAAAACAATCTGGAGTTTATTTTGGAGAAGCATGAATAGATTGGTTGGCTAACAAATATTCTGTGTCTGGGCAGGTTTGAAAATGAAAACATTGAAGTAGCATTTTATAGTCGCTGGGTTTAGCTTTAGGGAAAACAGAGAGCTGATTAAAAAAAAAAAGATAAATCCTACTTTAAAAAAAAAAAAAAACTCAGGATGATATTCCTAAAGATCAAAGGAATTTTCATAGGTTCTATTGGTATATCCTGCAAGGATCTTTGTGCTCATGTTTATTTTAGTTTCTCAGCATGCAGTCCAAACTAGTGTGGAAGGATTATGCCTAGCTGGAATTACTAAGATACAGTTTAAAAAATAGCCATCGAAAAGCCTGAAGGTGGAACATAGGTTTACATTTAGGGGGTGTGTGTGGTTAGCACTCAGTATTAAATGAACTCAGGAAAGAGAATCATAATCCAGTTAGAAAATTTTCCTAGGAAAATGAGGTAAACACATTCTCTTCATTTCATGGGAAATGCTCAGGTTTTGTAAACCACTGTTGAACTCGTATCTTTATGCAGATGACATGCCTCAATTTTTGAAACTGTTTGACTAAGTATGTTTTCCTGCAGTATTTTGGAGGACTAGTGTTTCATGGAGCATTTTTGTGTCTACTGTGTTAAAGTCCTTGGGTTTGTCAATTATATCTACTTTCCTTGGGAATAATGTTTTAAAATGTTGGGTTAGGTTATCATTTAGTTCATCTTTGGATATTGTGTGCAATTTTAATGTGCTTCCCTTGAACATTTACAAAACTAGGCAGTTATTAATTTAACTCAGCAGCTGGAAGGAAAAGATAACCTGGACAATTAAATTCATAGAGAAGACATCTTTTATCCATTTCTCTTATACCTCTGCACACAGCAAACATCTTTTTCTAAGAAATGGTAACAATTTGTAAAATTTGCAGCACATACATTTGTGTCTTATGCTTATCTACTAGGATTTTTTAAGTGCTATAAATGACTGAAGGCCAGGGAAATGGAGCAAAAAAAAAGTCTTGAAGATAATAGACTTTGATCTAATTATTTCAAGTTATTAAGAATGTTTAAGTGATGAAAATAGATGCAGGATTGACAGCTTAGGTCAAAACAAAAAATCAACAGTGGACAGTGTTAAACAGATAGGGAAGACACAGTCAAGGTCGTTGTAAGGTGGTCATGCACACAGGCTGAGCCTGTGACTTAACCATAGGACCGGTGAGGATTTTAAGACTTGTTTGCCATGGTCGGAAGGCAGCTCTTCATGATAAGGTAGAAGACAAGAAATGTTCTCCTCTTTAAATGGCTTGAGGTAGTTTTACAACTTGGAGCAAGTCATTCTGCCACAGAAATTGGTCCATAGGAGTCTTTATCATCCTTGATGATTGCATCTCAAATGGATGACTCCCAGGTTGTTGAGAAAGACATTCCTGAGTTGTAAAAATTTTTTAAAAACTTTAAAAAGATTTACAGTGAATGGGGCAGTGAATGAATTTATAATGGAATACTTTAAAAAATAAATGTGCTAAGAAAAGGAAAGTCAGGGATCAAGAGTCAAGAAAAAATTGTGTAACTATAGACAGTGTTAAGGGATGTTGTGGCCATATTTGGCAAAAGATGGATATGAAATTTCTGGACATATCACAATGTTAACTTTGAAATATTTGCATCTACGGATGTGTAGGCCATTTCCAGAAAATGTACAAAATGTGTTATCTGTTAGTTTCCAAAGAGTCTGTTCATTTCCAAAGAGTCTGTTCTTTAAAGAGTTAAAAAAAAAAAAGCCCACTTTATTTTATTTTATTTACTTATTTTGAGGAGAAGTGGTGGAGTGTAAGTTCAGCTGTTGAGAGGATTCACCAGAGATAGAGCTGGGAGCAGAACAGGCCAATTGACTGAAATATCCTGATAAGGGAAGCAGCAGGTAAGACAGAAAAGATCTGCTGTGCCCTTTGGGTCAGCTCCCTGGCCAGAGATCAAACTCGGAGACACAATCTGATAACTCTTCTTTTAAATTGTTGTCTGAAAAAGTGTAAAACAAAAAAAAGGAAAAAAATCATAATACTGAAATTTACACCATACATCAAAAAAAAAAAAGCCAGCACTCTACTATTTAACAGTTAACATTAATGTGCATGTGTGCACATTAGAAAATGTATATAAGATGTATTTTTCTCTCTTGTTTACTGTTGCTTTCCAATTTACCCATATCTAATTAGTCACTAGTCACAAATGAGGCCACACTTTGCAAATCTTTAAGTCCTTACTGTTACTCTCCTAGCTAAATTCAGGTTCTTTCACTTGATGGCTTTTTTTTTTTTTCTCTTCCATCTTAAGTTACATTAACTCTAGTTTGTTAAATTTTGTTTCCAAAATGTGTTCATTTAAAATAAGTATTAGATTTCAGTGTTTCACTTTACATAAATAGTGCTTTAGAAGTGATGTTAGAAATCCCTATATTTTACAACATTTACAAAACATGACCCATGTGCTGCTGGCCTGCATTTTCAGACAATGCCATTTTGTGTTTCTTTCAAGAAATGGCCTACCTTGTGTGATCTTAAGGACTTGGTTACACTACCAATCAAAGTAGATTTATAAGAGAGCATACATTGTACAGAAATGAAAACTTGCATAAAAATATAATAAAGCAATATATAAAAAGGTGGAGTTAACATTCTTAACTCCATGAAAAAGGATGTATCTGTATTGACCCACCCACCCAGAGATACATATATTTCTTGCCATATAAAAAAATAAAGATTAACAGCCTGTCATCCACAAATATGCCTGTTTTTCTCTACTGCTTCTCTTAACCTTATTGCATTCATAAATGTTTTTACAAATACAGTTATATTTGCATTTCCATGTAACCGGTTGTGACAACTTCCTCACTCAAAATGTGGCTTCCTTTTACAAAAACCATTACATCACCTGTAAAGAAAAAATAAGAATCAATGATTTTATTTTTCCTAAATAGTAATTTATGCTAACAAGGCAACACAGTGAAAACAATTTCAGATTTCAGATCCAAGAACTTTAGCTTCCATCTTTCATTTTGTTACTCAGTAATCACGGAGCATGTACTTGATGACTGTGAATCTATTTTTGTCATGTGTAAAATGTAGCTAGTAATAACTTCTTGAAAGGATTGTTGTAAGGATTGAAGAGCATAATAATTATGTCCCTGGTGATCATAGTTGATAGTGTGCCTTGGACTTAATAAGCATTTGACAAGATTGATTTCGTTACCTTGTTACTCTGTCAAAAATTAAGATGGGCTCTTTGCAAATCAGACTTGTGTCAAATAAGCTTAAGAAAATTGCTGAAGTTTAAGTAACAGTTGCCTTAGTAAATTTAAATCATCTATTCTTCAACCCCTCTCCTACTTAAATATTGAATCAGATACATATTATATGTTACCTTCTTGTCTCATGTCTCCTGCTGTGGAATAAAATCCTTGATGATTATAAATACATCAGGGTCATTTCTGTGTTCCGGGGGGTGTCCTTGGAAAGGGCTTTTCCCAAATACATGCTTACTAATATGTGTGCTTTTGATTTCTGGATATAAACCTCTCAGTTCTCATAGTTTTCTTCCAGTCGACACATATTTTTAAAACAACAAATGTATACCTTCTTTTAATAGTTTATTAAGAGTAATATTCATGTTTAAAGGATGCTCTCAACTTTTACTTTCCTCAGTTCAGTTTTCAGTGGTGTCCCCAGGTATATCTTAAATATATTGCACCTGTCCCCAGGTATATCTTAAATATATTGCACCTGGTGGCAGGGACAGCCGAGACAAATGATAGTGTTAAATGCATGACAAGCAAGAGACCACCACTGCCCCCAGTGCACTCAGGATCTGCTTGGGCTTTATGTCTTCTGCACACACAATGAGCAAGGGTTAGGTGCTCAGAAGGAGCCACTTTTATCAGTCAGAAATTCTCTGCCTTTTTAAAATTTTTTTAAAGATTTATTTATTTACACATAGCGCATGTGGATCACCTCCAGGCCACATGCAGGGATCGAACCTGTGATGAAGTGGCTGTGGCTGGCTTGCAGTGCTGCGCTCTAACCATTGTGGCCACCGGGGAGGGCCTCTCTGCCCTTTCATAAATGTAATACAACATGTGCCACATGTAGCCTCATCACCCATGTGTCAGGAGTAAATCAGTCACCAAGGAGATCGCATTGGGAAGGTTTTCATTTCAGTAATAGATCTCGTGGGGATAAATTCTCAAAACATTGAAAACATGCTAGGTGAACATTAGAACGTTTAGAACAATTTTAAGCGGAGATGCCCTTACACCTTATTTTACTTCAATTTAGCCAAACTGGAGAATTTTCTCTGAAAAACCGGCAATCAGATCTAGAAAGTTCTGGGTATCAGACACCTTGGATTCGATTGTCAGTCAAGAAGGTGATTACAGCAAGTTCTTTAAGATTTTATATTCTTCTTGGGCCCTTCCTGGCGGCACAAAGGGTTAGGATGCAGCACTGCAAGCTAGCTGCAGCTGCTTCAGTGTGAGTTCAATCCCCCGCCCTGGAGGTGACCCACATGGTGCAGCAGACCTCTCCTGTCCTGCCTACTGCTGTCCTCAGCAGTGTAGTTTGTAGATATGGCTGTTTTGCTCCCTGCTCTGTCTCTGGTGAAACTTCTCAGTGCCCCTGCACCTCTGGCCTATACCCCAGTTCTGTATTCATAAATAAATATTTAAAAAAATATTTTATACTCCTTTTATTCCCTCCAGAAAGCTAGGATTAAGAACTGGGTGTCTCCCACTGAGTGGCCAAGAAATGAGAGGCGAGGAAAATAGGTTTTCGGTTGTTATGCAAAAAGTCACTGGTTGGTAATAGCAAGGATGGCAGGCAGTAGTGTATGCCAGCTGTTAGTGAAGGCCTGAGACATGCAGCACTTGGGACACATGAGTTGGTGTTTGCAAATGTGTGATGACAGGCACTATGGCTAAAATCGGCAAAGTCATTGTCTTAAAAGTGCCACCCTTTTTCATATCTTGACCATACTCATCCAGTTTTTCAAAAATATAGTAAGGGATACTGAGAGAATTATGTTTTTTTTTTTTTTTTTAAAAAAGATGAACTAAGAGTGTTAAAATAATACATGATTTGTTGGTTTCATGCTGTATTTCACCACAGTGGAACATCCAGGTGTGAGCAAGAGAAGATATAAAGGAGCTCGGGAACTGCAGTGTGTAGCTGTGATGTCAGCTCTGAGAAATCTCTTGCTGTTGCTTATGCGGTTGGCTGCACTTTGAGGGAAGCCAGAGCCACACAACTGGTCATTTAAACTGAGAGGGAGCTAGTTTTTGCACTTTGGGGTCATTGTGGTCTTTAATCCTCATTATCTATGAGCTCCATCTCATTTTTACTCCAATGTTGCAGTGAGAAATTAGAGGTTCAGAGCTCCATCTCATTTTTACTCCAATGTTGCAGTGAGAAATTAGAGGTTCAGAGCTCCATCTCATTTTTACTCCAATGTTGCAGTGAGAAATTAGAGGTTCAGAAGTTACATTTACTGTTAGATATTTAATTATTTGATGCAGTTGTTAAATGAAGCTGTTCTCTTGAGATTCTTTTCCTCTTTGACCTGTAAGGGGACACGACTGATTTTTGTGTATTGATTTTGCATCCTGGCACTTTGCTGAGCTGATTGATTGTTTCATAGTTTTTTTGTTTTAAGATTTATTTTTTATGCATACAGAACTGGGGTACAGGTCAGAGGTGCAGGAAGGATGAGAGGATTCACCAGAGACAGAGTGGGGAGCAGAACAGGCAGATCGACAAAGTACACTGCTGAGGAGAGCAGCGGGCAGGTCAGGAGAGGTCTGATGGGCCATGTGGGTTACCTCCGGGGCAGGCGGGGATCAAACTCATGCTGAAGTGGCTTTAGTTTCTTAGTGCTGTGCTTTAACCCGCTGCGCCACCAGGGAGGGCCTGTTTCCTAGGTTTTAAGTGGTGTCTTTAAGGTATCTATATACATTATCAAAGCTGCAAATAATAACAGTTTTACTTCCCCTTGCCCAGCTAGGGTGCCTTTTACATCCTTTTCTCCCCGGGCTAACACTACTATGTTAAGTAGTAGTTGTCTTACCCCATAATTTAGTGGAAAAGTTTTCTGTTTTTCCCCACTGATAGTGAAGCTATAAAGCCTTTGTTATGCTAAGATATAATGTGGGTTTGGATTATAAATGAATGTTTTTAAATTAATTTATTAAAATATGTCATTTTAAAATAATTACATGTACTCTTATGTTATTTTTATGCATTACATGTATTGAGTGACAGTTTATAAATGAATGGGAAACCAGTCTATCCTTATTAAAAACATCAAAAATGTATATTTACAAAATAAAATATTGAAAAAGCAGAAGTATTAAAACAGTTGTAAAACGATCCCTGAGATTATTGAAATAACACATTTAAATAGGTTTTCAGTTTCCTAAATGCTAATCCAAACACTTTAGTTTTTGTTAGAAAAAAAAAATATATATATATATATATATATAAAAGTTCACATATAGAGTACTAACTTGTATCTTATTTTACAGTTGATGTGTATTTTTTTCATTCTTTATGAGGGGGCACTGTGTATAACAAAAATTATTATAGCTCTGCTTGAAGATATTAAGACTAGTTTTACTTTTTGTCTAGATAGTAAAGTCTTAAGATACAAATCAGGGAATTGTGTTATTGACAAGTTAACTTAGGAAGACAAAATGACTTCATTTTCTTTCTTTAAATCATCCAATTGCACATTTCCTTAAAGGTGCTACATTAAAACTGATACAGAAGATTGATAAGAGGAATTATAGGTTAAAAAGCATCCCAAGATAAGTAAGCCTGGAAATTCTAGTTCAAATTAAATAGCTTTATTTATGTCAGGGGAATAAGATCTTTATTTGTGACCGTTGATGCTAAAGTGTTGAGGAGGTAATTAAGGGTTGCAGTATCTCTCAAGATCATTTGACCAAACATCTCTCATGGAGCTGCTTTCAAAAACCCAATTTGGAAATTAAAGTTCTACTTTAATAGTAGAATTTAGGAAAACTAGAATTAATAGCACATTCATTATGATTTTTCCTTAAGTATAAAACTACAACAAAGCCGGGGTGGTGGCCCAGAGTCTGTGCTCTGTATTGTTAATTAAATTGTGTTCCAGATCAGATAAATGCCATGCTTCTAAAAATAGAAATAAATATGCTTGTTTCTGTAATCTCCTTCATGTATTTCTTCAAGATCCAGGGTGCTGGCATTGCCAACCATTGCATTCAGGCACGTTTATTCACTGCTGGGTTGAGACAAACAACGCAAATATGACATGGAAGAGATCATGTTGTTTAGGAAATTCCAAGTGTAGAATGTCTCTTCTGTAGTATGAGTTCCAGAGCTTTGTTGCTAAGTAGTTTATTGCAAACAAACTTAAAATAGGTAGCTTAGAAAAATATTTTTTTCCTATCACTGACTCCATTGCAGTTCTGCTGTGTGTGTGTGTCTGTCTGTACATACTTGAGTCCTATTCTAGAACCCAGACTGAAAACAAAACCTCCCTGGATTGCCTGTGTTTGCGATGCATTCTAGTTAATTATACTGTGCTTAAATTAGCTACTAATTAATTTTTAGGTTCACTGCAACAGTTTTAATGTGTTTTGTGACATATGGTAGCACTTGCACTTTTCATACAAATTTGAAATGTTAACTTGATTTCTAAATTCAAATTTTACACTTTTTAGTTTTAGATGGGCATGCGGTTTACCCAGCAGTACTACACACACTATTTGTCACTAATCCTTTCACTGGTTGTTAGTATATCTGAGAGTAAAATTTTATATTTAATCATTTGTTGTGTCTTCTATTTTTCAGTCCATGCACATTGTTTATTCTTCTAATTTTAGAATCATCTGGTTGTTGTCACTAAGTATGTCTCTGGATCTCTGATCCACACTTATGATAACATTACAGAATAATTTCAAGGAGTGATGTTGCATCCATCTTTCATTTTTGGAATATTTTTCCATTTATGAAGAATGAGCACACAGTAAAAATAGTCCAGTAGGCCAAAGACAGTGTGGACAGTATTTGGAAACAGGAGAGGATTAATACTTCTTGGCTCTTACGGCAGTAAGGGAAGTGTTGCTCAGATGCCCGGGCTCCCGGCTCCACCACACCCCCAATGTGCAGCTGTCTTCACCCCACATCCACCAGGCAGCTCTCAGTAGGGGACTGAGGATGGCAAGGGTATTAAGTAGTCCAAGAGTCTGAGAGATGACTTTTCCAATGGCTCCGTTGAGAAAATAGAATCATTGCCCTGACCAAAAATTTCTCAAAACTTGGTTATTGCCATCTAAACCTTCCTATCGAGTCTTCTGTTTCAAGCTCCTGTTTCAGGCCTGTGTCCTGGCTTGAAGGCTTTCCCTGCTTCTGCTCCCATCCCAGAGAGATTTGTTGCACGTTTAATCTTATCACAGAATGTACTTTTAATCAGTCAGACCTGTGTGTGATGGAGACCCAATAAAATGTTTCTTTTTTAGAAGGCAGCTGCCTTTGGCTGTCAGAAATTGAGAAGGGCCTTGTGCACTATTATGAGCTTATATTTTAACAGACAATTTGGTTGTTTGAAAATTAATGGAAACTCAGTCTAATAACCATGATGTGAACATTTTGTTCAGGAAGATTGGGGAGCAGTTCAATTTCCATTCTACCGCTTCCTATGTTGATTTCCATGTAACATGCTATCTTAGGTCTGTGCTTAGGCATGCTATTTAAGTGTTTGCACTTCAGTAATTATCATTTGCTTGCTCTGATGTTGGATCCCAAGTTAGAATTAAGAAACTAGGCAGTGGATAGCTACAACTAAATTGACATAGTAAAATATATAAAATTGGCCCTCCCTGGTGGTGCAGCGGGTTAAAGCACAGCATTGAGAATCTAAAGCCGCTTCCTCATGAGTTCGATCCCTACCTGCCCCGGAGGTGACCACATCGTGTGGCAGACCTCTCCTGACCCGCCCGCTGCTCCCCTCAGCAGTGTACTTCGTCGATCTGCCTGTTCTGTCCCCCATTCTGTCCCTGGTGAATTCTCTCACCCCCCCCCCGAGCCTCTGGCGTATACCCCAGTTCTGTATGCACAAATAAATACATCTTTAAAAAACAAAAAAAAAAAAACAAAAAAAATTATCTAAACTAGTATAAAGTTAGTTTAAAACTGTATTTCAGAGTATCGTGTATTCTAATTAACATATAAAACAGTGTTTTCTTGTAAAGATTTTCCTTCTTCCATACAATGGGAAGTTTCTACTTTGTAAAGTACTTAGTAATACCACATGTGATTTACAGAACAATAAACAGTAATTTAGACAGAATTTTATAATGAGTATATTCCAAATTGGATAAGCATATATAAGGTTAAAATTCACTGTCGGCCATACACTGTTGGCCATAGTTATGTAGGGTTCATATCATTGGAATAATTTTAATGTTCTGTCACTATACAAGTAAGAGAATCAAGTTTAAAATAACATTCTCCCTGGTGTATTTATTTTCTTTTGCTTTCTGTTATGGAAATTTGTAAGACTGTCCCTGTCTGGTTGCTAATCAGTGTGACTAAGTGACTTTGTAACAAATTTCTCTGTGAAGCCATCATTCACCTTGACTTTGTTGCTGTTGAACTAATGACTTGGTGGATGGATTTGTCAGGACCTTCAGCTAAGATTAATGTGATCTGTCTTTCCTGCACAAGTAAAAGAAAGAACAAAGAAACAAAATGGGGAAAATGAAAGGCAGAAAGATTTGAGGACTGGGTCATCTGTGTTTATCACTGGGGATTTCAGCACTCTGTGTGAGAGCTTACTGCTCACCTTGCAAATCTTGTGATGGATTTCACTGACCTAGTATTTCCATGACATCAATAATTTATTTAATACACACTAAATGTGTTTATGGGAAATTATAGTTTATTTGAATTGACCATCTTTTATTTAACAAACACAGTAACTATAACAAGGTAGAAATAAAAAGTCTATATAAATTAATGGTACTGTCAAATTGGCCTCTCTAAAATTAATCAGGAAGATTGTTTCAAGGATGTTCAGAACAGACAATTCTGTTAATGTTTAAGTTGATAATAATAATGTATTCTGTTTTAGATAATTAGGGAAGTTTGACCAAAATTATTTTAGAATAAAGGAACTAGGAACATTTTGTAAAAACCCTTCTATACTTAGATAATTTTACTGGTAAACTAAATAAGTAGATGTGAATCAGAAAAATAGAGGAAGACTTTTAAATATGAATCTCTTGTTTAATTTTGCTGAATTGCAAAAGATGTTAACCATATAATCACTGAAACTTGAATAAATGCACTAAATTATTAAAGATGCTTTCATTTTGTTTTCTCACAAAATAATACCCTAAAGTACAAGAGGAAAAATGAGAAAGTAACATTTTCAAGGTTATTATAGTAGTGATAGGAGAATTGGGTAGAAAGTGAAGAAGTTGTCCAGGAAATGAATAGCTCATTAAAAAAAAAAAAATTATTGAAGCAAATACAGCAGTGTCTCTGGACAAATAAATGCTTCTAAAAAGAGAGTTCTTCCCCTTCCCCCCCACTCCCTGCAGTGCAACACCCGGTAATTCCATCAGATTTTAGTATACTTGTTAATCTTCTCTCAGCCATTCATAGTGACTGACTTTCAGTGAACTGGACAGGCAGTGACTGCATTATGTGTGAGTGTGTGTCCATGTGAGTTTTTGTGTAGGTTTATGGTCATCTGAAAAGATGTGTGATCCTACTTGCATTGAGGTCACCCCAAATTAAAATGCCTTTTTTGTCAAAGCAGGTGCTTGGATCTCACTGATGTTTGTGTATCTTTGTGTGAGTGTATATCTGAGTCTGGCTTTGATGTGTGTTTCCTTGATGATAGCCATGTTGGGCATCTTTCCATTTACCTGATGATCATCTGTTTGTCTTCTTTAGAAAAGCATCTACTCAGATCCTCTGGCAATTTCAATTTCTAATTGGATTGTTTGATGGTTTGCTATTGAGTTGTGAATTCTTTCTCTTTTATCCTTTACCATACATGATTTGCAAATATGTCCTCCCCCAGGCTTGATGTAGCCCCACTTGTTCATTTGAGTTCTGTTATTTTTGCATAAATATCTAAGAAAATTGATATTCTGATTCTTCAGGTTGAAAAGACTTTACATAACCCCCTAAAATCAAAAAGGAAAAACATGAAACTGTGAACTTCTCATATACTTACAAAAGGGAGTGGGACTGGGTTGGGAGTTGGCCAAAATGTTTTTGTATTAATTGCAGTCTTTTCTATCATAAAATTTATATAGAATCTTTTTGTTTTTTACTATTCATTTTCAAAAGATTTGTTTATGCATACAGACTGGGCTATGGGCCAGAGGTGCAGGGGTGATGAGAGGATTCACCAGGGACAGAGTGGGGAGCAGAACTGGCAGAGCAGTGAAGTATAGTGAAGAGGGGAGCAGTGGGGGAGACAGGAGAAGTCTGCTGTGCCATGTGGGTCCCTTCTCTGGCTGGGGATCAACCTTGTGCCTGAAGCAGCTGCAGCTAGCTTCATAGTGCTGTGACTTTAACCCATTACGCCACCAGGGAGGGCTCTATTGTCTACTATTTAAATATAGAAAATCTGTAACATCTTATAACTGGCAGTGTCTCACAGTTGCCCACGCCTTACAAATCTCTCTAAATCACTGACTGGCAATCCTGACTGGCAATCACTGCGTTAAGTCAACTAAACTCCCTCCATCAGCAGCTTTCACCCCGCCTCCTGCAGCAAGGGAAGAGTGGTAAGGACGTGGTCAGAAGCCGCAGAGGGTTAGTTTCATCCTGAATTTGTTAAGAAACAGAATATTCTACATATGCTACATAAGAATCATAGTTTAGGGCATAGTAAATATCGGAAATCTTTGAAATCTAGTTTTGCATCTGGCTACTAACATTATTGCAACATGGAAATGAAAGTTCATAAATTTATCTTTGGCTTTTGCAAATCCTCTTTCCTTAGAAAGCTTCCCAAATGCCTATAAAGTTAGAATTTATAATCTCTAGAGCCTAAGTAACTCTGTACAGCAGTCTCATTCCTGACAGTCCCCACCGATGAGCTCACCTTCACTCACCTTCTTGCTTTTACCTTTCCCTATTCACGTTGCCATTTCACTAGTTGGTCAGTTCTTAAATATTTTAACTATTATATTAAATCTCTTGTAAGTAAGTAGAAGTAATTGCTAACTAGTTGTGAAACTGTCATATCTCCTAGTGGTAATTGCATTAAAAATTTAATATTACAAATAAAACAACCTGTAATCAATGGTCTGTCCATCCAAATCTAGTCCAATAGCCCAAAATTTAGATATCTAAATTTTGCAAATTTTCCCCCTTTCTGTCCCATAATAACATTAAAAAAAAAAAAAAAGGCTCATCCCCTTCCCAGGGGGCTTGTGAAAAACTCCCTCACTGTCACTTACATTCTCAACTGATCCTACTACTGCAGGGGAAACTCTGGTCGCAGGCTTAAATACTGTTAAAATGACTTCAGCAGGACAAGAATGAGATTAAGCTGAGCTTGATCATCATTTTCTGGTGTTCTGTGAATATCCAGGCATTTGAAAATTTTATTATTTTCCCTAATAGCTCTTTCACTTTTATGTTTATATGTTTAGTGATGTAATATTAGTTTACAACAATGAATCAATACACTCAAAGGTGTAGGTTCACACCTCTGCAGAATATCTGTTACAGCCCCCACCGCCAAGCACACACACTGTCCACCATGGTCACTGGGCCCCGCCGCCATTGTCCTTCACCTCCACTCCACAATAGCCTTTAATTCTGCAGCTAGATTTCTAGGTTTTTTTTTTTTTTTTTAGTTTCTTCTGTTCCTTTGGGTTACACACATATGTGAAATCATCATGTAATTGTCTTTCTCCTGATATATTTTACTTAGCATAATTCTCATTAGTTCCATCCAGGTTGATGTAAATGGCAGACGTTTATCTTTTATTTTTAACAGCTTAGTAATATTCCATTGTGTTTATGTATCATAGCTTCTGCTCTCTGTCCATGACTTCATATCTGATTGGAAGTAACTTCCATACTTTTTTTTTTTTAAAGATTTATTTATTTATGTCTACGGAACTGGGATATACAGGCAAGAGGTACAGGTGTGGTGAGAGGATTCACCAGAAACAGAATAGAGAGCAGAATATGCAGGTCAATGAAGCAAACAGCCGAGGGGAGCAGCAGGGAGACACAGGTCTGCCTTACCATGTGGGTCACCTCCAGGGCCGGGGATTGAACTGGCGATGAAGCAGCTGCAGCTAGCTTGCAGTGCTGGGCCTAGCCCATTGTGCCACCAGGGAGGGCCTAACCTTGGTACTTATTTTATAAAGTTTTGTTAGGTAAGTGACATTATATGGGCTTGATTTGTATGCCAAGCATTAAGTAAAGCTGTTGCTGCTGTTGCTCCTGCAGCTAGTCTTCCTCCTCCTCGCTCTCCTCCTTTGTCTTTGTAATTGGTTATTAAGCTTAGTAAAACTCCTCCTACTTATAATGCATTACTTAACAGTCTAGGAGTATTATGTATAGATACGATAGCCATCCTTTTTTATCTTAAAGTAATGTTGGATCCATTCATTCATTTACAGGACAGCCACCTGCTCGCTTTTGTAGGATGCAAGTGACAAAGACATTCCCTGTTCAGACGTTGCTTATAGGCTTCAAGGCAGGGCAGACACATACAGTAGAGTTTTGCACTGAGAATACACAAAGGAATACATTCCAAACAGGAAAGGCAGATGGTTGGTTGTATGTGGATTAGAAAAACCGCATGTCGATTGTAAAAATGCCAGGTATTTTGCTACGAACAAACACTGGCTTCACGCATTATTTCTTGCTTTAGAAAATATTCCTGCTAGTTTTTTACTGCTGGATGAATGCACACGGCACAGTCCCTTTCAGAGCTGTAGCTGCATGCCTGTGCAGTCACAGGCACCCCTGCTCCTCCCACCCCAGTGTTAGTCTGCCTAGTCAGCGTTCACAGGAGCACGCAGGAACCGCACAGGGAGGACATAATGCTAACGGAATTATGGGGGGATTTCCATGCCAACAGTGTTCCCTCTTTCTGTGCTTACATCTTGAAACTTTATAGGATGGGAGATGGGCTGAGGCCAGAGAAGAAAAAGGCCCTTTTTCCATTGCTTAATAGGTATGACTAGAAGTGGGTAATTTATTTACTAAATAATTAGTTAGCTCTGATGAGCAAAACCACTCTAGAAAGTAATATCATTTACTTTTAGTATGGGGCAGAGGGAAGTGAATGACTTGTTATGTTGGAAGGCAGGCTGAAAGCCCAGTGTGCTTCATTCATCCCGTGCCGACTGTATTTACCATTGTAGAAGTAAGTACATGCTTTATAGCAAGTTTTAAATAAAAGACTGATGTCAAATCTAAGTTGCTAAAACAGCTGAAGTTAGAAATTATTGTCTTTTGACAGAAAAGCTAGTGTCTTTACAAGAACAAATAAAGCAATTCTTACTGGGTGGAGCTAAAAAAACACATTTTATCACACTCATATAAAATATAGTTTACTGCCAATCTAGAGATAATGGTGATGTATGATTGTATCCTTTCTCACTCTTCTTAAAAGTAGTAAAAAAAAAAAAAAAAATAAGACCCTCCCTGGTGGCACAGCGGGTTAAAGCACAGCACTAAGAAGCTAAAGCCACTTCAGCATGAGTTCATCCTTGCGTACCCCGGAGGTGATCCACAGGCGTGGCAGACCTCTCCTGACCCGCCCGCTGCTCCCCTCAGCAGTGTACTTCATCAGTCAGCCTACTCTGCTCCCCATTCTGTCTCGGGTGAATCCTCTTGCCGTCCCTGTTCCTCTGGCCTGTACTCCAGTTCTGTGTACATAACTAAATAAATCTTTAAAAAAAAGTAGTAAAAATTAGTCTTATCATGTCAGAAATAACTATCCTGACCCCTACTCTAGAACCAGTGTAGCACTAGAAAGGAGCAGTATTAAACACAGTTAGAAAAGCATAAGCACTTTGATATATGCATCAAGAAACCATCAACAGTCCTTGTTCATATAGCCGAAATAAAGTCAGATATTCGATATGCTCTCATAATGCAAACAAAAACAATTACAGTTCTTTCACATTAATTTCAACTGTAAGCATAATAACATGGCATTTATGACTAAATTGCAACCCATTTTATATAGTAAATTGCTGAATACTAATCAGCAAAATAGTCCTGATAAATTGAATAGAAAGCAGTACTAAGTTTGTATCTTTGTCTTACTTGATTGTGGTTATTTCATGTATTTTTGTGCTTTTATAAAACAATTTAATTTTGAAGTTTAAATTTATAATAGTCTACCACCAGTTATTTTTACATTTTTTACTCCATTAAGGCACAGCTTCAGAAAACATCTTAATCCACTGACAAATATTTTAAGAAACCATTAAATTATTTTAAATCTACATTTTATAGATTAATTTACAAATTCTAATTTTGGTAATTACATAAAGTCATAAAGAGTGAGAACTTCCTTGGCGTTAAGATTATTTATTACATCAACTGTTCTTATTTTGCAAAGGTGAAAAAAAGCTAGCTATGAGAATTACTAGTGTCTTTTTTTCTGAGCTCAATTGGTTAACACCCATTCATAGAGATGAAAGGGTGAGTGAGACTTGGCACATTTTAGTGAGTCTTAAAAAGATAAGTTAATTCAGTCACTACTTGAATTATGAATTATCCTGAGATATCTAATGCATATTAATGGTTGCCAGTATTGTCTACTTCTCTCCCATTTCATGTCATCGCTTCGGATATCATAAAGGCCAGTGTTACGCAGTTGTGCTGATCAGTCATTGTTTGTATCTCTGATGCACACTTTCTTCTTACTGTGCACTTCTGTTCATAGCTACTCCACAGCTAACGAGATTTAATTCTAGGGTTCCTCCTCTTGCGGTCTCTTAGTAAAACTGCATAAGCACTTCATCTTCTCTCCTATCCACTTAGATTTATTTGCAAATCATGTTTCAGCTGTGATTGTGACTAATAAACAGAAATAGAATTTTGCTAACTCACATGAAACATGGCTCAAAAGTTGGAAGTAGTAATTAAATACAAACTAAGATTGATACAAGACAGCAATTACTTAAGTTGTTACTAGAGATTCTAAATAGAAATTCTGGAAACAAACTATGTCATTACTTCTATCTAATTAAACTAAACTCATATTCTACAGTTTCAGAAAATTAGGTAGCCTTAAAATCACTGTTTATTTCACATTTTTATCCATTTTTATCCTTGTGAGGGGTCTTTTTATTTCAGTGTCTGATTTTCATTGGCTGTACTTAGAAATGATGATACATTTTTGAATCCGACAAAATTACTCAACTGATTAGCTCTGGTTGCTTTTCTAGATCCCATAGACTTTTCTGCGTGAGACATTCATTACATCTCTGAAGAAAGAGTGTATAAATTTATTTTTCAATCTGGATGATTTTCCTTTTCTTGCCTTTTGTACTATTTAGAACCTCTAGACCGACGTTGAGGAGAATAATCCTTTTCTTTCCAATTCAGCCTTGTTATTGAAGTTCTTTCTATTGGAGCCTCTGGTTGCTGGAATCTCCCTTTTTATTCCCTCAGCTCTGCTGATATCCAAATTGCTACATATACCTTTCCTCACCATTTTATCTGCATTGCAGAATGTCACTGTTTCCACCAATTTCCTGAAATCACAGTTGGCTTTCATTTCCGCTGCCCAGTCTTCTTCCAATTAACCGTCTCAACTGACAATTCCAGTGAACCAAAATCAGCCGATTCTGCTGTCCCTTGTCCACATCACATCACCTTTTTATTAATTCTCATGTTATCTGTTACTTCTGTACATTCAGTGTTTTAATATACATCTTATATTCAGAACTGAGTTATAAACCCATAATCTCTTCCATTATTTGTGCAGTTGCCCAGCAGTGGGTCTTAAACCTAAACACAGTTTGTAGTAACCTATTGTGGATTATGGTAAGAAAGTTGGTGCTGAATCTTAAAAGAGCAATTTAAGGATACTCTTTGTCACATGTGGTGTGTATATATAGGTTTGGAGTGTAAAATTGAACCTACAATTTTTGTAAGCCAGTGCTATCAAAAAAAATTAATTGGCATAACAAATTATCACCTATGGATGCTCCATTTCCTCAAATATCATTTGTAGTTTATAGTTTTCTTTTTCTAAATTGACATTTCTCGCTTGTTATTTTATAATCGATTTAGCCAAACTATGAAAAATAATTGGTGAAGTGATGGCTAGGGGTGGAGAAGATGTCTCGATGAAGTTGTATTTAAGTATGTGCATTTGGGAAATGGGGGAGAAACATACAAGAATCTGGGGAAAAAAACGTCTCTGGGCAGGGGAACTTTGGCGAGGGCCTATGTCTGAGGAGTTCTGTGTGAAGAAGTCTAGGAAGACAGTGGCTTGAGCTGGTGTGCTGAAAGACACTCTCACTTAGGAATGAAGAAGCAGCATTTCCTGCATGAGGTTGGGAGCTGTGGGCAGGGTTGAGCAGGGGATGGTAAAGAGCTGGTTTGTGGTATCTTTGCTCTTTTCCCCTCAACTGCACCGCAGGAGTTATCACAGGGTCAGTGAGCTCCCTCTGCAGCTCCTGGTGGATTCCTGTGCTTTGTTGGCCTTGTGAGTGAGTAATGGAATGGTTACAAGAAAGAATTTATTACCATAATGTTCAGATATATCAACCCATGCATTGGTCATCCCTTTGGAATTAGAAAATAGCCTAAATTGTGATTTGGGGATAATCACTTTAGGTCTCTCTGTTTAATAGAGGATATACAGTGCTGAGTATTAGTATTAGCATTAGTATTAGCATTAGTATTGGGGGGTAAATATCTATGGTGACAGAGAACTTAGGAATATGAAACAGGCAAGTTCATCTCTGGCTCTCCTCTCGTGGAGAGAAGCGGGTTAAACTAGCAGAGGATGCATGGCGACCCTAAGGCCCTACTAACATTTCTCTTCGCTGCACCCGCCTGATATAAAGCTGTTCAGTTTTCATCATTTTGTTAATCATCATCTGTTATGTAAGGTAAACATACCTCTTCTGGAGCCTGGTATTCCCGTTGTATATTGCTTTATTGATAGGCACTTTATCTTCTGTGGATTTCAATATATCATCTCGATTTCCCTGACAGGTACTTTCCCAGAGTTCACTGTGTGTGCACTTCAGTGAGATGAACTGTTCTGCTTTCTGTTACAGCCCATCCTTGGGTGGTTTGTTTTATGACAGCAGTGAAATGATGCTTTTACTGAAGTGATTATGGAGAGTCAAATGGGGCCCTGAGTTAGGGATGTTTTTATGACCCTGAGGATGAAAGGTGCTGAAATGGTAGGAGTAAATATTGTATCAAATGAGAGTACCCATTTGGATTTTTATTTTAAAAATCTGCCCTCATAGTTACTTTTATTTTTAAAACACGCCCATCCAGGCCCATTCTTGGGACTGGCTCTCATCACCAGCGTCTCTAAGTCCACAGTAGGAGCAGTGAATCTCCCACACTTCAGTGAGTAGCCCCTGCACCCAGGACAGCTCGCCAGATCTTTGGTCTGTTCCTCAGGATGCTGTTCTCCAGAGGGGCGGAAAAGTGAGCGCGCCTCCTGTGTTAAATAGTCCTCCAGCTTGCTGCGCCTTAAAATTCCAGTCTGTAGGAGGAAAGAGGCTGGAAATAGGAAGAATAATGAGGGGGCAAGGGAGAGTATATGAAGGTGTCTCAAAGCCAGGTGGACACACAGAAGTATCAGCGACATGTTCAACTGGTGGATAGAGAATTTCCTCTCTGCTTAAAAATAAGCTGCAAATGAAAATTATGAAGTATCAATCCAAGGCTTTTTATGCGAGGACCAGGGAGAATGACCTGCCATCAGTTGAAAGTAGGGCAATTTTTGATGGGTTAAACTTGAAGCCAACATTCAAGAACAGATATTGAGTAGCTTGGTGGTATTGCCCTCATCAAAAAATTTATTTATTTATTTATTTATTTTTTGGTAGTCAGCGTTGAGAGGTCTGTTAGATTTACAATAAGTTATACTAAGACTAGGGAACAGCATCAGTCATTTTCTGTAAAATAATAAAGGAATAAGAATTCCAATTTATAACCTGAGGGACTTGAAATGCAATCATGCTTCTCTTCTTTTAGAATATCATATTACATTAGGCACAAGGTACATATATTTCCATCTCTAGAGACTAGAAGTATGCAGTTCCAAAATTATTTTAATAATTTATAATGTTTTAAAATATCTTATTAACTTTAGTAGATAAACTGGTACTTTTTATTTTTGGAAAATAAGTTTTCTATTATAAAAGAAATATCTGGAGATAGGAAAGTTTGTTCATTTCCAAGATCTTCACTTTAAATAATGGATCTTTGGAATCATACATAAAACTGGATATGTTTTGTATTCTTAATTGTGCTACTTTTAATTCTTTTCATGTGTTATGTAGTTATCCATTCTTTTTGTTGAGCACTTTGGATATTCCCTTCAGTTATCATAGTGTCAGGAAATAACAGTGTTAATTAACCCTAGGACATAAACTACAGGATATATTCTTTAAGAACATATATATATTATTTTATGCCATGAAATGATGTGGCTGGTGATTGGGATCCTGTTGTAGCATGAGAATTATGAGTGCTCAAGTCATTGTGTCTGTGCATGTGCTCATGTATACATGGATGTGTGTGCACATATGTGTCTGTATACGACCTGTACTTGTCAAGAACACATTTTAATTTTTATTGCTTTTCATTTCAATCTTCATAGAAAAGACATAACCGTACCTGAATGTCATGCATCCACTAGGAAATTAGTTCTCTCAGTCACCCTTGAAACTCCTTCACAACTCATCAGAGCTTCTCTGTCCTCTTGTCTGTTTGGATAGGATGAAACTGACATTTCTGGAGAACTTACATATAATGCAGACAAGTTTTTCTTTTTTTCACAACACCAAAAGTTGTTTTGATTGGTAGAGGTAAGGAAAAATAAAGAACATTTATGCAGAATTCTTTAGCAAATTTTCCTTTGCCATCCTGGGCTTAGGAAGTTTTTAACCAAGGTACAGAGAATTAAGCATAATCACAGTTTTATATTGGGTCCTTTTTAAAAAAAGATTAAAAATTTCAGAGACATGGCCATACTGTGGACACTGTAGGAGAAGGAGCAGAAGAGAAGTGGGACAACACATGGTTTGAGAACATTTACCCCCTTTCGTAACCGTGCGCTCTGCCTGTCTCTAGTAGCAAGCCCCCAGTGACTGCTCTTTTACTGAGAGTCTTCACAGATAGTCAGGGCCACTGGATATTGTCAGAGGAGACCTTGCTTTTGTCTGAGGAGACATTGCTTTTGTCAGAGGAGACCTTGCTTTTGAAGACAAGGAGAGGCTCTTAACTCACCTCCCTCCATACCTGATGCTCATGCAGAGATAATTTATTTTGATACTAATTTTGAGAATTTGTAGTTGCTTTTGATCTCTTTCTGAAATAGGGTTAATCTTCATCTGCCCATTAGCTCTACACTTAAAGGGTGATCTTTTTGCATCTAGTCTTCATTCTGCATAGGCTTGACCTGACTGCTTGCAGACCCAGGACTCATCATTCCAGCCTGGTCACTGCATCTGCCTACAATTTTATATTTTCAATTCATTTCCTAACCACAGATGTGTTTATTTTATATGTGCTCCCAGGGATGGCATTGTATTTTTTTCTTTCCATTTTTTAATTCACGTTACCTCTATTCTGTAGCCCAAGAGGCTAATATGTATCTGAAACTGCCCACTTTAGGGTCCTCCTGTTATTCACCATTTTACTGACTGTCATAGCCCTGTTCTAAATCTCAGCTGTAATTCAAGGTGCAAAAGTGTCTTCAGGCAAAGCATTGCATTGCTTTTATATATTTGAGACTTAAGAAACTTTTTTTTTAAGCAGACTTCATACTTTTGAGCAGTTTTAGGGTCACAGCAGTATTGAGCAGAAGGCCATGGATCTCCCCTGTGCCCATTGCTCCCAGACACGCACAGCTTCTCCCATTATCAGCACCCCTGCCACGTGGTCCATCTGTTAAAAGCGATGGACCAACAGTGACACACGTTATCACTAAAGTCTGTAGTGCACATTTAGATTCACTCTCTGCGTTCCTCCTCCTGTGGATTTAGAACAATGTGGAATGACACGTATCATCCATCATAGCATTGCAAATTGTGTTTCACTGTCCGAAAACTCCTCTGTGCTCCACCCATCTATCCTTCCTGACCCCTAGCCCTTGGAAACCATTGTCTCTTGATCATCACTATAGTTTTGTCTTCCAAAATATCAGAGTTGTGGTCATACCAGTGATAGTCTTTTCATGTTAGCTTCTTTTACTAGAAAAAATGATGACTGTTTTCATTAACTGAGCGTGTACTGTGATGAGTGTGAGGAAGTAAGTAATACACACCTAAGTTTGCTTTGTGACATCTGCTCTCATATTTTTCCTCTTCTGAAAACTTTGCATTGTCTGGATGTACCACAGTTGATTTACTAGTTAGCCTGTTGAGAGACATCTTGCTTTCTTGGTTGCTTCCAGGTTTTGGCAGTTGTGAATAAAGTTGCTATAATATCCATGAACAGTTTTTTTGTGTGGACTCATGTCATCAGCTCCATTGGCTAATTAACCAGTGTGCACAGTGCTGGATAATATGAGAGGTATGTTTAGTTCAGTAAAAAACCTCCACACCGGGGCCCTCCCTGGTGGTGAAGCAGGTTAGCATGCAGCACTGCAAGCTAGCAGCAGCCACTTGAGTGAAAGTTCCATCTCTGGCCCCAGTGATGACCCACATGGTGCGGTAGACCTCTCCTGACCCTCCCGCTGCTCCCCTCAGCAGTGTGTTTCAGTAGATCTGCCTATTCCTGTCCTGCTCCCCACTCTGCCTGGTGAATCCTCTCACTGCCCCAGCTCCTCTGGCTTGTACCCCATTTCTGTATGCACAAATAAATAAATCTTAAACTACCACATCATTGGCCAAGGTAGTTGTGTCATTCGCTTTTCTGGCCATGGTATACAAGAGCTGTGGTTGCCACACAGACACCTCAGTCGATGTTGTCACTGTTACAAGTTACAGTCACTCTGGTAGGGGTGTGTCTCATTGTTTTTGAAATTTTGAAAATTCATATGATGACATATGATAACAGGGCTTACTTCCCAGAAGCTATTTTACCATCCGTTTAGTACCTAGAGGATGGTGTCTGGTAGGATCCTTAACCCATTTTTTAAATTAGCTTGTTTTCTTGTTGTTGACATTTAAGTGTTGTTTTTATATGCTGGATAACATCTTTTTTAAAGGTCTTTTGCAAATGCTTTCCCATAATCTACAGCCTACAGCTTATTTTTATTCTCTTAAGTGTCTTCCATACAGAATTTAAGTTTTTTTTTTTTTTTTAAGATTTATTTATTTGAGCATACAGAACTGGGGTACAGGCCAGAGGTGCAGGAGTGGTGAGAGGCTTCACCATAGACAGAGTGGGGAGCAGAACAGGCAGATTGACTAAGTACACCGCTGAGGGGAGCAGCGGGCGGATCAGGAGAGGTCTTCCTCGCCGTGTGGATCACCTCCACGCCACGGGAAGGCAGGGATCGAACTCATGCAAAAGTGACTTTAGCATCTTAGTGCCGTGCTTTAACCAAGGAAGGCCCTTTACTTTTTTTAAGTTTCAATAAAGTACAGCTTCTCATTTTTGTGGATTGTGCCTTTGTATTATATAAAAAAATAATGTAGATTTTCAAACTCAAGAAAACGTAGATTTTCTCCCATATTAACATCGACAGGCTTTCTACTATTTCATTTTCATGTAGGCCTGTGACTCCTTTTGAGTTAGTTTCAGTGAAGGCTGTGAAGCTTGAATTGAGATTCATTTAATGTGTAATGTGGGTAGCTGTTCAAGCACCATTTGTTGGAAAGACTACCTCTGTATTTTTACTGATTATACTAATGTGAATCTATGGCTAGGCTCTCTGTTCTGTCCTGTTCATCTATCACATCTATCCTTTTGCCAATGTCACGTTGCTTGATTACTGTGGCTTTATAAGTCTTGAAGTAGGGTGGTAGCCTTCCAACTTTGCGCCTGTCCTTAAATACAGTATTGGCTAATTTAGCTCTTTTTTCCTTTCCATATAAACTTTAGAATTAGTTTCTCAATATTCACAAATAACTCACTGGATTTATATTGTTCCTGCAATGAATCTAGTAGACCATATTGGGAAGAACTAATGTCTTTATATCATTGAGTTGGCCAATCCTTCAACTGTGAGAGGAATCTTTGTGACTTGACCTGAATTTAGTATAGTTTTCAGGCTTACACAAAACTATAAAAGCAAGTAGCAAATCTTAAAGTTTGTGGCATTCAGTTCTAGTTTTCCTGTTAATATTATTATTGGTGATAAACTTCTCTTATTTTTCCCCCATATGTATTTCTTGGACCAGTACAGATCTATACCCTGTGAACATTAGCTTTCTTTCACTAAGCATTTCACCTTAAATTTCTCTTTATCTACAACTAGACATATGTTTATGTTTGCTATTATATTCAACTATACCTTTTACTCATGCTCTTCTGGAGAAGTGGGTAGAAAAAGTCAATCTGACCATGGCCAGTGATACTAAAACTTAGATGGTAGATGCAGTGTGAACTATCCATTTCTGTGGATAGTGCTCTCTAAATTTTTGTAGTGCTGTACACCAATGATTAAGCCAACTTTAAAAATAAATTTCTCTCACATAGCTTAAAAAAAAAATGAGACGATGAGAGAACATCTGATTGAGATGATCCCACTTGTTCTCAAGTACTTTCTGATGGTAAATTGCTTTTACACAAAATGAGCATTTACAACATAGACTTGCTAGGGTGGTTTTTGGTAATTGGCCATTTGCAGAAGTCTAAATGTTTCCATTAGATAAAGTATTAAATGCTCTGAAAGCTCAGGGAGATCATCAAGATTTCAGTAAATAATAATAGTGTATCTGTGACAACTTGGCTTTTTTTTTTTTTTAAAGATTTATTTATTTGTACAGACAGAGCTGGGGTACAGGCCAGAGGCTCAGGGGTGGTGAGAGGCTTCACCAGAGACAGAGTGGGGAACAGACAGGCAGATCGACGAAGTACACTGCTGAGGGGAGCAGCGGGTGGGTCAGGAGAGGTCTGCCACACCATGTGGTCACCTCCGTGGCAGGCGGGAATCGAACTCATGCAGAAGTGGCTTTAGATTCTCAGTGCTGTGCTTTAACCCGCTGTGCCAGCAGGGAGGGCCCGACAACTTGGCATTTTGTAGGGCAGAATGTATCGGTAAGTCACTGACTATAATTCTTAATAGACTTGGAATGAAAAATAGTTGAAAATTTTCAAGACATGCTGTTTTCATAGTTCTAAAAATAATGGTTTCTAAACTAACAAATAACCTTTCCTAGAAAAGTTTAGGAAAAAATTCCCTGTATTAATGAATTTTACCCAATTAATGCATCAGGACATATTCTCAAGACATTATATGAGAAAATAATTAGCTTTGCACAAAACTTGCTTGTAGCTCATAGTGTAAAATGGTGAGAACAAATACAGAATAATTAAGGAACAGTTATATTAAGTACGTGATCATCTAATTAATAAAAATAAGTAATTATTAAATTTCTATTTTGAATGTGATCCATTTCAGATAATACAGCTCTAGAGAAACATAACACTGGGCATATAACTCACGTGTCCTTTCATGGTTTTTAGTTTTAGTCTTCTCTAACCCTTGTTTAAAACATTTAGACAAAGACTCAAAATTTATGCTTATCAGAATTCACTGTATGATTCTCAATTTCCTATCTTTTAATGTTCTCCTTCAGATATTTTTATTTCCTGTATTTGATATGTGACATCTGCTTTCTCTTAGGATGTAGACAAATGAAAAGGTTGTTTCTTCTCTAAACAATGAAAAAATGCCAAATACTTTACAAATCCACAACTTTTTTGAACCCATTAGAAAACTGAATTTGCAAGCTCAGTTTAAATTTAAGTAACTAAATGGCAAACTAAAAACAAGTCCCTCACAGGGAAATAGGATACAGGGTTTCCCACCTGTCATGAAGAATGAGAGCTGTACCATCCCACTGGCTGAAGCCGAAGTAGAAACAAAATCCCTAAAACTCCACAACAAATACGGTAATGCCCAGACATACTCTTACATACTTATATTGGCAGATACATACAAAAGTGGATCAGAATCCTTTGAGAAAAGAAAATGCTATTTTTCTTGAAAAGCTTTGGTGTATATAGAGAGGTTGAATGAATTGACACTGAATTTAGTTGTAAAGAACAGTTGAAAAAGTGACTTCTGGCAAATTTATCACAAATAATGTATTTCAGCAACATATTAAGCATAAAAGGTAACTAATAAAAATTCATATAACAGTGACATTTTATAAGTTAAAGTGCAAAGTAAATATTAATAATATTGCAATAAGAATGAAGAACATTCAAATTGTTGATTTTTTTCCCTTAACAAGGAAAGGGAAGTTAGAAATGTTTATAAGATGGAATATGCCATCAAGATTTTTGTGAAAATGCTGCTCCTTAGCTGTGGGGTCACTAGATTTAATCAACTAATGATGATTTTGTGAGCTGTTACTAATAATAACAAGTAATATGTGATAGCCATACCATGTTCGTATATCATAATTATATGTGACTTAAATGTTAATGAAAATAGAAGAACACTGCAAAAAGTTAATATATAAAGAAACAACTGTAATTCTTCATGTTCTCAAGTTTAATGTATGCAGAGGTCAGCATAATCCTGAAAGAAAGTTCCACGAAGGTACATGCAGTTTGGGTTGGTAGAGAAGGCTTCGTGGATAAGGTGATAATTTGAGCATATACCTAAAAATCCATATACAAAATCCAAGACTAGTTAGTTAAATGCAGGTAACTGTGAAAATAGCATTCTAGGTCAAATAAAAGTCTGTATAAAAGGAGTCAACTTAAAAATTATTAATATTCACTTTGAACTAGCCCTTATAGATTTATGATTTTCTTCCTGGACAGATCCTGTCACAGAATGACAGTTTTGGTTTTTTTTTTTTTTTTAAAGATGAAAATAAACTAAGAAAACTTATCTTCTGATTGTGCATTTGTCATCCTGGGGCTATTCAGCTGTCCCATATCTTATTTTAGGCAGGATTTAATCAGCAGATTTTTTATTCAGTCACCATTCCAAAGGATATTACTCTGACACACTAATCAAAGTGGGATTAAAAAATTCCAGACCTCTTACTTGACGATAAAACAGCCTAGCAAATCGGAAGGAAAAACTCTTAAAAAAAATGGAGGGGCTTCCTAACATTTTGAACTTTCTGGGCTGGTTTAAGTCTGGGTACCCTGAGCTGTCACCTCTAAACTGAAAGGTCAGTTCATGTCACAAAAGCAGTCCACATCCATCTGACTTGTGGATTTTGTAGCAAATACACACCACCTTTGGCTGAGTCTTTGGATGCAGTTGGTTGGATAACTGAAAGGGTGACCACCTTGAAATGAGTCAAGAGCACAAAACTCTCTGCAGCTGATCCAGTCTGTAGTGAAAGTAATTGTTACATGTGGCCCATGTGACACAAACAAAACAGTTGATTCAACTTGAATATATTGATGATAAATTGAATGCTCTGTGCAGCCTCTAAGGAGCTCGGCTGAATTACAGTGGAATATTGTGGGATTTGTGAGCAAAGCATTTCATCTTTGCGAAATACAGGGGGTGGGGAAGTTAATAGGTTTGACTACAATGTAGCTTTACAAATAAGAAAAAGTGATCATGGGATAGTGACTTAAGGAGAATCAAGTTTTCTGTTTCTGAAATGACTCCAGATCATATAGTTGGGGTGGGATACTGCAAATATGAGGCTCTTGAGTATCAAATTGAATCAAGTAATAGAAGATACAGTAGGAAAAAAAAGTGAGGAGGAGGAGGATGTATTGGTGATATTGATGATAGCAGTGAGATTTATACCTAGACCGTCAGGGGAGACCCAATTCCAATCTTTTGAATCAAGGTCAAACTCTGATTTCCAGCTCAGTGAGTTTTTGAAACTGCTCTTTATACTTGTTCAAAAGATGGCATTCTATAGATGCTGTATACAGAAGTCTGTGCGTGCTGTTATGTAAGGGTGTTTGGTTGTTGTTCATGCCTTCCATATCCTTAATCCACATTTTCGTTGATATTCCTGGGGTAGCTAAAAGATTATACACACGAACACATATGTGTACACACATCTCTAACCTTTATCACCTTTTAGTTATATATAAATATATATACTTATTATAAAAGTATTTATATTTTATTTATAAAGGGATATACTTATTTATATAAATATATTTTATATATATTGCACATATACTTATGTATAAGTATATATGCTTAAATATATACCTATATGAAACATACATATATATTCTTGTATACATTTTATAGATATAAGTGTGTGTATATATATATATATAAAACCTTCCCAATATGAAAATGTTTATCTATTTCTCTTAAATAATTTGTAACTGTATTTTATGCATTTGAATGTTAAATTTTTACATGACTACTTAGGACTATTCTGTGTTCTTGTGGGAATCTATCTTTTTAAATAATGAAATGTGCTACTATATATCTAGTTATACTTACACTTTAAAATCTGTATAGTTATACTTAGGCTGATATTAACTAAATGGAGTTCAGTTTTACTGATACTGTTTTCACACACTGTGTCTCTCAATCTTTATTTTCAAATTTTCTGTGCCCATATTTTTGAGCTTGAAGTGCTATTGGCTTTAAACCAGTCTAATGATATTTGTCTAAATAGGAGAATATAGCAAATATTTTATTTGCTATATTACTATACATTTTACTTTAAACTTACAACTTTTCTAACTGTACTATCTTTATTCCTATATTCTTCTTTGCCGTAATTTACTTTCATGAAGTAAATTTTATTACATTACTTCTGTTAATTTGTTAATGATATACCTTTAGTATCCCTTGACTATTCTAACAAATTATGCATTTCCAAAATTGGTTATTTTGAGGGGCTCCCAGTATAGATTCCACCTACTTTCTTACCAGCATTTATTCCATCAGAATCATGTCGTAACTCTCAATACATTTTAAGCATCAGCATTTTGCTATCCATCTAACTGGGTCATTTCACTTGTGCTCAGAAAGCCAGACTCTGAACCAGTTTGATTTCTCACCTTGAACTGCTTCTCCATAAATTTTATCAAGCCGTGCAAAAATTTTTGTGCTGCTGCAGTTTTACCATCTTTTGTGAGATCTGTCTCTGCTATAGATCAGGTAGGATTTTCTCAGGATGTCTAGAGTCGCCTCTCTGGGGACAGAGATCTCGGTCTCTGTGGGCCTCCAAATCTGTAAGCATTACTTCAGAAATGCAGCCTATTTTAAGTTAAGACCTGTGAAAACTTAAGATAGTGAAAAAACCTCATCTCTCTGTCAGTCCTTTGCCCCTTTTGTAATAGAACCAGTCACTGCTCCCCTTTGTGACTTAGAAAACTGTAGTTAAGGGGGGACATCATCTCGGTTTAGGTTTAGCAATAAAGGTGTCCTACTGCCTGAGAAACTGAGTAAAGAGCTATTACTGCCCCCTTGACATGTTAAGTTTATGCCTCTGTGCATTCCCTCCTCTCTCCTTGACACCTCAAGTCCCTCACCTCCTGTCAGCTGACTTTGCCTTAGAATTTACAGCCCTGTAAATTCTCTATATATATTATTAAAGTGCAAAGGAAATCATCATCATACTCCCTGGGTTCTTCTATGCTGGCAAGCAAGCAAGCATCAGAGTTTGGTAACAGCATAAAAGCTAAAAAGAAAAAAGATTAAGAATAACATTTTAGCGCTTGTTTAATCGGGTGGTATTCGGCATGGCCGAGTGACTCACTCCTGGGGCTCCACATAGGATCTGCAGTAGCTCAGCAAAGACATGGGAAGTTGGGCTTACTGGGGTGTAGAGGGGGGCTGGTAGGAGAGGGTCAGTAAAGGGATTTACCAAGGAAGGCACAGTAACCAAAGAGCTGTAGAGTTATGTTCCGCCTTCTCCATCGAAGAGACACAAGCTAGGTAATCTGGATGCAGTGAGGGAGCTGTTCTGGAAAGTTGAATGCAGAGACCTTTTTCAAAAGAAATCCACCCAGTCTTCATAGGCCAGCTGTGAAATCACCTTTTTGGGTGACAGATTTGTCATTCAATTTTGGTTTTTAATCCAACTAATCTGATACTAATTTGTTCTTCAGTACAGTCTCAGAAGAACCCAGACAGGGTTGGGGAATTTTTCTATATGCCCCAAAACTTTCCAAACTGGGGAAAAAAAGATAACAAAACTGTTCACTTCATTAGGAAGATGATGATTTGTTTATTCACATGCTTAAAAAAAAAACTTACAAAGGAAAATACAAATGTAACAGTTTAGACAAATACTATTTGAGATATCAAAACGTCATTTTAAAATTAAAAAGTAATTGAAATTCTTTACCAAGTAGGACATATTGAAGTCATTTGATAGCTAAAATGCTTTTGCCTACCCCATATATAGGAGGAAAAAGTTGTTTACTGCCAAAAGGTCCTATTACTTTAAGTAAAAATCTCTGTGAACTTTAAAACAGATTTTGAGTTTTAACTGAAATTTACCTCGACATTCTCAATGCTATACTAACTGCATTCTGCCCAAGTAAATACACAATGCTTTAAAAGTAGATCAGTCAAGGAAAAATAGTAAGTAGGAGCCAAAATCAAGCTGAAAAAACAGGAACCCATAATCTCCACATGAGATGGAAGTGTGTGGGTAGAAGAAGTTAGTGAGCCTGGCTAACTAGTAAAAACATAGATGAAACAAAGAGCACCACTTTTTAAATCAGCACAAGAAAAACACAGCAAAAAACATTCAGTTTCATTACTGGTTAAGACTGGAGTTTTAAATCAAAATACAAATTGCATGTCATTGTTATATAGAGGTGGTCAGTGGCATGGACTGTGTAAGAAGTTGGCCTATGCTTTCAAAGGACTTTAACATTTTAAAGCGAATACAATATTTACCTTGGACCAGGTTAAAATCATAAGATATCACATTCAAAGAGGGAAATCAGATGTCTTTTTGGGGTCAGGAAATTTGGGAGTCAGTAATTCACATATTTTATTCATAAGAACTGAAATGGAGTCTTGTATTTTATTTTTCTTCCTACCTAACAGAGTAACAAGGCAGCTTTTGCCAGGCAAGGAAGATAAACATTTGGGTTGTTTGGATGTCTTTGTCTTTATTTTTCTTCTTAAGAGAAACCATGCTTTTGTTTTTTCCCCTGTAATACTGGAAATAGGTCACTGTATTTTCTTTTCTACATTTCCTCTCTAAATTCTACCTTATTGATTTTTTTTTTTTGTAAATTGTCTCCAAAATTCATTACCCTGGATCAAATTCCAAGCAATTCCAAATGCTTTAATTTCTGTCTTTGCACTTTTAAGTTTCATGTTTAACGTTATTTCACTCTAATCCTGGTTCTCTTTAGAAAATTGAAAATAATTTTTGCCCATTTAACTTTTGTTGGTTGTATGATTGCCTTGTATTTATTTGATAAGTGTTAGTTTCCTACTTTTTATTTTCGTATTTTACTGAAGTTTTCTCCCAATATTAATGAGAATATTTTCTGACAAACTGCTTCCTCTTCATTCACATTATTCTTGGAGAAAACTATTTTGTTTTGCTTTCCTTGAATATAGAAATATTAAACATCATACTTTGTTTTATAGCGCTCCGCTTCTCTGTCATTCCCTGTATTTTGAGTTACCTAAAGTATGGTCCTCAGTATTTAATTTTTTTTAAGCTAAACTATGGGTCAAAACTGAAGGTCACAGGGACTGAATGCCCTCTCTGGTCAGCTGGCTCCTCGGTAGTAAGTGGATTAAGAATTTGAACCTACCTAGTTATGCCAGGGTTTTTTCTTCTTCCATTACCTTTGAAAGGGTAAGAATTATTAAGTTCTTTACAGTTTTTCTTCGTCGAACCATTTAGAATTTAGCGGTTATGTTGTTCATCTATTATGTATATTTTTAGTCATCTGATCCACTTGTGCCCTAGATAAGTTGAATTACCCCTTAATAGGTGGGGCACAACACTGGATGGAGAGTCGGAAGTTAAGCGTAGACCATAAGGAAATCTGAAATAGAGAAACTTACTACTCATGTATGTGCCAGAAAGTGCCTGCAGGCCTCCAGGGCCCACATGGGAGATGGGGAGGGGAAGACCGTTGCAGATGAGACGAGAGAGACTGCAGGACATTTGCCTTCATGGCCATGAATGTGGTGCTCTGGGGTTCCTGAGTTAAAGATGCATCAGTCAGTTTAAGCCAACACGGGAGGGTTTTGTAACCCACCTAGGAGTCTTACCTAAGGGGAAGACAGTGGGAGGCAGCAGCTGCTTATTATGAGGGTCTTTGGACAAAGCTCTCTGCAGTTGATACTGGCTGGTGAATCTGCAGGCTGCCTTCTGTGGTGCGTGCTTACATGAGAGGACTTAATTAAAGGTCATGGCAGGCCACTGGCTAACACAGGATGTGAAGGCAGCAATACCAGGGAGTAACAGCCAGACTCTCAATAACAGAAAAATGTTTTTACACATGCTATGTTATATATGATCTTTGTATGAAGAGAAAAAGGAACCAGATTTTCATCATAGACCTACAGTGTGTTAGTATTTTTGTCTTTCTCTTGTGTACCAGTTCTTGTTTTCTAAGTTTCCTACATGTACACAGGGTTTTTATAATCATCATTTTATAAGCAACATTGACAACTACTGATGATACCAAAGAGTACTTATATAAATTACCTGGGCTCAATGTCTACAATTTGTTTCTGATCTGCGAACCAGGAATAAAAGGCTGAAATACAAAAGCAGAATGAGGTTTAAATCTCACTGTTGTGATCTACGATTTAACTTCTGGACTTACTTTGAAGTTCAAATAGCTAATGAATTGAAAGTATTTGGCACAGTGCTTGGCATTCAGGAAGTGATCAATTAAACAAGTGCAATCTCGCAAAGTACCATTTTATCAATTTTACGAGTCACTGCAGTGTACTTTGTTTCATAACCTTGGCTTGGCGGTCAGGACACTCAGGCATGGGCTTTGGTTTGGGGTAAGAAGACAAAGAGAACATGTAAGGCATGTAATGCTCTGCTAACTCGACCTTTGCTTTGTCATGGAAGTGTGAAGGTAGCAAGCAGTGTCCTGCTGGATAAGAGAACAGAGTGAAGACACAGTTTTCTGGATCTCTTGGTATTTGGGAGCTTCAGGGGTGCTCTAAGATGTGTCTGTTTAATGAGGTCTCCTATGTGATAGGAATGGTTCCTTCACTTCATTCTCAGGATGTATTTCTCAGCGATCTCTGCCGGTCCACATTTGTCCACAAAGTTTTCAAAAGCTTGATCTGACCAGTTTGTAGTAATTCTTTCCTGTTAAATGTTTTCCAGATATATTTCTGGGTTTATTATGTTTCTCCTCCAAAGTCATATATTCTTTTGTTTTACATGCATGTTTCTCCTAATACAAATCATAAATTGCACAGAAAGTAGTGATGCAGTTGTATTCAATAAGTCACACACAGTTACTTCATGAAATCATTCAGCCTTTATTGAGTGCCTCTAGTCTGTCTTGTACCTACGTAAAAAAAAAAAAGTATATCATATTTTTTATGCCAAGAACTGGAGCCATCAAAGAGTTTGGCAGATCATAATATAGCTGCTTGAATAACTGAAACTTTTCTCAGTAATTCACAAGAACTAGAAAACAGTTTTCTTAGAAAGCAACTTGAAACACTTCTTGAACCATCTGTGTAAGCTTTCCAACACAATAAAAAATTAATCTTTTTTCCTAAGTTAATAAGATAGAATAGAAGCATCATCTGGTGGTAGCACATAATTAAACTATACTCCAAAAGCATAAATAACAAAAGTCTGTTCAAGCAAATGTAGTCTTTGTTTTTAAATGATCACAGGATTGTGGCATTGGAACAAACAGTAAATAAAGCCAAAGTCAGATTTTTCTAGTCCTATTCTTCCTCAAAGTAGTTTTGCTACAGTTGCCTTATTTCCAGATGTAATCTTCACATAGAAGAAAGGACAGTTCTGTTGGCAACTCTTAAGCTAGGTGTGTGAGTTAAGGTGGCCACTGAGTACATACATGTATTTTGAAAAAAGGAATGTATTTAGAGATTGGAAAAGGAGAGAGAAAATAGATTGCTGTTTCTTATATGTTGTAAAGTGGAACAAATGAGAGGAAAAAAAAATCTGTCTCAAAAGCTCTCTGGGAGTCTGGAGACACATGACTGACGTAACTTTTAGAGTGATTTTCTAGTTAGATTATCATAAAATCCATTTGTTCTACATAGATTTGCCCCTGCAGTGGAGCTAAGCCTTTATATTTGTTTTTACAGTTGGAGAGTGCAGTGTGTGGGGGGTAACTTTAGGATTGTTTCTTTGCAGCATCTAACTGAAAAATTGAGGGGACATAGCTCTCTAAATACTGTGAATGGCAGTTTGGTGGTGGTGAGGTGGGCAAGGGAGGGAATTACAATGATGTGCCCACACTAAAATTTTACATATTTTGCTTTACTTCCTTGCTTTCTGCTTTGAAATAGAATTTAATGTCCTAATTGAATTGAATGTCATACCAAGTATTCTGTTTTCTTCCCCCTAAGTCTTGTAGACCAGACAATCCACCCCAGGGGTACACATTGCATATTTCACATATTTTATGTGAACTGTAAATAAGGCAAAAAAATAAGCCCAAGTTTTTTTTTTTTTTTTAAGATTTATTTATTGATACATACAGAACTGGGGTACAGGCCAGAGGTGTAGGGGTGGTGAAAGGATTCACCAGAGACAGAGTGGGGAGCAGGACAGGCAGATCGATGAAGTACACTGCTGAGGGGAGCAGCGGGCAGGTCAGGAGAGGTCTGCCACGCCATGTGGTCACCTCTGGGCAGGCAATGTTCGAACTCATGCGGAAATGGCTTTAGCATCTTAGTGCTGTGCTTTAACCTGCTGCACCACCAGGGAGGGCCCAAAATATGCCCAAGTTTTAACTACAACAAAAACAAGGGACATAGTTGTTTAAAAAAAAAAAATAGGTCCTTCCATATTTGAAGTCATAATTATTGTAATGGTTTTAAAAGAATATTAGTATCATGAATCACAGGAGGGAGTTGTTCAGGTAAGTATGTGTTCTCTTCTCCATAAAAGTCCTTTGAAATCATTAAGAAACAATAAAACTCTGTAAATTATTTGATTTAATGATTTAATATATAATTTCATTTGCAAAAAAAAATAGAAATAGTCTTAATAAAATCAAGGAATATATTCCATTAGTATATGGTCCTTCATGATCAGAAACTAGTAGCATCAACAAATACCAAACACACATGGCATACACTCACTACTCAGTAGCTTCAACAGTCATTACTGATGTGGCTTTGCCCTCCCTAAACCATACCTCAGAGCTTGCCAAAATTACATTTGTGAAATTAAAAAAAAAAAAAAAAAACTACCCTTTAATGATAGTAGAATGCTGAGCAGTCTCAGGTTCTTTGGTGATAAAAGGAAATGGAGATTGAGGGAAAGAAAGTAGTTTAAATAGTCCACAAATTGTGGAAGCACAAGACTGAAGTCCAGTGGAAGACCACTGTCCTGCTCTGGCGTTTCCTAGGGCGACAGAGGAGTAGACTAGGAAACTGGGCAGTGACGGACATGTCCATTTTCACCCACTGGTCGATGCCCAGCAGCTTGCTTTTGCCATCTGCTGGTCAGGATTTGTGATGTTATCTTTGTCGAGGGGATTTTTGCCCTTGGAATGTCAAACAGAAAAGGCAGGGTTTATTAAACCTGGAGGGAACTTCTTCGGTGAGAAAGAGAAAGGTGCACTTTGTCGTTGCAGTGGCATTAAAACCCAGTGAAATAATCAGCATTTTACGGTTAGAAGCTTAAATGAAGTGCCTGAATATTTAAACAAATAATATACAGTCTCATTATCTACAGTTGTAGCATTTTGTATGTATTGACCTCAATAACACACACACACGTATCTATGTTGTGTGTTTGCTTTCTTGTTAATGAAGGTCTTCGTTTTCTCTCCAAATGAGTTAATTTCCAAGAAAAGGCATACTCACTGACATTGGGCTATCTTCTGACAATTGGTTTGGGTCTTATTGTGTAGCCCAAGTACCTGGGGGTGATACCAAGTGCTTTTGTAGCTGACACCAAATATGTGTCACAACTTAGAGCCTACGGGATATTTTGTAACCACTTTCATTCATGATCATTTACTCTAAATATAGGACAAAGTGGCAAAAAGGATCATATTTTTTTTTCCTTGTTACTGTTGTACAAAGAAGGAATCTAGCATGGGGTCTAGACTGAATTAGAGGTTTTGATCCAATGCTGTTATTAAATTGGTCTTATTCTCTATTGGTCTGGGATTAGTTTTTGTGTAAATAATGTACCCAAGAGATCTAATTGGCAAGAGGACTCAACAGATACGGTGCTAGTTGGGGGGGGAAGGAAACCCTACAAACCCATGTACCCTGGGACTGTTAGTAAGTCTACGAGGAATGGAGTAAAATTATAAGTTTATTTAAGTATAAGATAGAAAAATATGAACAGAAGATCCAGGTCCTTGAAGTACACAACGAAGTCTTAAACACAAATCAGAAAACTTTATACAATAAACATTTATAAATAGGAGTGAGAAAGTGTTCATTTGAGAACATCATTTACAGAATCAAAAGCAAGGAAGAACATGTTTACAATATATACATATGACGACAGATCTAGAATGTCTTCTAGTAACATACCTTCTACATACACAGTTCAACAAAAATACAGGTGAAACAATTGTGTTCTAAGGCGCTTTGGAGAATAAAGCAAACATTCACAAATCATACTGACATCATTAATCAGGGAGGAATATGTAAGTCACATGATACCCCTTAAATTTTCACAGGGATGACTAAGATTATGAAGACAGTACCTATCACATGTAATAAGCTAAATGTTTTTCAGTGGGAGATTAAGAAAACTGTGCTACATTTATCCATGGAAAACTAATAAGAAAAAAGAAAAAGCTATTGATACTTGGATGGATCTTAAAGGAGTTATTCTGAGTGACATAAGTGGATCTTAAAAGTTGTGCACAGTTATCTGTGTGTAACATTCTTAAGGTGATACAAGTTTTGGCAGAAAGTGGCTGTGATTCCCAGAGGTTACAGGTGGGTGGCTGGCGTGAGGGAGGAAGTGGAGAAGAAAGCTTAGGGTATCAAGGGTGAATGATCTTGTGATGTGACACCTGTGCCGTAGCTGTAGTCACAGCTACAGAAGCTGCAGGCATGGGCTGAAATCGCACAGCACTAATTACACACATGCATGCATGTAAGTAAAAGGTGAAATCTCAGTCAGCTTGGTGGATCGTATCTATGTGAATTTCCCAGTTCTGACCATTGTAATCCAATTACACAGGATTTTACCATTTATGGGCTTCCCTAATGGCTCAAAGGGTTAAGTTTCAGCATTATGAAGCTGTTCCAGCCATGCACCACCAGTGTGATCCTTGGCCTGGGGCTGACCCTCTTAGGCAGCAGACCTCTCCTGACCTGCCCGCTGCTCCCCTCAGCAGTGTATTTCAGTTGGTCTGCCTGTTCTGCTCCCCACTCCGTCTCTGGTGGGTGATCCTCACATGCCGCCTCCCCTCCACCTCTGGGCTACTCCCCAGCTCTTGTATATAAAAAAAAAGTTTTACCATGTATCATTCAGGCAAAACTATGAGGGGTTATGTACAGTCTCTGCTGTTTCTAACAACAGTACGCAAATACACAATTCTTTAAACAGAAAATTTACTTTAAAAATTTGTCCATAAAATGGCTGTAAACAAGTCTATTCTGTAGGATTGATTTCATAGATTTTAAATGGGAAAAAAAAATGAATCTGGTGTTACATGTAGAATAATGGGGAGGGTCATGAATGAAAGTGGCTACAGGAAGGACTTAAAGAATTCATAATATTGTGTGGCATTATCTAAGTGCATTCTTTGAACTGCAGTATATAGTTATAATTGTGGACCTTTCTGTTCATAGCTTTATTTTCAGTTTTTCGCAAAAAGCTTACTTATAAAGGAATATTTGGGCCTAACATGGTTAGGGAAAAGTGTGATAGGCAGTGAAGTCATTTTCTCCACTGGTTTATAATTTGGAGAAAAATACCTATGAAATCATCCCCAGAGTGAATGCCATAAAATGGCATGATAAAATAGGCCTTGATCAGTTGTGTAGTAAGTAAACTGACTTTGTCCTCCCACATTTGGTGAAGACAACAGTTCTGTAAACATGAGCATCCCAGAACTCAAGAAGAACACATGTATGCATACACATAATGTATAGTTTATATATTAAATACATTTATATATATATTTAAATATTTAAATATATTTAAATGTGCCCATATATTTAAATATATTTTACATGTATGAGTATATACTTTATATGCATATAAAATTGGTTATTTCGTGAAAAAAAATTGAGAAATTCTGTTTTGTGAGTCAGGTAGATTATGTGTATAAATCTCTGGGAGATGGACCAATGAAATTCCAGTTGTTTACGGTTGTCTAAATTACCTTACTGCCTTTTGAAAAGAAACAGTTACAGTCAGACTACTTAGTTTAACTAGTAATGTTAATCCCACGTAACAGATTGGAGGGAAATTTATTATTGGTTCATGTATGGCTTGGAGATACACTGTGAGCATCAAGAGTGACACTTTCCTTATCTGTTTTCCAGCTTGGCAGGATAGTAAATGTGAAATACAGAACATCAGGATGGGTGGGGGGATTCATTCTGTGACAACTTATAAGAATTATGTCTAAAAAATGAAAAGCACTTTCATCCTGAATATGATTAAATTGGATACTTAAAAACTTCATATGCTTATTCTTTGATTAGATTTTGCATTACATGGTGTGGGGACGCAAATCTCTGTATGGGAAAAATAGATGAAAATGTGGCTGTTAGATAGGAAAATTAGCATGCTTACCTCTGTGGGTGTACACATGCTGACTCTAATAGCTGGTCAAACCTGAGCCTTTAATTCTTCATAATATGTTTGCTGAGAGACACTATTAGTGGCCTGCTGGGGATCTAGAAAGCTCTGGAAAAAAAAGCTGATGGGCCTGGCTCATATTTTTAGATAAGATGAAGTCTAAAAATATACAGACATAAAATTCTCTTTGTTCACTGATTTTCCAATAAAGCTGTTAAATTTTTACTGATGTGCTTTAAAACTTCTGTAACTACTGCTGTTGGGGGTGATTATTTCTCTGGCAGGCTTCATTTTTCCAAGCTGAATTTCACTGTCTTACGTTTATTGTGGTATTCATAACCTCTGTAAGGTTGATTTATTTCTTTTTTTTTTAATAATCTGTGTGCCAACTAGTTTATTATTATTCACACATTCTGCTACTATGTGGCTTGCTTTCCTTTCTAGATCATTAATTTAATACTAAAGAAGATTAGAATTCACACCAGCCCTTAAACTCTCTCTGTGACACTGTCCATGTCCCATTCAATGACAAGTGTCATTACCCTTTCTTTCTGAATTTTGGGCCTCTTTTCAAACTACAACATTTTGATTTTTTTTTTCTCAAAACCATTTACATGAATTTTCAACATTTTTTTATAACATGGCATGAAATGCTTTGTAAACAGAATTTGACACAGTGCAATACAATATCTTCAACATTTGATTCATTTTTCTCAGAAATTCTTCCAGGAATATATAAATGTGATCTAGTTTTTCAAGCTGCTCACTATTACAGTCATTTGGAAATATCAAATAAGCTGAACTGTGGTTACTTCCTTTTAATTTAGCCAGTGTTGTCATATAGATCTATCCAGATATATGCGTAGAGAGAGATGTCTCCACCGTGCAGACACCCATTCTTTCTTTGACATCTTCTAGTTAATGTCTCACTTGAAATGCTTTGTCAGAACATTCTGACAGCATTATTTGGGTAGATAGCTAGGGTGAAAATTGCTGGATCATATAGTAGATTTATTTCTGTTATTTTGAGAAGTCTCCATAATCTTTTCCTTATCTACATTTCCACCATCAGAGTACGAGGGTTTCTTTTATGCCTCATCCTCACCAGCACTTGATTCTGTGTGTTTGTGATGGGCCAGTCTCACTGGTACTCAGTGCTTTCCCATTTTTTTCAGATAAGTACTCAAGAAAGCTTACTCATATGATCTTGGCCATCTTTATGTCTTCTTTGGAGATATGGATTTAGTTGTACTGCACATTTATCGATGGGGTTTTCTTTTTTGTTGAATTGTATGAGTTCTTTGTAGAGCTTAGATATCGGTCCTCTTTCAGTGAAATAATTACTATTTTGTGAAAATTAATTTTGTGAAGCTGCATTAAAAACAGGATTTATCTTTTTATAGCTTGATACTGCTTTCTTCCCCACCCTCTCTTCTGTCTTCCCCAAAATAGTGACAATGGGCATTACATTGTTTATTTAATTTGTAAATTTCTAGTTACTACAGATGCAAAACTTTGTCTTACTATTGTGTTGGCTATTTGTGCTGACTTTTTTTTTTTTCCCCCAGAACTGCCCTTTTAAAATTATTGCTTGTTATTTATTTGGCTGTTACATTTCCATAACTTTTTTGTGTTTTTTTTTTTTTAAGATTTTATTTATTCATGCATACAGAATTGGGGTGCAGGTCAGAGATACAGGCATGGTGAGAGGATTCACCAGAGACAGAGTGGAGAACAGAACAGGCAAATCGATGAAGTACACTGCTGAGGGGAGCAGAGGGCGAGTCAGGAGAGGTCTGTTGTCCCATGTGGTTCACCTCCGGGGCTGGAGATCGAACTTGCACTGATGTGGCTATGGTGAGCTTGCAGAGCTGTGCTTTAACCCATTGTGCCACCAGGAGGGCCTGTTTTGATATTCTTTATAGCTTTTAATGGTATTATTTATACTTTAAATTTATTAATAATGTCCTCTGTAACACTTACTATTTCTTTTTGGTGAGAGACACTTCAAAAAAATCCTTTACCACTAGAAAATCATTAACATATTCTTTTAGGTTGCTTGTTCTGTAATTCATATAAAATTAATATTCATGTATTCTGAGAAGTGAGACTATAATTTTGTATTATACCAACCACATTAATAACAATTTTTCCTATTGTTAATGATATCATTTTCTGCTTTTAAAAAATTCATTTTCAGAGGTAGCAATGAAATAATGTTTTATATATTGACTTTGAGCTTCTCTCATCTGTAATATAATAAAATTGAATGCCATAAGCCATCATACTATGAGGAATTCAAGTCTTATGCAGTGGCCACAGGTTGGCACCCTGTGGTCATCCCAAATGAGTCTAACTCAGTGATTTCAACCCCCAGAAATATGACTTATTGAAGAGATCCGTACTTAAATATAAGAAAAAAAAAAAACACCTGTTGTTCCTGAATTTCTAAGAAAGTGGTTCCATATGTGTAATAAAATAGTTACTTTGCATCATTAATTATTGAGGGAGGCTTTTTAAGCAATAGTGGGCAACAGAACTAAACAACTGTCTTGTTCTTGTTCTTGACTTTCATAAAATTAACTTGAAAATGCCAACATTAATACGATATTTGGATGGGTGTTCATTCTTATTAGCTGGTTAAGAAAGTTCCTCTTGTCAGCTGCTGGGAGGCTCCCTCAATCCTCAGTTTAGAATCTAAAGCCAGCAGTTTAGTGTCTTTAAAGTTCTCTCACTTTAAATCTCATTCTAATAAAGACCTTTATGATTATATTAGGCTCACCTCAGTAATCCAGGATAATCTACCCTTGGCAAGTCTTTAAATCACATTTGCAAAATCCCTTTTGCCTTATAGCATACTCAATAGCTAGAGGAATATGGATCTTTTTGGTGCAGAGGAGAAATTGTTCTGCCTACCACGCCATACAATTTGCAATTGAAGCTAAGATTAAGGTTGTCTTTGATTTTATGGTGTTAGTCCCTAGCTGTCCAATTAGATCTGCCCTACTAAAAATCTTGGACAGAATATAGCCTCAAGCAACTGGAATCAAATTACAGCACAGATAAGTTTTACAAAAAGTATTGTTAGGTTGATAGAGATACTTCCTTTAAGATTGCCACGTTGCAGCTTTGCATATTGATGACATCCAAAGAAACTTTGTTTGGAAATCAAGATTCTAGAGCAAATTTTTTTTTTATAGTTGTTCCAAAAGACAGCCAGACATGTTTATCATGAATGGCTCAGTTTTTCTCCATGCAGTCCCATTTCATGAAGTTGAAGGCAAGTCTTGCTTGTTTTTAGTTCTATGTCATTATTTTCATTTGAGTTAATTTATGCTACCTCATTACCACTGAGACCTAGTATCTAACATAAAAGGAAGATACTTGGTTGATTGGCTTATCCCAAACCAAGGACACTAACTTAACTTAGAAGTCTCAGATGGTTTAAAAGATGTGACAGTGTTAGTGCTTCCAGAAAACTCTGCTACTTACATAACATGAAGGGAACCAGTGAGTTCTCTGTGGACACCAAAATTATTTACATCCCTTTGAAAATCAGTCAAGGGCAAAAAGGATGAAAACATAATACTGTGGCAAAAAAATGATGAATATTCTGGGAAGTCACCTCAGAAGGCAATTCCTTGCTATCTGCAAGGTATCTATTGTATATATAAATTTCTGTAAGAAGTGGAAAGGTTTGCAGAAGTGTTATAGGGCAGGATGAGGGGGAAATGTACTCTAGAGTGCAAGACCTTCAGTGGAAAGGAATTTTATTACCATTAGTAGACAATAAAGAGGAAAAGGGCAAGAATATAGTTTCCAAATGAAGCACCCAAATTACTAATCCCCTATGTTTAATGACCAGCCCAATAGAGGTGGCTGAAAGCAAGGCCGCTGAGACCCAAAAGTTCGGTGGGGGCTTGTTAAGAAAAGGGTCCAAGGGAGCAAGGCTGGTCTGCAAGAAAATGAGCAAAACCAAAACCCCCATCAAGATAAAGGCTGCCATTGTCAGCCTCCCTACAGATTTCTAACCCGCATCTGTTTCAAGTGTCTCCTTCCATGTCTGCAAATCCCCAGTACAAGTCATTGGCTGAGAACCAAGCTCGGCTTCTTCACACATTTCTGTCCCATGATCTTCCTCCAAGTCTCCTGGATCTCCTTGCTCTCCCCAGTCTTCTCCAGCTTCTCCTTCCCACTCAGACCATCCTTCCTTAGGGTGGGACAGGGAACCCAGAACTTCCCCTTTTCCTGGGGGCCACCCTGCTGCAGAAGGAGTATTCGCTTATATGTGTCTTATTGGTTTATTTGGAAAGTCAAGTTCAAGTCCCTTTTTTTTTTTTTCCTAATAATAACAGGTCAATTGATTTTATTTCAGGTGCTTCAGAAAGTTGGAAAAGTGATACTCCTTTGAGACTTTGACATTACCAATAGTTCTTGATTAGGCAAGGTTCTCTGGCTTACCTATGAATTACTGTGGTACAGACTTCTGGTTTTGTTCCCAGGGCAACATACTAATTCAGAAAGTCAGTTAAATAATAGCTATTTCCAGTTTATTTCATTCCTTGGATTAAAGATTCTAGCTTGGTGTACTTTTAAACTATCAACTGCTCTGTCTAAATGCAAACCACATTTAATGGTTGGTTTTCTAAGTGTTACCTCCCAGTTGTACGTAAATACAATTCTGCAACTAACTTATACCCTGAAATTTCAACTCTAGTTGCACCTAACACAACACTGTAAAGTAGAAAGTGCTTTCAGGTGGACTGTTTTTCTGGCTTTCACTTTTTTAGATACCATTTTTCTTTGGCTCTCACGATGCTCTTTGGAAGCTTCCATTCTTTCTGAGAGCACAACTTGGTTTTAGATATTTTTACTTAGTATAGAAGCTTGAGCACATTTCATGCTCAGTTATGTTTTTACCCTTTTAATTCCTTCTCAATTGTATTTGCAGAATTAATTCTAAACTCCATTCTCTCTCTACTAGGCAGTTTTTTCATGGTAATTGTGTTCATATTTTGCTTATATTTTCTACATATGTTCTCTACATTTTGAACCACTAGTATTAGCCATTGAATCATAAAAGAAATCCAGTAATACTGTTGAGCATAATTGTCTTTGTGACTGAGGTTTTACAGAAACATTCTTCAAGTGGACATTGAATAAAATGTCAAGGGAGTGATAGAAGTCCAATTTTAAAGGACTTTATTTCCCCCCTGACAGGAATCAATGAATAAGCTTTTCAGGCATTTTGATATATTTTTACTTAATTACAAATTTTTGCAATTTGCATGTATGCTTTTGTAAACACGTTATCCCAAACCTATAATCTCTTCTAAATATTCTATAAAACTTTTTGATGAAAAGGTTTTTGTCTCTTCAGAAATTTCTATTTTATATACTTAGCCTAAGATGTATGACCACATATTTTTAATAAGGTCTTACTTCTCTGATTCACAGTAACCTTTGGAAGTCCTGCCTAAGCGTCCCTCTTCCTACTAAGTACAGGTCTAAAGTGAACTTTCACGAAGTGCTGATTTATAGCCACTTCATGCCTAAGTTCTATCACAAGTGCCATCTGTGTCAGTGTTCTGAATTGTTGGCTAAGAGAGATGCTATAGCCAGGAATGAGGAAGGAAAACTTTTTCAGTTTGTTGTAACAGCTTGGGAATGTGTCTTGAATTCATGCCTACACTGGATCACCATCTTCCATGTGGAGGCAAAACAATGAGTCCCTATTTCTGATCACAGTCACCAATTTTTCCTTCAGAGAGAAACTTTGTAGATTCATATTATTTGGACATGTATTCAGTTGAAACATCAAAGAAAAGCAACAAAAAGGATGAAAGTGATACCAGCTTCCTCACTCAATCATAAAGGAGTCATAGAAATAAATACTAACAACACTAACATGAATACTAATGTTAATGATACTAAATAACCATAGATCTTATTATAATGCCCCAGCTTACACCAGTGCCCTGGGAATTGACAGTTTGAATGAGTGGATGACATCTTTGGATGAGATTACATGCTGATACATGATGTTTGAACATGAGAGGTAAATGACTGTTGTAAAAAGTTTCTTTTGCCTTGCTTTCTCAGTGACAGAATGGAAAGCAGGAAATGAACCCCTAGATTTGAAGCATTTTTGCTTCATCTGCAAGATATCTTAAGAAACAGAATTTTTGAAAAGCAGGGAAATATATTCAAACAGTTATTTACAGTAAAGCTAGACTGCATTCTTCAAAGTACTGTTATTGAGATAACAGGTTTCCAGCACAGAATGTGATTCAGAGGATTAGGGTCACACCGCCTCAGATGTGCAGTACCCCCAGTGCCTCCTTGCCTTTTATCATGTGCAATTTGGCCCCCTCTACACTCTTTTCTGACCCTTCACTCCCCCCGTTAGCTCATTCTGCAGTCAATGTTTCTCGGCTTCGTTCTGGAGGTATCCAGCAGATTAAGAAATCTGTGATATTGAAGTGATCAGTATTGCCAAATTTTAGTATGCAGTGGGCCATTCTTTAAATCGATATGGTTTTAAAATCTTTTTAAATGAAGTATAAGTTAAGCTAAAAGACTCGGATCCTTGGTTGCTACAAGATTATCCAACATATTCTGGATTCTTGACAAAGATGTTTCCAGAGAGAGTTGGAGACTCCGAGTAACCATACCTCAGACAGCTCTGTAAAATATAAAGGCTTTGCAATGTAATGGTAAATATTTAACCACTGGTTCAGATTTGTAGCATTTGCCAATTTGAGTGGTAAATCCCCCAGCCCTGGCTAATGTCAGCCTACTGATGCTATGTCACTGAGTGGAAAATTAGAGAACCACAAATATTGTTCTCACCAGACAGTATATACACTGGCTCTAACATACTTCATGTGATTTAAGTTCCCTACATACCAATAGAGAGTAATTCTTTTGTATGTACTTTTATAAATCAGTCACTGTGGGAAAATTTTTGTTTGTTTAACAAGCACTCGTGTAAACAACAGACTCTGAAGTGAGTCCCAATTATCCTGGCCCCTGGGATTTAATCCTCTAGCCCTGAATGTGGCTTTGATTTTCTGTAATCAAGCAGAATAGAGTCACAGCAATCAGATGCGACTTCTGTAATTATGTCACATAAGTTTATGACCATTTGCAGGCATTACTCCCCCAACCCACATCAGGGCAAACAAGGAACCACCCTAGCCCAAGTACCCACCAGGAAATGAGAGAAACCTCATGTGGGGAGCTAATTAGGAACAGGCCCTCACCCAGGGATTCCCAAAGAAGTGAAATCAGCCAACAGCCACCTGCATCTGGAGGGACATACATCTGTGGATAAGACTTGAGCTAAAATTTTAACCCAGAAGGCCATCTTCACGGAAGGCCTCCTAGGTAATCCAGCTGAACTCCGCCTACCTACACTCCTTACTTATAGGAGCTTTAACATAGCAGTATACATGATTACAAATCATGTGCTCATAGACGCCACAGGAAAATAACGCAGCTTACATGTTTTGTGCTCTGTGTCAAACACTGTTCCAATAGTCTTAAAAGTATTTACTCACCTAATCTGTATACCAACCCTAAGATGGTGTTGACTCCATTTTATACCTCAGAAAATGCACACTTATAGAAGGTAAATGCCTTGTCCAAATTCACTGAACAAGTAAGGGGACAGATATGATTCTTATGAAAGCAGCTGAGCTCTTGAGTCTTTCATTAACTTCTAAACCACATGCCTGGATATGTCCCTGTGACCACCTTAACAAATCTGAGCCAGTATAAACCCTTCAACTAGAATATCGCACGCTATGCTGCTTTGGAAGCATAGTGCTTTGTTAGTGGAATAGGGGATAACACATTTATATGCCATCTCATATGACTTGTGCTGAGGTATTTTCTCATAAACACTGCCAGGACTTTTTGTGCTTCTTGGCAGCCTCAATCAAACCAGGCAATCAGAAGGCTTAGTTGGTTAGACAAGGAGAGTTAAGATTGGTTGCAGCCCGTCTGCAATCTGTGTGCAGTTTGAAAAGAGACCTCTGCCAGCAGACAATTAAATCAGGGCACTCTGAATACTTGAGCCAACATTATGTAATCAGTGCGCCATCTTAACCATCATATCCCATCATCTCAATCACCAGTTAGACTAAACAATCCTGATATCGTCCAAGGTTAAAATAAGATTAAAGGGAAAGGAAATTCAGTCTAAAATACCCTTTTCATAAATAGAGTTAAGAAAATAATAATTTGGTTATATAATGTGAATGCATCTAATTTATTATATTTAATACTGTCTTGTAAAGCTGAATAGTGTCAGGCTGTGGTTGACAGATGGAAAACTCCATGTAATAAAAAACTTCTGGTGGGTTCTTCAATTCAGATCAGATCATCATCTCTACATAGTCGCTGGCCATCCTGCTACTAGTTCTTCAGCTTCTCAATTTTATGATGACAGCCAATAAATGTTGCCATAGATAAGTCGCACAACTGTGGTGGGTTTGTTTGCAATGATTCATAAACTTTGAATGTCCGTCCTTCCTCACTAGTGAGAGTACGTCAACCATCGTCCCAGACCTGAGTGCTTTTCCACACACTACAGTTAACTGTATATATCCTTTGCATTCCTCACTCCTAGCTGGCTGCTGAGCAAGTCAGTTCTGTGCTCCCTCCCATTTCCCCCTGTGACCTTCCTCTGCCATCCTCGTCCATTATGGCAGTTTTGAATTCTACAATAATATGTGGGTGTATTTGCCTCACTCACTGGATTCTGAGTTCCGGTGTGCTTGTCATAGTTTTTTTTTTTTTTTTATTCTCAGCACATAATATAGCAAGTTTCCATGGAAACATTTACTGCACTGTGAATGAATTAATGATTGATACCCTCTGGGGATGTGTATGTATGTATGTGTGTATATAGTGCTCATACTGTATAGTTTAGTTGATTAAGTGTAAAAGTATCACTTGTAGAATTTAAATGCTCTTAAGTTTGCCACTATAGGATGGCATCATTTGCCTGGAGTGTCATTTTTGTCAGAGAAACAGCCACTGCATTCTTTTAAGTTTTAGGCTGCATAGAAGATAATTAACATATACCTGTTTTTTTTCTACCTTATGGCCAGTGATAAAGACATGAAAAAATGCAAGAAGGATATCGAGGGAAAAGTACGTATTTTCTGAGGGCATCCATCTTGAGGGTTTTTGCTCTTCATCACTTCTAGGAAATCTTTCTGTAGGGGCAAAGAGATAAGAGAGCAGTGGTGAGGCCCCACACAATCCATTTATCTAGCAAAACCTAGTTTCCATAGCACTGGGTTTCCCTCCATTTGAGGACATTTGCTACTAATTAATTTAAAGGTTATAAGCAAATTATATCTAGCTCAAAACTTTCACATTCACAATCTGTTCTGTCAGGCAGTGTTAAACAAGATTCCATCTTGCTTACCAAGAAAATATCAAGCCCCCAATTGCAACAAGTTGTTTTCATGACTGTGGGAAAATGCCAGATGCAAGGATGTTTTCTCACTCGAACAATAGATAGCCTTTGATGTTCAAAACCATTGGGATGATCCTCTGGTTTACAGATTTACTTTCTTCTGACTAAAGCAAATTCCATTGAAAGAGGCAGCATTGCAAACTATTCAGCCTCAAAGTTTATTCAAAGTTACTGTCATGTCTTTCCATCTTCTTACTGATGTGCCAGTCCAGACATGCAGCTCAGCTGTTGCAGGGATGATGGCATTGTGGTCTTCCTTCTTGCACACGTGACTTAGGGTGTCGTACTGGGCATTATAGATGTAGCAAGCATGTCCTCACCTCTGACTTGATCATTTATAGCAAATTGGCTGATCACACTCAGATTGTGATCACTTCTGTTTCATCTTACAGGAGTTTGTTCAGACTATTTGCTGGTTATTTCTGGGCTCTTTCCCTCCAAGAACTATTACTGGTATTAATGATCTGGCTTAGGTTTCAACTATTGTTTAAAGTTTCACACATCAGCTTACTGTCTCCTGTCTTGTTATTGATGATCTTTTGCATAAGTTGACTTTTTCTTTATTAAATACTCAAAAGTTAGTGACTTTATCATCATTATTGCTCAGTTGTTACTAGATGGGTCTTTTGATATGGACCAAAATTCTTGATCTGTTTGCCTAGTTCTTGCTTCCACAGCCCAACAACTGGGTCATCTGGCCCATTGGTAGGTAGCCACGCTATCTTTGGACGATTGGGGTATCAGATACCTTGTCCATATTGGTATATTTTAATTTAAATATTTTTAAAAAAATTGGTAAATGAAATAAACAGATCTATAAATTTAATAGATTTGCTAGCTTGTCATTTAGTGTTTGTTATCTTGTTCAGCGTAAGAATGAATCAGTCACTCATTAAAAATTTCAGTAATTGAGGACAAAATTGGAATGAAAATAAGTAGAAACTTTAAATCATTCATGGAGACACATATGACTAAAAATAAAGTAGTAAATTTACCCTGCCAATTTTCTATTTTGTCTCTGACTACAGTGAAATTAAACTAGACATGAGGAAAGATAACTGGGAAACTGGCCAAAATGAAAAGTAAATAATATACCTGGGAACTGTGCATGGGTACATAAACAAGCCACAAAGATTTTAGCAAATATTTTCAAGTTAAATCATAACATGTGCTTATTTTAGATAGTATTACTTTCTGTACTTGGAGATAACTTTTTTCATTCATGGTCTGGATTTTCACTCTTTCTTATTCTTACTTTTAACATAATCATATTTACTTGTTCTATCATTTATAAGCTCTCCTTGTCTCCATTAATTAAAAAAAATTCCTCTTATTCTTAAATTAGATAGACATTTAAACATTAAATAACTCCTGAAATTATTAAAACATTAAATCTCTCCCTGAATTTTCTTCTACAGTTTTCTTCTCAAATATTAAAATTTTGTCTCTTTAGTTGGTCAAGTGAAAAATCAGATTTATAGTTGACGTCTTTCTTCATCTTATACTTTCTACTCAATCTCAGAAAACCCATTTGAAATCATGTCTAAGATATTTCACATTCTGCCAACTATTATCTCTGCTATCATAATCTTGGTCTGAAGATCACACCCCTATAAATGGTATACCTCTCAGTCTTTCTCATTTGTTGTAATACTTAAGTATCTTCCAACACAATGTCCAAAGTGGAAAAAATATTTTTAATGTAACAGTTTATTTTTACATCATTTTGTGCATTTTTCCATCTCAATTGCAACCCCCTTGGGGTTCCCATCACCAAATCACCCATATGCCATCACCATAGTTCAGCCAAGGTGAAAATTTAAACATTAAATGATAACATGTCACTGACTTTTAAAACTGGGATTTATCTTTCCATTGTTCAAACATTTAATTACTGATTAAATTCTATAAAATTTGATACATTAATTAAAAAAAAACTTGCTGGCAAAAAGGTAAATGAAACAGATTTGAAAACCAGGCAGTGGGGAACAGCAAATACAAATATATTTGTATTATTTTATGTCAAAGGGGCTAAGAACACACAGCAGGGAAAGGTTAGTTTCTTCAATCAGTAGTGTTGGGGAAATTGGAAAGTCATGTGAAAAGTTGAACCAAGATCCTGTCATAAACCACATATAAAAATGAAACTCAAGATGAATTCAAGCCTTGAATTTAAGACCTGAAACTCTACACTATTAAGAAAAAGCACAGGGAGTAAGGTCTTTCACATTGTTTCAAAAAGGATTTCTTTTGAATTTGACACCAAATATAAAGGTAACAAAGCAAAAATAAACAGGTGGAACAACATAAAGCTAAAAAGCTCGTGCACTGCAAAGGAAGCTATCAGCAAATTTAAAAAAAAAAAAGACGTATGGAATGGGAGAATGTATGCAAACCATATATTGGAGAAAGAATTCATATTCCACATACACAATGAACTCATACAACTTAATTGCATGAAAACCGAATAAACCAAATAAAATGTAGACAGACGTACACACAGCCAACAGGTATGTGAAAAGGTGCTAGCCATCACTAAGTGTCAAGAAAATACAAATCAAAACCGCAATAAGATATCACCTCATGCAGGTTAGTATATTATCAAACAAACCAAAGTATATGCAAGTGAGAAAGCTGGCAGAGGGGAGCCTGGAACACTGTTGACGTGAATGCTGGAACAGTCACTGTGGAAAACTATGAAATTCCCCAAAACATGAAAATAGAACTACCATAGGACGAAGGATTCCCACTTCTAGCCATATTATCCATAGGAAACAGAATTATTGTGAAGAAATATCTGTAACATCTCGTTCATCACTCACAATCATGGTATTGCCTACAATCTTTGTGTAATTGGTTAGGCCCAAGGCAAGTTTTTTGTTTTTTTTTTTAAGATTTATTTATTTATTCATACAGAACTGGGGTACAGGCCAGAGATGCGGAGGGTGAGAGGATTCACCAGAGACAGAGTGGGGAGCAGAACAGGCAGATCGACGAAGTACACTGCTGAGGGGAGCAGTGGGCGGGTCAGGAGAGGTCTGCCACGCCATGTGGTCACCTCCGGGGCAGGCGGGGATCGAACTCATGCGGAAGGGGCCCTAGATTCTCAGTGCTGTGCTTTAACCCGCTGCGCCACCAGGGAGGGCCCCAAGGCAAGTTTTAAAAAAATGTTTTTTATAGAAACAACTTTAAGCATTATTGAAATTTTATAATGTATGTTGTATTAATTTTTCCTCTAATTTATCATGTACTCTGAGGAGTATCTAATTATTTTTGCTGTCCTGTTGTTATTTTATTAAGTCTCTTGGTCAGCAGTGTCTTTATCATTCCAAAATTGGCACTTAAGTCTTTCAGTTTCTACTCCAAGTGAAGTTTTAGTGTCATTCCACAGCTGTTGTATCATACCATTATAATTGTTTCAGGCATTTTCTTAAAACCATGGTGATATTTTGCTCAGGCACAGTGTTGTTTTCAAATGCGCTTATCTATTCCCAGAATCTGGAAACTTAATAGTCACATTTTAGTTGTGATTTTTCTCAGGACTGTGGACAGACAAAATTTTCAGTATGAGTTCAGTGTGTGAAATGTGTTGAACTGATACATGGTCGTATTTGCAAATGTCCGATATAGGCCTAAAACATGTTTGTATCAATTCTAGGGTCAGTGTGTTATAGTATCTACTAAAATCCTTGTGAACTATGTTGTTCAGCAGCTATACATTCCCCATGCATTTGACTATTTCCATGAATTACTGAAAGATGATTTAAAACATCTCCCACTGTAATTGTTGATTTGTCTGTTTTCAGTATATTTGCGTCACTTAAATTCTTTTGTATACTTGTGTGTGCCGTGTCTATGATATTTAAAATTTTATGGTAAGTTGAGTTTATGTCTATGAGGTATTCATTTGTACCTCTAATGAGCTTTATCTAAAAGTATTGGAACTAGTAGTACAGTTGTATCAGTTTGTTTTGGGTTATTTTGCATATCACAGATTTCTTATCACTTTATATCTTCCATGTTTTATATTTCATCTATTTTCCATAAATCAATGACCCAATGCATTCATTTCCTAAGTCTTCTTTCTGCCTCTTTGCTTTATTTGCACATCTTTGTGTTAGACACTCAGTGTCTTATTCACTTGCCATGAAATCTGTGTCTGGTCTCCCATTTGTATTCACTTTTTTTCACAATTGCCTTGGCAGAATGTCTCTTGAAAAGATGTGAAGCTGTTAATAACCTTCATTTTCATTTTCACAAAAGAACTAAAGCTGAATAGTCTAAATAAACCATAACTTTTATTCAGTCCATCAAATACTGAAGTCATAGGTGGTCAAGGGAATTAATTCAAAGGAAAGACCTGTTTCAATAAAGAGAAAGGAGATACATGATACATGGAATCTCAGTGAGGTCTTGAAGGGAAGACAAGGCGTCCATAGAGAAAGGTAAAGTACATTACCTACAACTTTAGTGAACTTCTAGAATTGAACTTGAGCTGTAACATCAGTTTAGAACAACTGGACATGCCAGATACAGCAACAGTGTGTATATACACTGCTTTTCTCCAAAGGCCTCCATTGATGGTTCACAGGAAAGATTGACTCAGAGCAGGACAATGAAAGACCTTTTATAGGACAACAGATAGCACGAAGCAAACTACTGCAGTCCTTAATTCCTGGGCAACTCTAGCTGGGAAATAGATGAATGCTTATTTCAACACACTTAGCAGTGCCTTATTCAGAATTCCACATTAATTCATGACAAATTATCTCCCATTAGTGCAGATAAAAATGAATCAATCATCCCCTCTCTAATACCAGGCATCTACTAAAAAACTAACACTAAATATTTCCTAGCATTTCCTCCATTCAAAGATCTGGAAGAAGGAAGGGTGTCTAATCATATTTCATTTGTTCAGTATTTAATTGGAAGAGCTAACCAGTACAAGATAAGAAGGTTAAACAGCAGAGATAAGATTGGAGAAACAGAATTACCTTTATACATAGATACGTTCTGTGTAGAAAACAGGAAAGGAACACAGTAAAGGTACTTACCATGCAGAGAGTTAAGTAACCATAGGATATAAGTTCAAAATACAAAAACAAAATTGTATTTTTCTAATAATAGTGAACAGTTAGAAACCAAAATAAAAATGGTGTACATTGCAATAGTATGACCATACGAGATAAGTAAGGATTAATAAAACAAAGTGTGTACATGGTTGTATGAGCAAACAAAACATTGATGAAAGAAGACTTCACTGTATGGTGGAAACATGCAGTGTTCATAGATGGAGAACTCTATTCTTAAAAGGTAGATCTTTTTTGTAGAATTTGACATTATCACACATGAAAATTTATTTTAAAAAAGAGAAATTATGTTAGATAAGGACAGACTTATGAATCAGTGGTATAGAATGTAGAATCTGACTTAGGCCCGCATATTTTGCATGCATCCTTTCAATTCTGATGCCATGTATTTTGCAGAATGTTGTTCATTGATTCATTATGCAGATTCTTGGAAATGGTGAAATTGGTACCATTTTATTACTTCTAGCTTAATTATACAGATTAGGAAGCAAATTATCTAATTCATAGCAATTATTACACTGTTAATAGACTTTTACAATCTATGAAGATTTTCCAGTTAACCCATAGAGCTTCTAAAACTTTTAACTGTGGATAGAATATGTTAAAAGCAGGTTTCCTTATTAAGAGGCTAAATTTATTATTTCTTATTCTTTAAAAGAAAATATAATGTATTTTAGAGAAAAATAATCATTTGCTCATAAAAATGTTTCATAATGCAATGCTAGACTAACTGTTCTTTAAGCAAATATATTTGCACCTCTTCAGACTTGTGCTTTTTTAAATTTTTAAGCACTTATTTATGCATACAGAACTGGGGCCAGAGCTGCAGGGGTGGTGAGAGGATTCACCAGAGAGAGAGTGGGGAGCAGAACAGGCAGATTAAACAAAGTACACTGCTGAGGGGAGGGAACAGCGGGTGAGACAGGAGAGGTCTGCTGCACCATGTGGGTCAGCTCCCTGGGCAAGGATCGAACTCTTAACTGTAGCAGCTGCAGCTAGCTTCTTAGTACTATGCATTAACCCATTGTGCCATCAGGGAGGGCCCTGAGAATATTGATTTTAAAAAATGCTTTTTTCATCTCATTATACTTGCTCTAGTCTTCTGGTATCCCAGTACTTTAAAGTTCCAACAAAATTGGTGCTAACAGTCCATTTTCCCCTTACTCCAGTTTTATCGATACAGAATAGGTTATTTTTCATATGCACCAGTAGAAAAATCTGCAAAAGATAAGCAAAATGGAACTTCCATTATGCAGTTGTTGAATTAAATGCTCTTGTACAAATATGAGGTTGTACCCATTAACCCTGCAGTTTCTTGGTTATTTCATCCCTTGCTTTCTTTTCTCCTTTCTGTAAATCCCAGGGTCTTTTCAGACTGGCAAACATTGTAGTAATTTTGAGGATTTGGGCAAATTGACAGAAATACTACATTGGACTTGACAAAACAGTTCTTTTCATTCATTGACAAAAGAAAGATCTGTGTAAGTTCGGGAGCCCTTTGCAACTTTTTATTTTTTGTTTATTATTATTTTTTATAACTGTAAATTAGACTCTGCAAAGCAATGTTTCAGACTGAACTTGACGTAGTTATGAAACATTGGTCTGAAATGTTTGCAAGAACAAGATGTTTAACTTCAGCTTTCACAAGTGAGACTGGAGACAAGATGGTTGTTGCCATAATGGGTGCTCCTTGCTTGACTACTGATCAAACATGGTAGATGGCTCAGTAATAGTCTTGCTGCATTGAATCAGCACATCTTGATTTTTATTGGTGTCCTCATATAGCACCAAGTGGGTAGGTGGGTATGCTGTCAAAGTGATTCCATTGAAATTATCAACACTTTATTTTAAGGACACTCTCGGTGTGCTCCTAAGATGATACAGATGATGGCTAATGTATAAAGACTACTCTGGAATTTGAAATTTACATACAAGTGAGTATTAGACAAGAGCATAAAATCAGTTAGTTTAAGGGAGCAGAACACATGGTTTGTTCATATTAAATTTTTCTAATTTAAGGAGCTGTGACAAATAACTTCTAGAAAATTCCTGAAATCTTTGAAAAGAGAGAGGATCCTGAAATTCATTGAAAAGATTTCAATGTATTCAGAGAGGAGGGTGGCACTATAGTGAACCAGGCCATTGGTAATACACAGGACAGGTTCTACAGCCTAAGATGTGCAGTTACTACCATGTTCTCATATGTGAATCATAAATACAGGATGAAAATATTCTAGAAATCTCTAAGACCCTGACCTGAAGCTGTGTAACTTCAAACCCACATGCTTTAGGATAAAGCAGTCCAGTGTCCGGAGAAAAGTCAGCTCTCTGAAGACTCAAAATTATGCTCTTTGTTTGTTTGTTTTAACATAGAAAAACCTGGGTGTAGGCCAGAGGTGGGGGATGAGAGGACTCACCAGAGACAGAGTGGGGAGCAGAACAGGCACTGCTGAGGGGAGCAGCGGGTGAGGCAGGGTCTGCTGCACCATGCAGTCACCTCCCTGTCAGGGATCCTTTCAGGCCGTGGCAGTGATGGTGCTGAGACTGAACCCCTAGGCCACCAGGGAGGCCCCAGATGTGCTTGCTATTTTATAGAAACATGTAAACCAGTAGTAGTTGGACTTGCCTGACACATTTGTACCTTCCTATGTACTTACTTCATTTCAGTCTCTTGTTTATGTGATCAGTTAGGACGAAGTAGCTTGACCATCTACATTTCAGACCAAGCGAGCCTCTACCATATGACCTGATGGAAATGGCCATAATAAATACGTACTTTTTAAGGGACTAAATTTGTAGTAGTTTCTTACATGGCAATGAAACAGTAAAGAACCAACAAATACTTGTCCAATATTTAATCTGGAAATGTTCACTGAATTCTGAGTAGAATTTGCTTTGCTTGTTGATCCACCACTTACTCGGCAAACCTAATTTAACTTTGAGCATGGCTGAGAGATACCATGAAAACACAATCTTTACCGGAGCTTTTCTGATTTCCAGATTGCTTTGCATTTGAAGGACTTGTTTTGAGACTCTCATGTTTTCTTCATTGGTTATATGGATATTATCATCAATAATACTTCCATTCACTCAATTTTCCATCAGTATAAACAGTTCTTTGTTTATAATTTAAAATACTTTTGCAGTGATGTACTTCCAAGTTAGCTCTGACATTAAACTGTGAGATTTTGTTTGACAGGGGCTGTATCTAATTCAAATATATGGTCCCAAGCACATAGCAAGCAGTTTCTGACATGGTGACCATACTATCAGTGACTCTTAAAAATTAGTGTATATACTATATAACAAAAAAAAGGCAGTTAGTTACAGAAATATGTAAAACCCTTGATGGAATTGTATTCAAACCATATAGTTAATAAAGCATGCACCATTATTGGTACATGAGATCGCTAAGCTTTATGGATCATAAAATAAAATCATTTATGCCTACAGCTTTGCAAATGAGAAGGTTCTAATCCAGATGGTTTTGTTCTCATCCAAATTATAAACAAAGTATAGCAGATTCATGTCTGGCTCCATCGCCTTTTCCTGACTGGTACACCCCGTTTCCCGCTGCTGCGTGTGGGGGTTGCTAATGGCTGATTCTTTCTGAAGACCGTGTCTCAAGAGTTGACAATTCTGTGCTGTGATTTGCATGGCAGAGCCTGAGGTTGGATCAAGGTGTCTACATCTACTCCTTCGGTGCTTTCCCCTTTCCTTGATCGTTGTCCTTATTTTCTTACAGATTCTCTTCTCAAGAGCACTTCCTCAACTCGTGTATCTGTACGGAAATCATGACTCTGTGATCTATATCTGGTCTAGAAGTGAAAGAAGTTTCTAGGCTGCAGTTTCTCTGATGCAGCTCCTCTTTGTTCTAGACTACTAGTAACTACTCCAGAAATGGGAGCCACTGGCTCATGTCAAGGCTGAAAACATCTAGCTGTGTTCAGGTCCACCTCCTTCAAACACAGGGAATGTTCTTTGAGACCCAGTTCTGCGACCAGCAGCTTGTTTCTTCATCCATTGATCTCAGTGTCTTGGCTAGGCCCTTTGAGAGTTCGGTCCTTTGCCACAAGAAACGGCTTGCATTTTGCACTGAGCAGCTTGCTTAGCCTGCTTCTTGCCTAGGAGAATTGGCTATCAAGAGCCTCCATTCCACTTTATCACCCAAGCTGACGGTGCTGTGGCTGGGAACAGCACTATTAACACAATGGGGTGGTGAGTAGGCCTGGATTTGCTCATGAAGATCTGGCCTCTCAAACTTGTGTACCTTTTCCACAGCCACCCTTCTGCTGTCACTCGGGCTGGTCCACTTGCCAGCTTTTCCTTGTAGGTGATCATCAGCAAGTCTGTTCTCACATCGATTCCCACATGAGAGGTACAAGGGCGCCTAAAATCTAGCTTTAAGCGTCTCAGCTTCCTTTTTGTTGAATCAGTCATAGCATGTCCCAAAAGAGATCTACATGTAGGGACACAAAACAGACACCATGTTTTCTGGGAAGAGCTGAAAAATCACTTTGAAAAGAATATGACAAGGGAGTAGAGGGATTCTTGTGGCTTAGCCATGTTTACAAATATTCTATCAAGGTTAAAGAACTTAATTAATGGATTGTGTTTTATAGCTTATTCTTTCAATAGTAGTCCCCAAATGGTTCATTTAGAACCATTTCAAATAGCTCAATAAATGTAATTTTCTGAACCAAACCTTTAATGACAATGCTTTAACTATTGAAGAATAATAGGAAGCAAGGTGTAAGTTTAATTTTAAAGGGACACTTTGATTTATAACTATTGTTTCTATTGTTATGAGTGATTTTCTCATATTTAGATGTTTTTTATTCCTCCCCCAATGGCCTACACCTTGTCACCATTATCCTCTCACATTGTTGCATTTGCATGTCTTTAGTTATCTGATTTTATTAGCTTGTTAGCTAATTTGTTAACTAAATAATAATGAAAAGGAATTTATTCTGTAACACTAAATGTTCATTACTTAGCGAACTGAAACAGTCTCTGAAAATTAATTTCACCTAATATACTCCAGGTATTAAATGTTTCCATGGTATTCTAAAAAGGTAAACAGATAGTAAATATCTATAATTCATATACTGAATATTTTGAGAAATGAATTCTAGCTTTGGTTTGCAGTTATCTTAGCCAGATTTCCCTGATAATACTGATATTTTATTGTATAAAACTTGAAATTGGCTATAGAGACATTCTCCATGCTTTTAAAATATGTTGAAATTATTTGTTTTGATCACATACTAATACCAGAAACTTTAAAAGATATCACAATTATCTGTTGTCCCTTTTACCTAGCCCAAATATATATATATATATATATATATATATATATATATATAATTAATAGGAAACAAAATATTAAAATCATTTAGAACTTAGGAAATGATTTGCCCTTTTCATATTTTCCTAAGTTTCTTTAACGTTGTATTAGCATTTATAAGAAATTGGTCCAGTAAAATTATTTTAATTTTTTTCTTTGTGCATTTGTTTATGTACCATGCCTATATTACACTCAGTGTAGTGATCTCTTTTTACTTTTAATCTCTATTTTTCTTCCTCTCTGATCTTAAATAAAAGGAGCTAGAATGGGTATACTGTTTTGTTCCTGATTTTAAAGGAAAAGCTACTGGTTTTTCACCAATGAGTATTATAGATGCTGTGGGTGTGTCATATATGGTCTTTACCATTTTGAGGTACTCTCCCTGTGATCCAATTCGTTGAGAGTTTCTGTAAATCATAAATGGATGTTGAGTTTTGTGTTTTTCTTCATCTGTAACTTAAAGGGGTTATTTATGTCCTTTACTGTTCATGTAGTGCCACATGTTTGATTGTGGATGTTGAACCTTGAAATCCCAGGATATATCTTACTTGATCGTAGTGTATGAGCTTCCTAGTGCATCACTATCTCTGGTTTGCTGATATTTTGTTAAAATCTTTGCATCTGTTTCCATCAAATACTGGCCTGTGCTTTTCTTAGGGTGTCATTGTATGGTTTTCAATAGAGGGTAATCCCAGATTTGTAAAATATATTTGGAAGTATCTCATTTTTTGGAACAGTGTAAGAAAGTTTGATAATGATTTTTCTTTTAATGTTGGGTAGAATTCAACAGTGAAGACATCTTTTCTGATGTTTATTTGTGTTTGTGTTTATTTGGAGATTTTTACTACTAATTCAGTGTCTTTACCATTGACCTTTTCATGTTTTTCTAGTTTTTGTTAGTTCTTAAATCTATAAAGATTTAATCTTGATAGATAACTACTTATTGCAGTTTTTTTCCATTTCATCTGTGTTTTACAATTGGCTGGTGAAAATTTGTCATAGTCTTACATGGTCATGTGTATTGCTGTGGTATCAGTGGTATTCTCACTTTTCATTGTTGATTTCATTTGAATCTTCTCTCTTACTATTGATTTTATTTATCTTTTAGATAAGTTTTTAGTTTTATCCATCATCTTTGGTCTTTTTTTTTTTCATTTATTTGTGCTCTGATCATTTGTATTTCTTCTTCCTACTAACTTGGCTTCATTTCTTGCTCCTTGAAGTATGAATTTTTTTTTGTTATTTGACAGTTTTCTTTTCTCTTAATTTGCCACAAATTAGAACGTTTTTGCTGCACTTGGTATGTTTACATACACACCAAAACAGTTCCTTTTCCATTCCTCTTAAGGTGTTTTTTTTTTTTTTTTAACTTTTCATGGGTGTTGTCTGTGATACTGTTTAGCGGAATTTTGTTTATTATCCAGTACCTGTGATTTTTCTTACTCTAATTTTCTTACTCTAATTTCTAGCTTCATAATGTTGTATATTTCAATCATGTAGCTTCATAGATATTAAGTGCTCAACATAGATTTTTGTAACAAAATAAGAAACATGCACATAGTTGATTCTAATTAAAATACCAACTGTAGTAAAGGAACATCTTAAATATAAATATAGTGATATAAGAACATAGACACGGGGATTACAACTGAGATGGAAAAAGGCACCAACTGATGTAAAAATATAATGTTTGGATTCTAGTTATCTACAGTATTTCTGTATGAAAACATAATACAGTCCTGCAACAATGGGTAATTTCACTTTTAAATTTATTTTCTGTGTTACTACATACATTAGATTGAAAAAGTTTGATCATCTTTCGGGAATCATGGAAACAGATACAAGAGATTTTCAGAGTTCTACGAAATTCTTAAGAACATTCAGTGTTGTCCAGAAAGGGAGAAAAATCTGTGTTAATACTGCTTTGCTAGTAATATTCAGTGACAAAGTAGTAAGTGTTAGTAACTATTAAAAATAGCCTATTTCAAATATTGGAGAGATTTTGCTTAATTACTTGAAACTTTCATCTAAATTGAATTTTAAAAAATAAAATCCCAGGAGATTCATTAGCTAAAATTTTCTGAAAGTGGGGTACTTTCAATGTAGAATGTATGATTTGTAACCCATAAAAAATTATGTACCTGGAGTATACAAGTGCATTTTAATATTTCCAAGAGCATATAGTGTCAGCCTTTTGAGTATGTCTTCATAGTTTTGAGGCCTCAGGCATGCTGTTTAACAAAGTTAGCTGCATTGCGTTGGTATTAGGGGGCTAACCATTTTAATTTGACTTTGAATCTTCTCACAAATTGCTTTTGCAATGTAAAATTAATAAACAGTAATTTTCTGAACTTTTTATTAGTTCCTCTATGGAACAGAATATTTATAAATGTATAGAAGCTTAAAATTGTCTAGCTAAGTTATTAATGAACAGAGATTTTTAAAGTCATAAATCTATTACATGATCAACCATAATTTTAATGAGCATTTGGTCTAATCATTAGATTTAACAAGATCATATTTAATTATGCTCAGTTCTAGTTGCAGTGTTCTCAGATAATTCCTTAGGCTTCTCTTGTTTTTAAGGAAAGAATATTATAAATTAACAAGAATATGAGGAAGCAGAATTTTTCTTGGTCAGATTAAGGTGGAACATGATTCATGTTTGCTGTTAATGTTTTCTTTATCCTTCAACATGATAGACAATCAAAGCAGTTCATAAAGTAAATACTAAATTATTTTACTGTAAAATATCTAAAAAGGGTAGTTTGGAAGTAGGAGTTCAATGTATCTTCAATGTTCAAAATCTGGAAACTTACATTGAAAACTTTTAAATCCCCACCTGTGCACAAAATTGTAATGACCACCTTTATTTGAAAGAACTGTTTTGGGTTCTTTAGACCATTTTTTGAAATTTTTTAAGAATTCTTTTTGTGTAGAATAATTGGGGTGTAGGCCAGATGTATGGAGAATGAGATAACTCAAAATAGAGTATGGAACAGAACAGGCAGTTTTACTGAAATACAGTAAATCTGTACTTGGAATTCGATATTTACTGAAATACACTGCTGAGGAGAGCAGAGGGCAGGACAGGAGAGGTCTGCCACACCCTATGTGGGTAGGTTTTGCTCCCAAACTGGGATGGAACTGGGACCCTTAGAGGGGATAGTTCTGGTACTTAACCCTCAGGCTACCCGGGAGGCCCATGTAACCATCTTAACAACAAAGTTTCTGCAGTGTGGAAAATAATTATATCCTTCATGTTCCCCATAAATGTGATCATTTGTTCTACATATGATTTGAAGAGATTTACCACATAATGCAGCATCAATTTATTCTGACTGTAACATAAAGTATTTGATTTTAGTGTAGAGTTTTTCTTTTAATTAAGACTTTTATTTTGAGATAATTATAATTGTAAATTGTCCAAATGTAGTTACAAGAAATAATACAGCGATACCATGTTAACCTTTTACCTAGTTTCTTGCTGTGATGACAACTTGCAAAATCGAAACAGGATATTAACTTTAAGACATTGAAGATACAGCATATCCCATTACCTTAAAGATCCCCCATACATGATTTCGATTATTTTAGATTTGTTTTAGAGTTGCTTTATGGCCAGAATATGATCTACTTCGCCATATGGTTTTTGGGCTCTTGAAAGAATTAGTATTCTTTATTTGGGTGTACGGTCCTATAAATGTCTATGCATTTCTTTTGATTGATGGTGTTAAGTTCTTCTACACCCATGTTGATCTTACAGCTGATTTTATATTTAGCTACATTATTAATACTAAGAGAGGGGTGTTTAAATCTTTTTCTTCTTCGCATACTAACACTGTTTGATTCATATGCTTGTATTGTTTGCTGAGACACATTTTGGATTGCTGTGTTTCTTTGTGTATTAACCTGTTTACAGAGTTTGCTTTAGCTGTTCCTTTAAGATACATCTGTAGGAAGTAAATTCTCTTAATTTTCCTTCATCCAGTAGTTCCTGATTCTGCCTTCATACCTCTAAGATATTGTCATTGAGTGTAAGATTCTGGGTTGACCACATCATTTCTTCAGCATTTGACAAGTAGTATGCAAATTCTTAAGCTATATATTCAATTAATTTCTGGCATTTGCTTTTTTTGGTGAGACTACCATTAGTCTGTATCAAGTATGTTCATAACTGTTTGTCCAATTGTGCTTTTAATGGATGCTTTAAAATCTTCCTTCAAAAACCCTAGCATCTCTCATTTTACTGTTGTCTTTCCCATCCAGTTTGAGGTATTTCTCGTTGGTAAGACAAAAGAAATTTTCACTAAAATGTGGATCATTTGAGTATTATAAGACTTGATCGTATTTAAATTTATTTTAGTTGCTTTCTGTGTTACCAGTCTGGCATAGGAATTGAAAGTGCTGCCTTTTTTTGTTACAACAAGGACCAAAAAACCCACTTACTTCCCTCAGCCTCCATTGACAGTTGATGGGGAGTGGTAGTTACTCTTTGATAATTGTAGGCGTGACAGCTCCCCATTAGGCAATCTTTCATCCATCTCTGGCTGAGAGGCAACTAAAGTGTCATTATTGTTCTATACTGGTACTGTGGTAGCTTTGTTTATACTGTTACGAGATAAAGGTTCCGACTATCCGCTCTGTCTCCTACAACCTTGGGGCAAGGTGTGGGATACCTCACTTCTGCTACGCAAGGGAAAAAGTGTAGGTTTTCTTTATGATCTTTGCTGAAATGTCAGGCAAAAGGTAGCATCATTTCCCCAGGACAGCGATGTGTCCACCTGTGTCCAGCTCCCCACTCATTCAGACTTCTCTGAGGTCACCCCACTGGGCACTGGAGTGCCTTCTTGGCACAGTTGTGAGACGTGGAAGTCTGTTCTCTCTGCTTAGCATTTTTCTGGATAAGCATGCACTCACTTTGTGGAGTAGAGAAGTTACTGTTGAAAATGTTCTGTATCTTTCCCCCTTCCTTTGTCCCTTTTTTTTTTTTTTTTTTTTTTTTTTTTTTTGAGAGCAGTGTTGTCTTCATCTTTGTACATTCTCTACTGTTATTTCCAGAGTTCTGGTTTATTCAGCTCTGAACCTAAGAGATGTGAGCCATAAAAAAAAAAAGCTTATTAACTCTGAAATGTTGTTTCTTGGAATTTGAACTTTTTATTCCCAACCTGTCACTTCTGTTAACATTCAGAGCCAGTTTGAATGTGTTTTACATATAATCTGTAAGATTATTAGTCATATTTAGGAAGAGGTAAAAAAAAGTACTCTAGATACAAGTAGTAAATACTCTCTTAATTTCAAATATGCGTAAACCATTCCTGAAAATTCTCTACCTTTTAAGCCTCTGAATATTTTGAAGTTTATTGTGTAGAATAGAGTAACCAGAGACTATAAGAATAGATTCATAGATATGCTTTCATTATTATAATGTGTCATTTCAAGAAAGAAGAAACATCTTGAAAGCTTTTATATGCAAGTAAACTTGGTATTTTTACTTTTCTAAATTGTTATTGCTTCCTTTCTGTGTCAGCACATGTGCTTCAGAGAGTTAGGTCTCGATGCTTCATCATAAACTAATGGTAGGCATTACTAAGGATAACTCATTTTCTTTATATGAGGTGTAGAGATCTTTGTGTAAGAAAGAAGATAACAGTGAAAGCCTTGCTTCCTGCAAAGCGGGTAATGGCAGCCCTTTGGAGAATGAGACAGAAGTGAGGCGATGTACTTTTGCTTCATCTCCAGCACCGACCCAAACTGAAATCTAAACCTCAAAGCAGGGGTATAGTTGCGTGCATTGTTTTCCGTACTGCGGTGGAGAAAGCCTCCGGTCAGTAGCAGTGGCCTCTGCAAAGTAGGCAGAGAGCTAAGAGTAGCTCCTTTGGGCTGTGCTCAGTGTTCATAAATCGCTTTTGCTTCCCACTTGGAGGGGGAAGTGGGAGTTGATAACCAGTGAGCTCGGCATGTAGCAGAGTAGGAAGGAATAAGAGCTGAGTTAACACAGGTGCCGGCCAGATACTAGTGGCTAATCTGGAGGCCAGAAAGTGGATGGGAATGAGACTCAGAGATGCTGCAGAGTGAGAAGGATTTGAAACTTGGTTGATTTTTGCTGAGCTAGGGTTTGTGCCAACATTTCTGCTCCCTTTGGAGGTGAGGAGTAAAATCTCCCAGCACAGGCAGGAAGGCCAGTAAGAAATCAGAAACAGAGGAAATTGTTGAGCTTGGGCACAATTTACCATGGGGCTTCCTTCTTTACACCCCCATGTCCAATTTGGAAAAGTAAAATTACAGAGATAAGCATTCATGACAAGAAAATTAGAACTTACGCAGAATTTTCACCTTGCTCATTCACATTTATCCAAGCAAGGCTAAAATAAACCGACTTAAATGAGAAGAGACTGCTATACCTTTAAATGGACAGGATTCCCTCCCCTTCCCCATGAATTAGGAACTTAAGATAAATAGATGTATAAATGTATACATCATTGTTTCATATTTTTACATCTACTCTTCCATACTCAAATCTAGCTGAACTACTTCGAAGAGGCATTCAATTAATGTAAATGCTTTACCTGGACTTAATGGAAAAGTATACTGCTGAGCTCTTTATATTTCAATATACAGCTGCCTCCTTAAATTGCCTACTAAAACACAGGACCGACACTCAAAACAACCCAACTAAATATTTTTGAAGCACTTAAAACTTTCAGAAAGTACTTTGTACATGAAGCCAATTTTATCTGTGCAACCTTCATAAATGGTCTTAAGTTACCTTTTATTCTCCACAGAATAAATCTGTTTTTTCTTTTAAGCACCTACAGTGATTGTCTTACATGAATAATAACTTGCTACAAAGCCTGTCTTTCTTTACCACTATCTTAATGTCACCTGAAAATCTTCATTTTTTTATTCTTCCTTTTTTAAAAAATAGATTTATTTGAATTATGCATATAAGAACTGGGGTACAGGCCAGAGGTGTGAGGGGTGAGAGGATTCACCGGAACAGGTGTAGAACAGGCAGATCTACTGAAATAAACTGCTGAAGGGAGCCAGGAGAGGTCTGCTGAGCCATGTGGGTCACCTCCTTGGCCAGGAATCGAACTCATGCTGCAATAGCTGTAGACAGCTTCATAGTGCTGTGCTTTAACCCACTGCATTACCAGGAAGGGCCCTTCATTTTTAATGTTTCAGTCGAATTGCAGGAAACAGGATTAAATGAAATACTCCTGGAGTAATCTGCTATTTCAACATGAAGTGTGACTACTTTTAAGTCTGACTCAATCTTCTGGTTTATAATCTTCATTTGATACGTGTTTCCTTCCTTCCATCTCTCCACCTTCCTTCTGTAATACTAGTAACTGTCAAATTCTAGAGACATGCACATCATATGGACTTTTCTTGGGCAGAAAAATTTACGTAAAGAGCTCATTGGCATTATGACAGTAAGAACTCAGAACTCCCAATTATTCACACCTCTGTGGGGACACATTCCAAAAATCTGGCATTGGAACTGATAGTTACTTCTGCCCTATTCAGTAGCCAAAGGGGAAAGCATTCATGCTACAGCATTAAACTAGAACACTAATTTATAAACAGCTTCATTCCCACAGCAAATGCAGCTCATACTTTGTAGTTTTTACACATTGCTATGATATATACTTTACAAACTGTAAACCTTGTCTTCATGTTAGTAATCTCTAGTATCTCCATAAGTCCCATGACATTAATCTTTACAATGAGGGTCCTATCTTAATTCATGTTCAGTTATTATGGGTTTATTTTGTTATTATGCCATAATGTTTCTATAAATATCAGCTTATCTTATCTAGAAATACATGCTCTAAGTAAATCCCCAGAAACGATTTAGATACACATAGTTTCATTTTATTTTTTCAAAACCCATTAGGTCAATAATATAAAATACCAATAATATGTTTGGAAAAGATTAAAGTCAAGATGAAGATCATTTTAAGCTTTTCAGAAAACATATTGCTAATCTATGTATAGCTGTAGAGCAAATATTCTTTCAAGGTTGTTATTTTGTTATCTTGATTTTTTTTTTTAATAAACTAGCTCACAGGTCTGATGATATCCTCTGGCATTTCAGCTGAGATATACTCAGTGATCTGATTATCAAGATACTAAGATAACAAAAAGGACATTTTAATTTCACTGCCAACCATACATTTTCATTTGACATATTGGTATCTACTAGCAGTTCTTTCGGGTACATTGTTGGGTGAGGCTTTCTATAAGAGTCTTAAAACAGTCTTTTTTCAGAATGCAGCACACTGCTCACATCGTAATTGCCTGTCTTTCCATCACCTTACCCACCTCTGCCTCTTGCATCCCCTAATTTCTCTTGACTAAGATGGCCTTGCTGTTCCTGTCAGCTTCACTCGATTTATATGGAATTCCTTGTGATGATAGGACCCTGCCTTCCTTTGTCTTTTAGAATTACGTTAGAAAACTTGGAATTGTACATTCATTCCCTGCCACTGAAATGAAACTCTCCTCCCAGCCTGTTGCCAGTTTAACTACCTAGGATGTCTTTCTCACCAAGCGGGAGCCATCCTTTAAGAGAGAGTTTATCTCTTGTCTCAGCCTGTGAGAGAGTAGTTTTCAACTACCCAGCTATTGCCTGTTAGCAAATCCAGATGATTAGTCTTCTGCAGTCTTTCCCTTTGATTTCTCCACTACTTTCCACCAGCCCACCCCAGTGTTTAAACATTCTACTGTTTTCTAGTTCAGTGAAGTTGGGTTCAGTTTCTCTTCTATTGCTTTAGTTTTTTATAAATTCTTAGCTGTTTACATCTATCCAGTGCAACTTTTTATTTGATACACACAATGTCTATTTATACATTATGTCTAATTAGCTCTTATTTCTCAGGAGAACAATGAGTACACATAGTAAATCAAGATGCCTGCAATAGCAACAAAAAGGTCGTTTTTACACTTTTGGTATTATTTCATTATAATTTATGCCTCATAGAGTAAGTTCCCGTATTCATGGGAGATTCCCAGCAAAACTTAATAATTTGCCAACTAGACTGTTTTAGTTAAGGTAGATTGGGGGGAAAAAAGTATATTTTCAATTAGGGAGTGTACCTAGAAAGGTACACTAGACACAGGTAAGCAGTTTCAAGTTTTGCCTCCACTGTTGAGGACACCAGGAAATTAAGTCTTCCTGGTATGTCAGCCTCACAGGGAGCAGTTGATACAAAAATAGCTTTATCAAAAGCAACATCTTTTCAGCCTCCTGAGTTCCTCCTGTGAAATCAACCTTTTGTGTTTGGAGTGGCAAATTTTTGCTTTCCGACCATGTCTACCTGTGTGAAGTAACTATATGGAATTCTGATAAACAGAGCACCTCATGAAGTACCTTGATTAAGGTACACCATTTCATCATTTCTTTGGTTTCTTAATGGTTTGTACTGATCAAATACCATAGTTGTAAAGATTTTCTTTTCTATTCAAAGATTGTATGTATGATCTCACAATTGTGAAAATAGTAGTTTATCCAAAAGATACAAACCTGAGTGTTGAAAAAATGAGTTTGTGAAAAAAAAAACATGAGCTTTCAGGCAACACCAACACTATTGATGGAAACATAAATTGATACAGGTGTTATGGAAAGCAGTGTGAATATTCTGCTAATAATTAAAAGTGGCTATTCCACTTTTCCCTCTTAAATGAATTTACCTGAAAAACAAAATCTGAAGTGATCCATTCATCCATTGTTTAGCACAGCACTGTTTCAGTGAACCAGAAACTGGATATAACCTAAATGCCCATGATTGAAGAATGTATAAAAAAAATATGTTATGTATTCACAATGGGATGTCTGCTACTCAGCTGTAAAAAAGAAAAAAAAGAAAGAAAAACCCTACCATTTTCAAAAACAGGATAGGCCTAGAGGCAATTCTGCTTCGTAAAATACGTTAGATGGAGAAAGTAAACACCATAATTCCACTCAAATGTGACACGGAGAAAAACTAAATAAATGAGCTAACTGAAACAAAAATAAACTTGGGCCCTCAGAGTAAATGATGGTTACCAGACGTGAAAGAAAAAGGAGGGTGGTGAATCAAAAGGGCACAGTGATACATGAAGATTAGATTTGGACTTTCATTATTCACCTCAATATAGTGAATACATGTTAAATCTAGTAATGAACATCTGAAAAGTCTATCATGTATGTTTGATGCAATTGTAACACCACACAAACAGGAATACACAAGAGATTTTAAATTTGATAGCATGAGAGTCGAGGGAACACAATAAAAGGGCAAGTTAAACATTTCATATAAAAATCTGAAATTATAGATACCATACAAAATAAGTTATTGCGTAAGTTATGTGTCATACTACAGAACTATGAAAGTTTGCTTATTCTAAAATGGAGTTATTTCATTGTGCACAGATAGAAAGCCTAATAACAACAATTAACAGGACTGTGGGAAACAGAAATCCTAGAACACATTTGTTGATAATGTCTAAATGAGATTTTCCAGGGCAATTTTTGCAAGATGTTGTGATGTTAGAGATAGCACTCTGCACAAAACAGTGGCATAAGATACATATCTTCAAAGGGTAAATGTGCATGTAAACATGTAGAAGCATTTTTTCCAAATTATATTTGTAATAGGCAAAATTGGAAGACAAACTAAATATGCAACTATGGAGAAAAATATAAACAAACACCGGCAGTTTACCACAGTTAACTTTCATAATATAGTCAAAATGGGTAAACCACTCTAATCTATCAATAGTACTACTTGTTTTGTTTTGTTTTTGAAGACTGGCTTATTTATTTAGCATACAATACCTGGGGTATAGGCCAGAGGTATAGGGGCTGAGCGTATTCACCAAAGATAGAATGGGGAAAAGGGCAGATGGATTTACTGAAACACACTGCTGAGGGGAGCAGCAGAGAGACAGGAGTGGTCTGCTGAGCCATGTGGGTCAGCTCCCAGGCTGGGGATCGAACTCGGGCCATAGTGGTGACAGCCTCCCCACCAGGGAGGCCTCCTGGTATCAATAATAATACTTGACAGTGGGTATGTATCTCAGTATACTGAGTAAAAAATGAAGGCAAGTTATAAGAGTTCAAATGTGATGCAACTTACAATTTTGGAAACTAAAAGCATTATCTGTATATCCACCTACAACTAGTTTTTTTCTTTTTTTAAATACGATCTGGAAGAAGATAGATTTACTTCTGTAGAGGCTAATGTAATGAGCTTAAAAAAAAATCCTTCAACTTATCTGCATTACTTTATTTTTTAAACTGTGGATGAAATATGCAAACATATTTGGATTTATTGTTTTATATGTTTTAAAATCATCTATAAGATGTATTTTGGTGAGTCATGGAGATTTGATATAGTTTTATCATCATTTTCATATTTGTTAATACTAAGTAATTGGTCAAATAAACATTTTTTCTAGATTATAAAAAAATACTTAGGTTTTTAGATTAGAAGACAAAAAACTTGCATATTGACATAGTGGAATACACAGGAAGCATACATCTAATGCTTAGCTCAGAATACAGTAGGCAATGTTTATAGAAAATTGTGGAATTTTACATTCTTGTGTCTTATTTAATGAAGGAAAGCATACAATTTAGGAAAATCTCATTTTCATCATATGTTATTTCCTGTTGTAAAAATAATTTTCTTTAATTAAACTAGAATTTGGCCTAAAAGAAATCACAGATTTGGGGGTGACCTTGCATGACCTACAGAAACACATCTGATTAAAATAAGCCAACTTGGGCCCTCCCTGATGGTGCAGCGGGTTAAAGCACAGCACTGAGGGGCTAAAGCCACTTCTGCATGAGTTCGATTCCCGCCTGCCCCGGAGGTGACCACATGGCGCGGCAGACCTCTCCTCACCCTCCCACTGCTCTCCTCAGCAGTGTACTTTGTCGATCTGCCTGTTCTGTTCCCCACTCTATCTCTGGTGAAGCCTCTCACCACCCCTGAGTCTCTGGCCTGTACCCCAGTTTTGTATGAACAAATAAATAAATCTTTAAAAAAAATAAAAAAAAAATAAGCCAATAATAATTGTTAATAATTGTTACCTCAAGTGACTTGATATTTTGTCATTCTATTCTTTCTACTTTTGAAAGATTAATAGGCTTGTCTTCCTCAGTCTGAATTGTAAGTCTTAGCAACCCAGACCTTTGTTTAGGGGGCTCAGATTATTCCCATTGGCTTTCCAGCAGTTTCCTCTACAGACATGGAGATCATCTCCAATCTTTTGATCACACCTTGTGTTCATCTTATGCTGACCCTAACCTCTGTTGCTCTCTCCAGTGTCTGTCATGTAAACTAAAAGTCCTGATTTTATCCAAAGATGACACTTACATAACCATAACTTGAAAAAATTTTGGACTTAAGCTCTATACATTTTTTACACTTGACAGCTGATTATGTGTAGTTTAGTCTTCTCCATTTAAGGAAAATGAAGGTCTTTGCAAGAAAACATACATTTTCTTTAATCATATTCATTAAATACCTGACAGAAGAATATTTGTTAGCGAGTAAAATACTAATTAGGTGTCTCTTTTTACCAAAATTCAATGCATAGCATACATGCCATCTGTTCATAATGTTCAAAGTACAACTTGTGATTTGTCTTCCTAATTGCCATACTAATCATTTCTTAGAGTATATTTATGCAGAAGGACCCTAGTTGAAGGGACTGGTACGGTGTATGTATGAAAGGATAGGACCAACTTTGACCACAGTTACTTATTTTGCTCATGAAATACTTTATGATGAGCCTTGTTAAGATGATTATTTTTGGATTAATTTATTTAGGAAATAATTTTTTTTATTACATATTGTGCTGGAGGAGAATAAAACTCTTCTCCCCAAATTGTCTGTTTGACAGATGATTTCATGTGAGGAGGCCCAAAAGCTGACTGGACATTGCTTTTACAAAAAAAACCATTCTGCGAAAACTCTCTTAAGGGTCTCTCCAGGGAAGACCTAACCTCGCTTCAGTGGAGAAGGCAGACAAATAACTTTGCTTACTGTGTCTTCCTTGGTAAACTCTCAAAGGGAACATCCCCTTTTAACCTCCTTGTCTTAGCTAAGCTTAGCTAAATTTGAGTGTTTTTCCTGGGTCTCTGCCCTATATCCAGGAAGTATGCAGACTGTTATTAAACATCTTTTGGGCCTTTTTTCCTCATCAATCTGCCTGATGCTTGTTTGCTTATTTGCCAACCCAGAAGAACCCAGAGGGAGGTAAGGCCAATTGCTTTGCATTCTGATATGCTCATTATGAAACTTACAAGTTATTTTCCCATTTCACTAAAGGCAATATGGAGGTATGCCTTACCTGTTATAAAATTGTTTTTTGTTGTTTGTTTTTCTTGAATCATTGTTCATTTTTGTGCAGTAGTTGATTTCTCCCCTCAGGTAGTACCACTATAACCTCTTCATTAGGTTATAGTTTCTCTTACCGGGAGGCAGGCTGCATCCTTACTGTTGATATTCATATTGACCTCATGGTATTTGTTGAGGAGCAGAATGTGGCAGTGGCAATAATGTGTGAGCCTGGGCAACAAAGGGTGTGTCTGACTTCAGGCACAGGAGTCTAGGTGTGACAAGCCCTAATGGCTGAGAAAAATTGGATGCAGATAAATTACTGTGCTTTTGAGGAAACTAAAAGTATGATGGTAAAGCTATAGCATAGTGAAATATATAGGCACACACATGAGATTCCAAAAAAGTTAGTTTTCAGACTTGATAACTCCCTCCTCCCTTAAAGGTGACCTATGCTTTGCTTTGCTAAAATAGCTGTTTAGGGATAGCATAAATTAGGCTATGTAGATTTTCATCTGTTCATATAAGCAGAAATAGGCTGTGATAAAATGTTTTTGTACATTTTTCTTCTGTACTAGATTATTTCAGTAGTAGAATATTTATTTTATCCTATGTTATATTGTCAAAAAAATAAACAAGCGACCAAAAGTACTCTTTAAGTATGATGAATTTTATTATGCTATTTTGATTTCCTATCCATCTCAATGGTGTCAGCAATTAAAATAACTGGCTCAAGTGTTTGGACTTTAGATGATGACAGATGAATGTCCTTTGTTAAGAAATGAAAAATAACACAAGTAATTTACTAAGAAGTAGCTTCAAAGAACCCATATTTCATATTGAAATGGACTCTCAAATATTTCTCATTTTGTTGTTTCAGTTTATTGTTATGGTAATTAATTCAATCAAAGTTCTACTTCTTGTGGAATTTTGTCTCTTTAAAATATATTTTGGTCCAAAGGAATAGTTTTTCTTTTGGAAACAGGTATTTTTGCAATTAATGAAATTTTCTTCATTTTCAAGATTTCTGGACACCTTTGCTCAACTGCTTCTATCTGGCATAACATCTGATATAATTCTGATTTACAAACATTACTGGAGCCTAGAAGTACCGTTATTCTTAAAGCTTTTCTAATAATATCAAACAAGAAGTAACCTTTGAATAAAGAACAGTATTCAAAGAAAATAGGACATTTCTTTCTCCATTTCTTAAATGTCCTGATACTACATGATGGTTAAAATTATTTATGAGTGAAATATCACGACCATTTTTACTAACTTTAACTTCTGTTTTTTATATTTCACCTATAAAATATGCATGTGGTCTCAGTAATTTTAAAAGTCTTGGGAAAGTACCTACCGGCAGTGTGATAAAATAGACCCATTTATAAATGCACAGAATGTCTTTTTTATTTTAATATTTTCTTGCATTTAAAGACTGGAGCAAAATGTACACTTTTTGCTCATGTTATCATTACTAGTGTAAATTCCTTTTCAGCAGTTCAATAAATTCTTAAACTCACATATTTCTTAAATATTTCAGAAATCCATGAAAGATCGTTTTCATGGCCGGTATTTATTGCAGATAATAAATAGAGTAAGATGCTAAGTTTTATGATTGTAACCATTTACATTCACTGGCCATTGCATTATTATTATTATTATTATTATTATTATTATTATTAGTGAAGTGAGAATAACCCCATGTTTCATAAGTGTGAGTAGTTATAACTTCTTCAAATAACTTTTAAGAAATTAGTTGTGCTTACAATGCTCCATTTTTTAATAGTTTTATTGGGTTATATAATCTACTTCAATGTAACTAATAGCCAGCCTGTTGTTTGGTTGGAGGCTTATTAAAAATAACTACCAATTGTTTATATAATACATTAGTAAACATGTAACAGTAAATCCTCAAAATATTTTAGTTTTAAAGAGGTGGTATAATACATTTTTTGTCATTCATGCATAGTATTAATAGCCATCTACTTTCATGATTTTGAATATCACTGTCGAGTTTTCCAAAAGCATTTATTTAGTGGATTTCTTAGCTGCATTGTATGCATTTGGCCCCTGTGTTGTATATTAGCTGTCTCTGCATGTATAGCTTTATATCTGGGCTCTTAATCCTGTTCCAATAATGGATGTATTTATTTCTAGTTCGCGCCTTACTGGTTTAATTACTATCGCTTGTTAATATACTTAGAATTTAGGGAGTTTGATGTCCTCATTTTAGTTCTACTTTCTCAGAATTTGGTTTTGTTATTTGGGGTTTTTGTGGTTCCAAATAAATTTCATCATTTTTCTACTCTATAATTTTTCTTGGTAGTGTTAGTTAATTTTTATTTCCTTGCATCAGTTGTAATGCCTTTATTTTCTTGAGTTCTGTCATTTTCCTTGAGGTAACACTGGCTTTCAAAAATGTACATTACCATATCTAGCTTACTACTAAAGGGCCAATAAATCCTCCAACTTAGTCCATTGCACTGTCTATCCCCTGTGCTAATTTTCCTTTTTTTTTTCTTTTTGCATACCTAATGGTGTATCAATTTTACTTATCTTTAAAATGCTTATCTTTACTGCCTTGACATTTTAAATATATTAAAAAAGACTTATTTACTTAATGTGTATAAGAACTGGGGTATAGGCCAAAGATGAGAGAGCCAGAGGATTCACCAGAGACAGAGTAGAAGCAAAACAGTCAGATGTACTGAAGTACACTACTGAAGCAAGATAGGAGAGGTCTGCCACACCATGTGGAGCACTTCCCTGGCTGGGGATCAAACTTGTGCTGCAGTGACTGTGGAGAGCTTCACAGTGCAGTGTTTAACCCACTGTGCCACCAAGGAGGGCCCTTTAATATTGCTTTTTAAAGCTATATTTTTGTTCCATCTTTTTCTTATGCTAACTTTCATCTCATTTTTTTATTTGTTTGTTTGTTTGTTTTGTTTTTTGAATTCTGGATCCTTGAGGTAGATAAGTGGTTTGAGATTGTTTTTTAATTAAAACATTAATTAGGGCCCTCCCTGGTGGCACAGCGGGTTAAAGCACAGCACTGAGAAGCTAAAGCCACTTCCTCATGAGTTCGATTCCCGCCTGCCCCGGAGGTGACCACATGGCGTGGCAGACCTCTCCTGGCCCGCCCACTGCTCCCCTCAGCAGTGTACTTCATCGATCTGCCTGTTCTGCTCCCCACTCTGTCTCTGGTGAAGCCTCTCACCGCCCCTGAGCCTCTGGCCTGTACCCCAGTTCTGTATGCACAAATAAATAAAATCTTAAAAGAAAAAAAAAAACATTAATTATAGTAAATGTTCCTCATAGTTTATGTCAAATCCAATTTTTTGATGTATTATGATTCTCCTTCTGATTTCTTTATTGACCAGCATTTATTCTAATACATAGGACAAGATACTTGGTATATTTTTGTTTTCTTTTTATTTTTAAGATTAGTTTTATAACTTAATGTGCCTGTTGTAGGAAAAGTTACATGTGTGCATGAGATTAATGCATATTGTGTTGCTAATGGATAGTACTTTCTATATGTCTATTACATCCCTTTGATCTTCAGTGATGTTCAAGTCCCTGCTTCTTGATTAAATTTAGCCCTAGATGCATTTATATTTTGTCATAAATTATTCAAATACTTAATTTTAACATTTCCTTTTCTGAATGTCTAAACACTTCTCAGGAAGACTTACTCTTGGCCATGGGAAAGAGTCCATCTCTAAAATATACTCAATTTTCATTTGTATTACCTTGTTTAATACTTGGTCAGAAGTGGGTTGTAAGGAACATTGTATCAAAGGTGCTCTAAATTTGAATTCCCTGTTGATACAAAGTTTTTTATTGGTTGTGAATTTTAAGTTTTTGGTATATTTAAAGTGAAAATGTCCAAAAACCAAAAAGATCCAGTGAATGGCAAAACCTAAACTATCCTGAGAGAAATAAGGAAGTAAACATTAGCCTCAACTAATGGGTCCTTCCTTTTTTCAGATAAAGCCAGTAGATACAGTCTGTGCAGGATGTACATAAGCTTCTTATTTACAAAACCCTGACACAACCGGTAACTATATGGGATTAATTCCTGATAACTTTATTATAACACATCAGAAATAACCATTAAACGTCTATGTCATAGTATTTGGTGGGATGGTGGAAGCCACTGTCAATTATCCAATTTAAAAAAAAATGAGCAACATGGACTGTAGCATTAACATGTGGGCTTTAACATTCAAAGTATCTTCTGCAAAACCTAATAACCTGTTTTGAGTTTTCAATATATGCTAGAAAGTACTCTAAATAACATACATCACATTCCAAATGAAAACTGTGAAATAGGTAACATTTTACCCATATTTTGCAGAATAAGCTGAAGTAGAGACAGGCTAAGACTTGTCTCATGCCCCACAAAAATGTGGGGGACCCATGATTACAAATTAAACCTCTCTGAATATTGTTCTTCCTTTTGTGAGAGAAACAGGGTATGTATGTGTGAGCAAGATGTCTCTGATACCTTTTTCCATAATTTTTTTTTAGAATTATAGAAAAGAACAGGGCATGCTACTAGTGATAGATTAACAAGAACTAAATCACAGAAGGCAGTGGTGTCCACGATACAAAGTATGCTTTTAGCAGTAAATTATCTTGAAACAGTCAAAGATCTCACAGAGAAAGGGACTTGATCACCATGAGTCATAAACCAAGAGGTGACTATTGCAGATTTTCTTTCTCTCACATGAACGAGGACGTTGGGCACTTCTGTGACTCACACCAACTGGAATGGGCCGCAGTGCCCTGTGTCAGGATTCAACCTCTGCTGTCAGAAGCAGGCAGCGGTCCAGGCCTGCGCTCACCTCTGGTGTCATGAGCAGAGGACTGGAGTTTGCCAAAGGAATTCTCAGGAATACCTAAAATGTCCTGGCTTGGGGTGGGGGCTATGAGAACAGAAAGACTACATCCTCTTACCTGCCCAGCAAATGTAGATGTTTCCCATAATCAAAACAATGAAATCAAAGGCTTCCATTTTCTTCTATTGAGATACTTGACAGAAGAAACAGAATAAGCAGGGGATACGCTTATTGTCCTCATGTAACATCCCTTGTGATTTGACATGTATTATTTGGAATAGTTTCTAGCACATACTAAAAACTCAAAACAGGTTATTGGGATTTGCAGAAGAGACTGAATGTCAATGCCCACACACAAATGCCACAGTCCATGTTGCTCATTTGTCCACTCTATCTCAGTGACCCCAGACCCAGGCAAGAATCCAGCATCCTTCATGCTCACGTCACCCTTTGTGGAAAAGTTGTCTTTAGCTATCGAGCTGCATGCCTTTGCCATGGGTAGTGAGGAGCCTGCAGTGCATAATGCTGTACATAAAGTGAAGGGCATGCCTCAGGTCGTAGGATTTCCAGTTAGGCTTTGGTAAGCAGTTCAACTATGGCATTATTGAATCCACTTGACATACTTCCCCAGAACTTTAATTTGTGTGCAAGTAAATTACATGATAGTTAAAGATGTTATTCAGAGTGAATAATTTCATGTTATGATTGCTATTCTTGTCAAGAAAGCTTTTTAAAAGATAGCAGATGTGAATTACACTCTCCAAGGGGAATCAGTGTTGTTTCTTACTCTGTCACATAATAAAATGTCAAAGGAAAGATGATAACAAATTGCTTAAGATGGTCTATTGGGCATGATGGAACATTGAGCTCTTATCTGCACAAGCAGATTAGATCAGATTAGAATTTAAAATTCGGTTTGCATTTGGCCTGTCTTCCCTGTCTAGAGGCGGACTGGTGAGGGTTCTGGTCTTCAAGGGCCTGTGCAAAGGGTAGTACAAAACTTGCTCAACCTTCTGTTTCTTCTCTTTTTTACTTTGTCTCCAAGGTGTGATCAATAATTTTCCCTTAGGTTCTCTGTCTTTCAAAACACAATCCCTTTGCCTGACTTTGCACCTAGTGAATGACTAATTTTTTTTTTTTAAGAAAAACATTCATTAGGTAATCTGTTACTACTGCAGATCTCCCCTGATGCCTAGCATTTGCGGAATCACAATAAGTAATTGTACCCCCTGAATAGCCTGTCATGGCAGATGGGATTTAGGAAGGATCTCATTATTTGTGAGCTCCTTTTGACAGTACTAAGTGACAGTACTATGAATGTAGTGTATAAATTGGCAGGTCATCTTGGATTTTCTCATTAAATTTATAGAATTTTTTCATAAAAAGGGTACTAATATTTAAAATTTGGATAGGTCTTCACTGCCCTTTGAGTCAGAGTCATTATGCCTATCATATATACGTGCTATAGAATCATGTACATGTTTACATGTGCCTTCCGGCCAAAAATCATTTCAAATATTGGAAGTTGCTCCTGGGAATCTATTAATAGATAACGATAGGCCAGGTTTATACCTGGTGTAAACCTATAATATCTGCTGACAGGTTCCGAATCTGAAAACTTTTAAGAGCATCAGTAACCCTTATTTTTCTATGAAACAAAGTATCTTTATAATACCCCGTTTTTCCATAAACTGTCTTTGTGACACAGCAAAGCTGAACAGGTGCTGTGTAAATAGGTGCTTCGTGATGGGCACCACTTGTAGAGATTCTTTTTATTGAGACTCTTAAATATGTTTTGAAGTGAAGAAGGTATTTGGCACTCTAGATGGCTCTTGAAATTATTTTCTTCACAGCTTCAGTATTGGAGAGATGTTGGATCTTATGAAGTCATTGGGGACACACCTTATTATCCTTATTTACATAGTTTGACTTTTTTTGCACACAAAGAAAATTGTTTTCAGCTCATCTCTGTCTTCATCAGCAGGGAAAGCAAAATAAAGGTTACATATGTTTTTTGGAGGATTCTGATAATATCCAAATACATTAATTAGCAGCAAAAGAAAGAAAGGTTTATTTTATGTCTCCTGAAGTGAGAGCAACCTTAAAACACTAAGCAAAATATATAGTGTACATCTTCTTTTACTCGAATGTGACTTAAAAGTTCTGTAACAATCATATGGTACTTTAGTTTGGCAAAGTAAAGATGATTCCTCATTTTTAAAATAAGATTTTATTCTCTGATAGATTTATACATGCACATCTATTTCTCTTCTTTAGAATACAGAGAAACTCACATCTGCTGTGACAGTAGACTGGGAGGAAAGGATGAAATGGTGTGAAGAGTAACAGCTGGAAAACATTCGTTGGATGCACCCTGAATCACGAAACTTATTCTAAGGTATGACGACTAAAATATTTTCATGTTAAATGGATAAGCACCATATCCAGGCATATCAAGACTTTTGCGAATAACTAAAAACAGACCATTTGCAAGATATAAATATGTGTAGAGAAGATCCTGGCTCACGCAGCGTTTGGCAAATCCCTCACTACTACCGTTCCTTAGGGTAAGCAAATAAGGGCAAAACACAGTGTGGATGATCATCTGTACGTTCACCCGGCCATACGTGAGTCTAATAAGGGCTATCTGCTGGGTAACTCTGGCATTTCTTACCCTCACATAAGGTGGGTTGGTTATAACAGAAGGACTCTTCTCCTGTTTAAATAATCCCATTAATTTGCTAGGGCTGCTCTGGAGAGGCCTGTACTCTGCGTGGTGGGTGCCGGACATGTACTTCCTTGCAGTTCTGTGGCCAGACACGCAAAGTCACAGTCAAGGTGCTGGCACATGGGTTTCTTCTGACACCTCTGACTGTGGCTCCTATGTCTTCACCTGATTTTGTCCACTTACACGTATGTGCACGTGTGTATTCATACTAGATTAGACCTCCTGAACTACCTCATTTTAAATGAATGACGTCTTCTGAGTTACTGGGCATAAGGACTTCAGTCAAATTTGATGGTGAAGGTGGGGGCTTGGGAGGTGTGCTGTTTTTTTTTTTTTTTTCTATAACATCAAACCTATGCCTTTGTCATGGATGTGGCTTCTGCTCCCCAGCTGGGTGTTACTGATCATGTCCACAAACTTTCATGAGCCCCAGTGAACTCCCCTTACTCCCTTGATTATGATGCCTTGACAGTAAGATTCAGGATCAGGTTGAAGCTCTCTGGTTCATTCCTCAATGGATCCCTGCTGTCCCTGAGAGTGTGGGGGTTGCCTTCCCCGCCCCCCCCTTCTGTTATAACCAACCCACCACCACGGCGTCCCCCCCCCCCTGACCCGTGATGATGATCACACTAAAAATGCAAATGCATTGTTCCCAGTGAAGCTCTTTTCTGACAGGGGAAGAAGACACCTGCAGTAAGAGAAACCAGTGTGGAGCGAGTGTCCACAGGGACAGGGACAAGGGTGGGAGAGGAGAGCCCTGCAGCTTTTCAGCTCCTGCAGGAGCCCCGGTCTTGCTTTGTTGAGTGTTGGCTCTCGGGACCAATGCAATGTGTGTATTTGTGGGCTTTCTCGCACTTTATTAAGTGCTGTATCACCTTGATGTTCTGCGTATGTTAAGCCATCCTTGCATCCGGGGATAAGTACAGTTTGATTGTGGCAAATGATCCTTTTAATGTGCTGCAGCGTTTGGTTTGCTAGTAAGTTACTGAGAATTTTTGCATCTTTTGGTCTGCAGTTGTCTCCATAGTAGTGTCCTTCTCTGATTGTGGTATTAAGATAATGCTGGCCTTGGAAGTTCATCTCCTCCTCAGTTTATTTCTAAGGTGATTGTGAAGGATCATTGTTAATTCTTTAAGTGCTTGGGGAATTTACCAGTGCACCTATCCGGTGCTGGGCATTTGGGATGAAGCTTTTGGACGAGTGATTCAATTCCCATCTTAGTAATTAGTCTGCTCAGATTCTTTCTGTTTGAGTCAGTGTTGGCAACTTTTTAAGTTTCTAAGATTGTTTTCTTTTATTCTAGGTTGGTCAGTATGTTCACATGTAATTGTTCATCACATCCTTTAATGAACCTAATTATGGTGGGATCAATGGTAATGTCCCCTTTGTCAGGTTCAGCCCGTTTTTTCCTTGTTGGGTCCAGCTCAGAGCTTGTCAACTTTGTCTTGTCAAAGAACCACCTCTTAGTTTGGGGGATGAAAGTTACAGAAGGGAACACACACACTTTAATTATTTAATACTGTACTTTTTAAACTACATTTCCCCCAGTGAATTAAAACATGGTGAGCATGTATGTTAGTAGCAGTCACTCAGACTGCTCAACTACACTCAACTGCAGCAGTCACTGTAGTTGGGGGGTAGAGACCTAGGAACGGAGTTGCTGGGTCAAGTGGCAGGTCTCTGCTAAGTCATTTGAGCAACCACCATGCTGCTTTCCAGAACGACTTGGCCAGTGTATGTTCCCAGCAGCTGTAATGAACTTCTCTGATACCGAACTCTATATTCTTACTTTCTGAGTGAACGTGAACTCAGCATAGTCAACATCAACTGCTGAGATGACTTTTTTCCTTTTATAACATTCTCAGTAAGGGGAAACAGTAGAATCCATCATATTTTCAAGAATAATCTGGGCAAAGTTCTTAGTTACTGGGGATTAATATAGTCATATCTTTTTCTCCTTGAACTGTTTCTCTAAAGCAGTTGTCTCTGTCACACTGCACGTAAATAAAGCAAAGGTAAGATTGTTGCGAAAATGAGGGGAAAAAAAATCCACAGTCCTCCATGGCAGGGGAACCATTTAAGCAAATGGTTAAATGCTGTGCACTTTGTTGAAAATTTGAGGAACTGGGTAAGCCTCTAAAGGTTATTTTTGTCTGTGATGTTTCCAGATTATTAATGTCTTAATGTTCAAGGCAGTGAGCTATATGAGATTGTACAGTCTTACTCCAGGTTCAAAAGACCAGAGTGACATTTGAAGCTTGCTTGAAGCAGATGCAGCTGCCGAGAGCTGGGTAGGGTGGGGGCTGGCACCTGCTCGCTGCCAGGGTACGCTGCTGGAGGCAAGGGCTGGCACCCCTTCAGCTGCAGGGCTCGGCCTGAGTCGGTCACACCAGCAAGATTAAGCTTCGGCGCGAGTCAGCCTCGTCTGTTCTCCTCACGTGCTCACCCCTACTTCAGCCTTGTCTGAGCCCCATCTCCGCAGATCCTTTCTCCCTTTACTTCCTCACATTCAACGTGTAGTGTTATTGACCCGGAGACATCCCACCTATCTGGACACTGTTCTTTCCTCCCAGGATTTAAATAAATTAAGGAAGAAGCATAGTGCTGAATCAGTCCAGGACATAAATGACCTGATTTTTTTTTTTTTACTTCAAAAACAGTAACCAGAAACACTGTATATTTATATAGTTATGTTGTGTCCACATTTATGTGTTTATATATCAACATATATGCAACGTATATTGCTCTAAGTGTACAGAACTGTATATAGTGTTAGATAAGACACATTTCACTATATATACAGAGTAAAGCATGTTATATGAGACATTTAATCCATATACAATATAGTCTGACTACTTGGATAAGGTATTCCATCAAGCCAATTTTGTGAACCATACTATGCTAAATGAATATTTTTCTGAATATGTGCTATTTTCTATACATAGTGATTTTAGAGGAACCTGGTACTGCCTTTCCATGTGGGTTAATTCAAAACCTTCTTGCTCTGCTTATATATGTTGACTAATATATGACATAATAGATGATTTTAAAGAAATAGTGACTGACTTCCAAAAGAATAACAGCAACTTCCCTCGATCTCATAATAGACAGCGGTTAACTTGAAATTCCATCTAAAATAGCAGTATCCTATCTAGTGGATAGAAAAGCAAATATGCCGTGCAGATTTAGAGAGAAACCTGTCAGGATTTGAGCAGAAGATGTCCAGGCCTTTAAACGCAAAATGTAAACCTTGTGGACTTGCACCTCCGTGTAAAAGCCTACATTTAAGCTTACTCTTGACTCCTACTGTGTTAAGTGTCAGGGATACAGTGATTGAGGCTTTGCCTTCTCTCTCAAAGAGCACTTATTCTGGTGGGGGAAAAACTGACATTAAAACATAATTACGATTCAATTTGAAAAGCAATGGAGAAAAGGGCCAAAGAGGAGAAATTAACTGACTCTGATGGCGAATAAAAACTTCACAGAAGGGATAAACTTGTGCTGAGAGGATAAAAAGGGATTTGGGGAAGTCATCGGTCTGAAAAGGCAGAAAAGATAATTCCAGATGAATACACGGGCATTTGAAAGAATAGAAACTCATAGTTCATGTGAAGCAGGGAATACATGGAGGATGTGGGGGAACTTGTTAGAACATTCATTATTAGATCACAAAAATGATGCCGGGTATTTACATTAATTCTAATAATTCTAACATTCATACATACACATTTTTAAAAGTTGCCTCATTTTATGTCTTTTGACATGACTTTCATTATATTACCCTATAATATGATTTCATTATATTTTCTAACTTAACCAAATAGCATTTGATTCTTAAATTGCTAATATTTTTTTTCTTATTTAGAAATGTTATCAAGCTTTAAAGTATGTATAAAAATGAGCATATGGATTTTCTTTCTCTGCTATTGTGAGCTGTATTAATAGATGTCTAAAGAGTGTCTAAAGAAGGAATGGTCTATGCACACAGTGGGATATTACTCAGCTATAAAAAAAATGAACTTTGCCACTTGTAACAGCTTGGATGGTACTAAAGAGGATTTTGCTAAGTGAAATAGTGAGAAGAGGAAAGGCAGATAAGATGGTTCCACTTATATTTGGAATGTAGAGAAAGCAAACAAAGGGTGAGGTAACAACAAACCAGTAACAAAGCCTGGAATCTGAAGTTACCAGATGGGGCGAGGGGGGAAGGCAAAGTCTGGAGGGGGACAATGGACTTTGGGGAGGGTTGTGGGGGCCTTGGTAGGGGGTGTGCTGTGGTGTGAGCCATTGTTACCTCGATTAAAATATTTTTTCCAGCTACACACTGTTTGATTCCAAATATGTGACATCTAGGAGAGTCAAAACTATGGAGATAATAAAAATATCAGTGTTGCTAGGGTTTGCATTCTGGAGGGTTGACGATGAGAGTATCTTTAGGACACTGAATATATTTTGTATATTGTAATGATGGTTTAGTTCAGTAGTTCAAACCCACAGGACATAAAAGAGTAAGCACTAAAGAAATACAGACTTTGGTTGATTCTGCTGTGTCATGCAGGTAGATCAGTCCTAAGAGATGCAGCTACCACTCTGATGACAGATGTTGCTTATACAGGAGCCTGTGAGAACAGGGCTCTAGGGAAATCGTACTTGCCTCCTAATTTTCCAGTGAAATTAGAGTTGCACTAAAACATTAGTCTTTTAAAAGAAGTATAATTTATGAGATATAATGAATATCCTTCAGACAGCACATTAAAATGTGTTCCAAAATGGGAGATGACAGAAATGTAGTTCAGTATTACCCTCTTATGCCGCTTTTTGAATAAAAAACGCCATGCATATAGTTGAGGATTTACACACACACAGTTTTTGTTTTATTCTTCTTGTGAGGTGGTGTGGTACGAACTTACGCACACTTTTGGAAGACATAAATTGGTCCAACTCCTTTAGATGTCATTTGGAGGCTATGAGTCGGTGTGTTTGACCAGTGACTGCCAATAGACACAGTAGCTCTGCTGTTAGGGATCTGTTTCAACACTAACACAGCACAGAAAATAATTAATACCTTAGGGTATAAAAGCAAAATTGAAAGCAACCTGTGTATTCAACACTAATATAAAAGTAAAAGAAAGTATGACCTTTCTAAATGGTTGAATATTTCATTAAACTTACAAGTTTTTTTTTTAAATGTATTGACATAGGAAAATGAACATAACATGTTGTTTAATGAATGAAGTAGAGTTTACAGTTATCATATTCCTTTTCTGTTGTTGGTCATAAATTACCATGATCTTAGTAAGTTAGCATAACACTTTAATATATTATGTGGAGCTGTACTGGGAAGGATGCATCCCAGCTAATACTGTGATTACAACTTATCAGACCTTGAGGGAGTAGAGAAGTAATTCAAACAGAAGTTTAATTGTTCTAGCTGGAAGAATATATGGGTTCAGAGATCAAATAGGAAGAGTCCTGTTGTTCTATGCCCAGTGAAAAATAGTAATTGCCTCTTGAGCTCTTATAACTTCAAATACATTCTGGATACCTGTCTGTGTGTGAATACACACACACACACACACACACTCACACACTTATATGTATATATGAATTTATGCAAATATACAACATGTAGTCAGAAATAGTTTAATATCCCTTTTAAATACAGGACAAAAACTTAAATACTTTAATACTGCATAAATATAAATTGGAGCTGTCGATTGAGCTTGCATTATTTCACAATGAATTCTTAAACATGTTTTGTTTGGCCCTCCCTGGTGGCGCAGCGGGTTAAAGCACTACACTAAGAAGCTTAAGCCACTTCCCTATCAGTTCATCCCCGCCTGCCCCAGAGGTGACCACAGGGCGTGGCAGACCTCTCCTGGCCCGCCCACTGGTCCCCTCAGCAGTGTACTTCGTCGATCTGCCTGTTTTGCTCCTCACTCTGTCTCTGGTGAGTCCTCTCACCCTCTGCATCTCTGGCCTATACCCCAGTTCTGTATGAATAAATAAATAAATCTTTAAAACAAAAAGAAAAAAAAAAAAAACATGTTTTGCTTGACTATGCTGATGTTGGTAGATACCTAAGATCCTTGGTGAGCTTTTAAGGCTTCTCTGATTTTTCCTTGGCTTCTCTACATTCCCAATATAAGTGAAACCATGCAGCATTCATCTTTCTCCTTCTGACTTACTTCATTTAACATCATCTCTGCCAGTTCACCCATGTTGATACAAGTGGCATGTATTTATCCTTCTTGATGACTGAGTGGTACCCCATCGTGTATATGTACCACATTTTCTTGATTCTTTTGCGGGGGCAGGGGGAAATTCAGGTCGCTTCCATATTTCATAAATGTAGGGGTGTGAGTTTCCTTTCAGGTGTTGTATGGTGTTTGTTTGTTTGTTTTTTCCTGTTATTTGGGTAGATACATAAAGAGTGGAATTTCTGGATCAGATAGTAGTTCTAGTTTTAGTGTTTTGAGGAACCTCCACGCAGCTTTCTGTAGGAGCTAGACCAGGGTATGTTCTCACCAACAGTGTAAGAAGGTTCCTTTGTCTCCATACCCTGGCCACAACTTGTTATTCTTGACTATTTTACTACAGGCCATTCTCACAGATGCGAGGGGGTATCGCTTTGTGGTTCTGATTTGCTTGTCATGAGGATACAGGATGATGAGCATTTTTTCACGCCTGTTGGCCATCTGCAAGCCTTATTTGGAGAAGTGCCTACTTAGCTCTTCTGTCCATTTTTTAATTGAATTCTTTGTTTTTGTTGAATTGAATAAGCTTTTTGCAGATTTGCAATATCAGATGGCCCATGGCTGTACAGACAATGCATTTTGATGACTTCTTTTCTGACTTCCAAACTGTGTCCTGAGCAACTTAAAATGTTTTGATTACAATTTTCCTTTTTGCTTATGTTAATATGTTTGCCTTGGAAAAGAAATAAAGCTGAAAGGACTTGTTTCTAATCTCTGGCCATGCAACATTTGATTCCTGTTTTTGAGAGAACTGTTAATTGAGGCAGTATATTTTGCTTAAAATGTACTTTGCTGAAATGTCACTGGTTACACACTTGCATTTGGGATGAGAGATGGCCACAGATGTAACTTGATAAGGTCACACTTTTTTCAGTCACAGTATCACCTTTATTCTGCTTGACAATTTGTTGAAATCCTCACATTTCTTTTTATTCTCATCACTAAATGAGAATACTCCATGAGTCATTTTTGTTTTCATGTTGCATATATTTACCAAATCAACTTTCTCTAAGGATTCGTGGGTGACGAATTAGGACAGGTCTGACTTGAGGCACAGTGAAAGAAGGAATCAGGACAAACCTGGAAGAGGGTTACTATTCGGTAAGATGACCAGGAATGTTGCACTTCCAAGGACAATGTGAGGAAGGCACAGAGTACTTACGTGAAAATAGTAAAAGAGAAGGAGAGTTCCAGAGTTTACCAATACTTATCTTTTCTAGAAGTTCAATTGCATTAATTAATCTATTAACCTAAGGCATGCAGAGCAAGGTCTGAGCCCTGGTAAAGTCTCGTTCCCTCATTTGTTCTAGAGAGAGTTAACTCTGCTGTATTCCTCTGATGCTCCAAGCTCTTGAGTTTCCACCTCTTCATTCCTGCATTCTCTCCAGCTCAGCTTCTGGCTCACCCTTAGTCATTCCCAAAGCTGCTGTGGGCACAGTTCTTTCCAAAAAGGAACTGTCTGTCCCTGGCCCACTTCTAAATTTGCTGCCCCATGATTCTCGGACTGCATTATTATTATTTTTTTTTTTTTGCTTTTCATTCAAAGTATTTTAAGTTTTTTGATTATGTATTTGTCTGTTTCAGCATGTATGAGGCTTTTCTCCTTCATTAAACTGGAAACTAAGATTGCTGAGTTCACCTTCACATATGCAGTGCTTAGCTGATTAAATCAACTCTTAATATTTATTGATGAGTGAAAGAACGACCATAAATAGCAGAACGTCTTAGGTAAAGAACTTTAATGACACAGAGACACTTAATCCCCCACTATTCCTCTCCTGGGATGAAGTTTAAGACATGCTCAGTCTTTGTTTTCTCATCTAGCCAGTGAAAGCAGAGTGGTGTAAATATCACTCCAGTCCTAGTAAGACACATTTCTTGTCTTATACCTAACTGGTTATAAAATTAAATATAATTTTAAATTTGCAATGGACTCTTTGTATTCTCCAGGGTAACGTTTTCACACTTTCAGTTTATCATAAAATACAGCATTCTGCAGTGGTGCATGCAGAAATACATGCTTCCAAATGGGTAATTTTAACATTAAACCCATTCTTGGGCATTCTGTTTCCCTAAAAAATTGCCAATGGCATGCAAACTCTTATCAAGTATGAAGGAAAAAAATCTTAATAGATGACTTGGTTCTTGACGTTCACCAAAGGACCAATTCCTTTGAATTTGCTTTGTGGTTATAAAAACACATGCCAAGACCTCCCTGGTAGCCTAGGAGACAAGTCTCAGCACTGGCTTTGCTATCGCCTGAGTCCAATCCCCAGCAGGGAACTGACCCAGATGGTGCCAGCAGACCTCTCCTGTCTCACTGCTGCCCTCAGTAGATCTGCCTGTTCTGCTCCCCTCTCTCTGGCCTACACCCCAGTACTTCTATGTAAAAATAAAACATACACACACAGAGGCTGGAATAGCAGATTGACAATGTATTATGCCTTTAAAGTAAAGAAGGCAGGTTTCAAAAAAAAAATTGATTTTTTTTTCTTTGCTAGACTTAGCTAGGCTCTTTTCTGTAATTCAATGGTACAAATTATATATTTTATTCATAGAATGATACTATATATTGCCAAGCTTTATAATTACTTATAATTACTTATAATTCTAAACATAGAGTAGAATATTTAGATGTAAGCTTTTGTTATTTTTAATAAGGTGATCCATCTATGTCATGGATAGGGCACAGATAGAAAATGTGGTGTATGACAAGGTTTACTGTGGAAAGCTTAACTGTTTGCAGACATTAGCACCCTCGGCCCTTCCCTCAGCACTGTGTATTGCATAGAGGGAGACCTGAGTCAGCATCGCTAAAGACTGGGGAAAGTGTTCACTAGAGTGTCAAGTGTTGATGTATATGTTTTATAGGAACAATAGCTGAGGGCCATGTTCCTTCCACTAAACCTTTATTTTGTTGTTGGGGGCATGGCCTCATTTTTTAAAAGGAGTATGACATCCAGTCACAGGGAGGAATAATTTGCATAAAGCACACTTTGTATCAGGTAGAGACAATATTCTGTTGAGCTCATCAGTCGTGCTAAAGGAAATGCTACTAAGAAATACAGCCATTAGTGCCTCCAAGGAGCGGAAAATGTTTTCTTTATTCTTCTTATAGAAAATACAGAAAACACACACATTACATGGAGATAATGACAGGAGAATGAAGTACCAGCACTACAATTTTTGTTTTTTCACCTAACCAAATAACTAAAAATACTGAAAATCAAAAATTCACAAGTAGTCAGAAACATTTTTTAAAAGTATACCACCTTAATAAATAGGTAGGAGAGTTTTTGGCAGTTGATTCTTTCCTGCTTGAGGAAAACTTGCAAGGGCAGTGGGGGGCGGGGAGGGGTGGTGATGAAGGTAAGAAAAATGTGAAAGACTCTGAGCTCATCAGTTGAGAGAGAGGGAGATCGTTTTTCGGCCAATAGGTGATCCAGACCTGAATGATCAGCCTCAGTGCTGTGCTCCTGGGAAATTATGTTGCATCCAACTTCCAAAGTCTGCTCTGCATGGAGGTGCTATAAAGATTTTAGATGGAAAAGTGTCAAGGAGAATTCACCCAACTTAGAGCGAATAGAACTGGACATTCAGTCACCCACATTCAGGGCATAAATAAGAGTGAGAAAGGTAACACATTTGGAAATACCCTCATTGGAAAATGTGTGTGAGCAGATTACTGGAAAATTAAATTAGGCAACACAATCCTAGCCTGGAAAATCCTCCACTTAAAATAGTGAACACAGAAGAGACAGTGGTTTTCACTAAGCGATTGTGAAGACAAAAGGAATAACGGTCCCCTTCTTAGACAGGCGAGCGGACTCACCCATTCTGTACATGCTTTCAAGATCAACAGTTGGTCCTCAAGAAAGGGATCTTGACAGCACCGTGTGTCACACAGGTCTTCGTCTTTGCCTAGTAATTGGAACGACCACCTGCCTTCTATTAATGGCTCTACCCAGAGGCTAGGCAGGTCTCTTCTATCTCTACGACAGGAGGCAGTTTTGGCGCCGGAAGCAGGGGCCATGGCGCCTAGTTTGATGTTGGCCTTTCAAAGACAAGGCACCTAGGTCCCTGAGGAAGCTAGTGCTGGATTTTAGAACTGCCAGAAGGACTGAAGAGCTTTCTAGGTTTCAAAGTTAAAAGAAAATAGTTGAAGCTACAACTTTTCTGAAGTGAATGCTCAAGTAAAAGGAGGCAGGAAAAGTCTCTTCCTCTTATTTTCAACAGGGAAAATTGCCTTTTTTAAAAAAATTTGTCTGGAAGCAAACATGTGTACCTACAAAGACAATTACCTCAGTCTGGAAGAGATCATAAGTGCTTTGGAATTTTTGAGCATATCTGAAATAAAACTTCAACGTAGCTCAGGGTATAGACGAATAGGTCGTTCAAAGGGGTTGGTTTCTCAACTACAGTGACAATTTCAGAGTAAAATTAATAAAGTATGCATAATTAATAAAATACACATTATTTATTTTGGAGCTAATTAAAAATATTCACCATTGCCATAGAAATGGAGAAAATGTATAACTGTGTCAACCTCACATTTCCTATGTTAATTTTTGCTTTGAGAAAAGTTGCATTGCTCGCTGGGCAATTAATAGGTGAAAGTGAGTTTAGAAATAGTAAGAAGTAGTATGGAAATCATTTGCATTCTATCAGCAATGACACTCATTTTCAGGTGTATCCCTATGGAAGAGAATGTAGAACTTTGGTACACCCGAGCTGTCTTTTATATGAGATTTCTAATGGACGATTTCACTTACATAGGCATATGTATCTTAAATAATATGTTCTGTCTGGTGACCTTTTATTTATTTTTTTTCAGCAGCATGTGAAAAAAAAATGTGTGTGTGTGTGTGTGTGTGTGTGTGCATAGAGAGAGAGAGAGAGAGAGAGAATGTTGGTTTACCTGTATATGATTTAGAGGTATACATTTACACCTCCTCAAATGTATGTTTTCACATCACACATATCAAATTACTCATAATCTTCCACCCTAGTCCATTGGGCCTTGTCCCTACTTTGCTACCCACTCACAACCCTCATTAGTCTCAATTCTGCTGTCAAGTTTCTAAGGATTTTTTTGTCCAGTTATTTTCAGTCCTCTGTTTTGTTCTTTGTATTCCACACATGTGTGAAGTCACTCAGTATTTGTCTTTTTCCTTCTGACTTAACTTCACTTACCATAACTTTTCCAGTTCTCTCCATAGTGTTACCAATGGCAACATTTTGTCTTTTTTATACCTGTGTAGTATTCCATTATACACAGATACATACCATATCTTCTTAATCTGTTCATCTCTTACTGGGTGTTTAAGCTGTTTCCTTATCCTAATGCTTTAATTATTTTAGAATAAAATTGTTCAAATTATTTGTGCAAAAAAGTCAAGTGTTTTCAAAGAAACTTTCTGCTAACATGTGGGGTGCCTATGAGCACAACATACAAATTTAAAGCAATACAAACAAATGCAAAATTAAAAAGTATTGATAACAAGATAAAATGTATAAATGATTTGTCTTTTGCCAAATTTTTTCTGTTGATGTATATAATACTTAAATGATTTGCACTCAGTGTTTATTTTTTGTCTCAGACTAATACTAATAATTCTTCAGGCTCAAAATTCCTGGGGGCATTCACCTGGGCACTGTAAGTTTTGAGCAGATGATTTCCATTTTTAAGCCATAACTCTGAATTTACTGGCCCTTGGGGTTGGTTTTATGACTGCAAGATGGTATTTAACAGTAACCATCAAGAAAAAGAAAAAGCAAAGGTTTTTTTCTTATAAGACCTGGAAATTATATTGCAGCTCTGGCTCACAGAGAGGTCAGGGTAGAAAGATTATTTGGAAGAGCTTAGTGCCTGCATTCATCAGGACTGAGGGTGGGGGTTTAGGAGTATATGAATTTACTATTGGTGCATTTGAAGCATAAAGGCAGAATTTGAAGTACAGGAAGAGAGACAACAGGGGGAAAAGACCAGTTATCACCACCCTTCAGGGTCTATACAACAGAGGAGCTTCACTGGGTTAGGACCTGGGGTGTAGCCACATGTAGGGGAGTAAGAAGATTCATCCGAGACAGAGTGGATCATTGAACAGGCAAATCTACTGAAGTACACTGCTGAGGGGAGCTGTGGGCGGGTCAGGAGAGGTCTGCTCTGCCATGTGTGTGTCAGCTCCCTGGCTGGCATTGAACTCAGGGCATAATAGTAGTAGTGTTGAAACTTAACTCCTAGGCCAACAGGGAGCCCACCTCTCTGTGTTCTTTAATAACTTTTTGTTGTTGTTGTTCTTTAGTTTACAATATATTCTGAGCATTTTACCAATTGACGTTAAAAAAAATTAGCAACAGCAGACTAAGCTCAATTTTTGGAAGGCAGCTTGATTTTTTTAAATAGTCTTTTGAAATATTTAATTAGCTTCAGATTTACTGTATTAGGAATACTGACAGGATGAGGATTCATAAAGTTACAGATCCATCAATGTCCTTTAGAAGTTGCATTGAAGTTCAGAAAGCTGAAAATTTTCTTCAAATATTATGAACATTTTAAGGTTTTTTAGACATACTAGCAAAACAGTCTTCAGAAAATTTGAAAAAATTAATATTCACAGCAATTACTAACAAGCTAAGGAAAAATGAGTCATTGTATTATATCTTTGTGTTGAATTTGTATAGTGGTCTGAAATGCATCAATCACTTTTGTTAACTGAAATAAAGTTTCAGTGACAGACAGTGTTTATTAGCTAATCAAAGTGAGAATTCAAACCTGGAGAAACAGGTCGATAGACTTGGCTCTGGAAAGCCTTTCCAACAAACACAGGTTAAAATTTTATTTATATAGGTAGGAGCAGTGGGTCATTGACTTAAAAATGTAATTATTCTTGAAGAAAGCAGAGGAGCTTCTGGTACTAAGTTGTATTGACCTAGAAATATATTGATGGACACAAGAAGGCAACCCCAGTAGGTAATCTCTTCCTTTCCAAAAATACCTTAGCAAATGCAAAGGCTGGAGAATCATGGTTAAAACCCCTTGTTTGGCTCCTAAGGCTTTAATAAGGGTTGACCCACAGGAGGTAGATTTTGCATATTTGAGTCTATGCAGATGGCCTTGTTCTCCTGTCTGCTAATACTGGGAGTAAATGTGTTCCCAGACACTTTACAGTATGTTCAAACTTTTCTTTAAAAAAAAAATTTAATTTTTTTAAATTTATTTATGCATACAGAACTAGGTACAGGCCAGAGGTACAGAGACGGTGAGAGAATTCACCAGAGACAGAGTGGGTTGCAGAACAGGCAGATTAACAAAGTACACTGCTGAGGGGAGCAGTGGGCGGGACAGGAGAGGTCTGCTGTGCCATGTGGACACCTCCCGGGTGGGGATCAAACTTGCACTGACGAGGCCACAGCCAACTTAGCAGTGCTGCGCCCCACTAGAGAGCACCCTGTTCAAACTTCCTTCTATGTATATGTGATCTGCTGAGATTTGACTCCCTTTAGACTTAAGACAGTAGTATTCCATCACATCATTCATTTCAGTGAGATTGGATGTTGAGGGACAAGATTCATTGCTTGTGAATAGTTGTAATCTGTTTAAGATTTTGTTAACATTAGTGATTTTTCATCAGTGAGTTCTAAGACTGTGACTCTCGGGAAATGAAGTTCTGTTAAAGAGCTTGCATTTAAAGTTTTAGTTATAGTTGGGATATCATTACACGCTACTAGACTGTAGTGAAGATTCTCTCTTTTAACTGTAGCCTTTCCATCCTCAAATTTCATTTGTTAACTAGCTAAGGAAAAACGAAGGCGGTATGGAAGGCAAATGAAGTCTCCTTGGTTCTTGACATTGACAAGTTTCATAATGTTGCATAAGTCCTCAAAATCATTTTTTCTCAGTTTCTTCTGATGTAAGACATAAGAGCTTTTGTGAGATTGAACTAATGTGTTTTGGAATTACAGAAAAAGTGAGGAGAGAAAGGCAAGAGACTAAGAGAGTACAATACAGAGAGTGAGAGGCAGAGAGAGACTGACAGAAAGGGAAATAAAGAATATTGAGGCAAAGGCAAAAAGCTCCTTATTCCCCGATGGTTGATGAGAAAATACTCGGTGGAGGCTCCCCTGGGTGGAGGCGGTGGGGGGGGTCTTGGGGAATTCCCACGGAGTACAACACCCAACAGAACAGAAGGAGTAGTTCTGCTTATTCTCTGAAAATAGAGCGAAACCATAGTGACATACATTCTTACCACTGTTTTGTGTTTATTTTTAGAGTTACATTCACTGTTATAAAAATAAAGTGAAATTTATACACACAGACAGAAATTTTTTTAAAAGTTAGGGGACAGTTTTAAATGATAATGTAAATACTGGCTTAGTCAACAATAGTTGCATGGATTCCTTTTTTTAATGAGTTAATTGGTCAGTCATTTGGTTAATTTGATTAGTAGCCTCAACCTAGCAATATTTTATAATCAGGAAAACCAGAGAAAATCCAATATATGGTTCACCAGTTTCCTTCATTTTGTTACTTCCCAAGGAATCTGTGGTGCATACTAGTCTGTAGGAAACTTTCCACCCAACCTCAGCTTTTGAAGACTCTTAGTAGCGAAGAAAGGGCAGATTTGGGGGCGTGGCCATCTGTCACATAAAGACAAAACAGATGTAGTCATGGCCCTACTTGCAAAACTCCCTCTCTGCATTCCTCCGTAGGAGATTTTACAGATCTCTACAAAAATGGTTATCAGTAATCCAAATCTTCAGGCAACTATAGATCAGAGACACTCTTTAGGGGAGGTGGAGGGGGAAGGACCAGGACAGGGATGGGAAGAGCACACGGGTCTATAGTGATGGTGCTCGGGTGACTTGGTGGTGGGCATTTCACGGGGAATCATACATTATACAAAAATGAAGGATGACGTAATGAATATATTAAACATTTTTTAGAAAATGGTTATCAATCGATTTAAACACATAGTCTTTAACAGACCAGGAAGGTAGATAGGGAATTATTCCCAGAACTCAACACTTTTGTGCTCCCTTTACGGAGCTGGCAGACACACCGTGGTGAAACACTCTGGAAAAGATGGAGCTATAGTGTGGTGATTTATAGAGCAAAAAGGGTTAATTTTATTAGATTATGGGGAAAGAGTTCCTGGAAGTCAAATAACAGACGCCTATTTTAGACACTCTGAATTTGGTGCTACCTATCAAATCCTGACTGTAATAGCACATTTTCTTGAAATCCAAAAAAAAGTTACAGGAGTGTTTGTTACTTAAAATTGAAATGACTGAAGAGTTGCCATTGTGCTAATGAAGCTGAAAGGAAAGCAATTAAAAATCTAAATGTCTGAAAAATGACATCCATTAAACCTGCATTATAGTGCTATTAACTAAGGAACTCTATTATGTCATACAATAAATAGATGCTTAAGATGATCAGTTTAGAACAGATAAAATTGTATTTACATCTACATTTTTTCATATTGACTATAGCTATATTTTTCTAATTATGAAACATTCATCACAAGTTGCACTTAATTGTGTTGTAGAGGGTAAACATAGTTTGTTTGTATGAAGAAATGTGGATGAAAAAACGAGAGAAGTGGACCTTTGCTTAAAAAGTATTCCTATATACAGTTGTCTGTAATTTGCACATTATTTTCCTGCTTAAATTTAATCACCACTCTGAGCTTCTCAGCTTACTTGAATGTGGGGCACTCTGGGTCCCCCAAACTTGCCTGTTTTAAATGGGTCCTGAAAAGAGGGAGAATAGTTTCCAAATGAAGCACCTAAGTTTACCCACCCCTTAGTGGGTAACTCCCCAAGAGAAAAAGATTTCATTCGCATATGAAAAAGCTGTATTCACTGTCGGCAAATAATATTCCCAATAAAGTTAGATTTTCAGTATAAAAATGAGCTGTGACAATATGTTCAGTTTATGTGAAGAAAAAGGTAGAGACCATCTTAGAAGCAACACTACTCCTGAACAGTGCTACAGTAGTGACGTAGCACGTTCTAGGAGTCTACCAGTTAGCAAAACATAAGATATAAACTAAATTTAAAAAGTAATGCTACATACATGGGTAGATTAGTGGAACAGCACGTAGAGTCTAGCTCAAGAACCCAGAACTGAAACAGATTTAGTATGTTGTAGAGATGGCATTTCAAATCAGGAAGACACAGGAAGTAGATGTTTACCAAGTGGGGAAACTTAGTTATTAATAAAACATTAGTTATTTATAAAATGTTATTATTAGTTATTTATAAAACTTAGTTAATATAAAATGTTAACTTGTATCTTCAGATCATTTCCCTATGTGTCTGTGACTAAATAAGTCTAAATTCTGTCATCATAGCATCATTAGATGAGGTTTTTTGTAACTTGGCGGTAGAAACCATTTTTATTTATGGCTCAAATTGCATCAGCAGCACAAGAAAACAGTAATTATTTGGATTATGAAAGTAAAGATTTTACAGAAAAATATCAAACAAAATCAAAAGACAAAATTACAGCGTAGCAATTGCTATTTTGATGATGAGCAAAAGGTCACTCTGACAAACTCATTCAAACCTCCTTGAAATCAGGGTTTTAAAAAATGTTCAGGATCCCAGTACAAAGATACTCTGATCCATGACAGAAATTTGCACTTCAAGAAATGCTAGTAGCCTTTAAACATATGAAAATTGTTTTCATATGGATATAAGAAAAGTATACTGAAATATCACCAGGTACATTTTCTCATTTTTTATTGATGAAAACCAGTGGGACACAAATTCATGAGGACATGTTTCTTCCTCCCGGCACCATCTCATCCTTTCCAAGTTAAGCGTTTGTTTCCTGTGACTCTAAAATCAGGTTGTGTCTGGCGTGTGGGGCACCCTTCTGGCGGGTAAGGAGGTGGTCATATCTCATTAGTACTCCTGTCTGTGGCACCTACTAATCGTTTTTTCACCTTCTAAATGGATTATATCTGAGTCAGTCATGTACAGGTTGTGGTCACACACCAAGCTGTGTAGCTTAAGGCAAAAGAATTGCAGAGTTTACCAGTACATTTGCAAGTTTCAAATAATAGATGTTTGATGCTCTTTCGTGGGGCCATCTTGGAGATTGTGTGAATGAATTTGGCAAAACATCCTGCTGCATTTTAGACTGATTTTACTTAGAAAGAGTGATGTACTTGAATATGTGCCAGTCACTTGGAAAACAAAATCCAGAGATAATGTTGTTGCTTTACCAGCTAGTATTTGGAAGACAAAACGGACTTTAATGACTTGAGTTGAAAAGTGATTCCAGAAGTTCAGGACTAGGAACGTGAAGAGTTTTGGAAGTAGCTTCTCTAAATTATTTCACTTATATAATTATATATGTTCTAATCATGTGGCTAGATCCAAGATCTTCAGTAAATATAAGGTAGTATGTTTAAACATGGCCAAAGGGAATGCCCAAATGTCTCATGTTTCTCTCAGTACTCGCTGTTAATGTGATAGATTTTTTTCAATATATCTTTATGGTATTTTGAAACCGTCACATGTTTCATGAAAGCAAATAATTAAAATTGTCTCAATGCTTTTAGATACCACATTTCTATGAGAAAGTACTTATAATAATAGCTGAAACTTTGAAATGTTGAAGTTGAACTGGAAATAGATTTTAGATTATATTTCGTAGTCTACTAGTTAAAAATTTTAGAAGCATTGATAACCCCTTGACAGTAAGCCCTGGGAGTACCGATGAGTGTCATTCTTCACTGAGAAGAACCAGGACTTTTTGGTAAGCTGGTATATTTTGGTTCTCAAAAAGGAATACATGAGAAGAGCCTGAAACATTCTGTTGTGAGAATAACAATAAGCAAAACGAGGTGCTTAAAAGATGGGTGCTGTCTTGCCCTTGTTACTGGGTAATTTCAGAATTACTTGAGCATCAATTAGGTAAGTATTCTGTTGCTTATAATACATCTTATATATATATATGATATATATATATTATATATATACACTTATGTATATATAATGTATATGTGTGTGTATATGTGTGTGTGTGTGTGTGTATATATATATATATATATATATATGTATATGTATGTATGTATTCTTAAAGGGGAAATGAAAAGCAAGCAAGTGATTACACCAAATACCTCTTTGGTACCATTAGAAATGACCCCCTCTCTGTCTTTGAAAATATAATATGTGTGTGTATGTGTGTGTGTGTGTGTGTGTGTGTGTGTATATATATATATATATATATGTATATGTATGTATGTATTCTTAAAGGGGAAATGAAAAGCAAGCAAGTGATTACACCAAATACCTCTTTGGTACCATTAGAAATGACCCCCTCTCTGTCTTTGAAAATTGTTCAGAGAGAATTATGCTTTAATCCAGGTTTACCTGTGGGAAATATTTTCAGGTAACCTGTAGGAGATATTTTCAGGTTAAAATAATACAATAGAAAAGAAAAATTTCCTCTCTAGTAAAGTATAACAATGACTAAATATAGGTAAAATAATTAAAAGATTTCTAATTTTTCAGTTTCATTTGTTTTCAAACTATTGACCTGGGTAGGATCTTTAATGCACGCTAAAATCATCAAGTAAAACATTGATGGCAAACTTAACACTCCAAGTATCATCATCCTTTAGGTTACTTGCTGAGAAACATAAGTTTGCACTGAAAGTAATAACTGTCGCTGTTTCAAACCAGAAATGAATCTCAGCATCGCTAATGGTGTAACAACAGAACATGGCAGGTTTCCTGATAAGACGCTATCTGAGGCACATGGTATTATCGCTTATGTAATCTTACCCAAATTCTTTTAACCTCAGTCTATTTGTGCCTTTAGCTATGACATGCTCGTGTTGTAATCCAAGGTGATTGGAAGGTCTGATGCTACTTTGGGAGAACAAGGTGATGAATACAGGTGCTAGGAAACATCCCAGAACACATGTTCTGTCTCCTCAATAAAGCACCGATGTGGCAGAGGGAAGATTCTTCTAGATTAGGAGGTTTGGGAGCCATGGAAACCAGCATTCTTTTCAATGGATAATTATCAACTCAGCCCGCTGTAAATTATACTGGGGGGGCGGGGATTAAGATGTTAGAGGTAATTGGGAAGCTCATGCTTTTTATGTTGGGTGTGCTAATCAAATCAGAACAGGGTTTTGTAAGGAGTTTCCATTTCAGAGCTTCACACAGAAGTATTTACTGTTGAAAGGTAATGGTGTCCAAATGTGGAATATATTAAAAACATTTGAACTAGGTAGCTTTGCTAACAATTCTCAAACAAAGCAGTCTGTATGCGATATTTTTCTGTTTTCCATTCTGTTTTAAATAATCTCATCATTCAAAGAGAAAGTGAATGAGCCTTTGGGGGATCTGTTGTTCCTGGTACCTTTCTTAGCCTTTCACATAAAGTCTGAACGGAAGGAATCTGAATTCCTTCCATAAAGACAATTATTAGATAATACAGTGAAATGATTCCTTAAAAACATAAGCATTTAGGCCCTCCCTGGTGAAGCATTTAGGCCCTCCCTGGTGGCGCAGCGGGTTGAAGCACAGCCCTGAGAATCTTAAGCCACTTCCGCATGAGTTCGATTCCCGCCTGCCCCAGAGTTGACCACATGGCGTGGCAGACCTCTCCTGACCCGCCCGCTGCTCCCTTCAGCAGTGTACTTCGTCGGTCTCCTGTTCTGCTCCCCACTCTGTCTCTGGTGAAGCCTCTCACTGCCCCTGAGCCTCTGGCCTGTACCCCAGTTCTGTATGCACAAATAAATAAATCTTTAAAAAACAAACAACAACAAAAAAACCATAAGCATTTAAAATCTAACTGCCTTTTACGGTTACTTGAAAATAAACATGTCTTTAGTAATCCAAAAATTAAAATACATGTTCTAGATGTCATAGGAATGCAGTTGAGCTGTGTTCAGATTTTGCAAAGTGTGGATCAGCACTTAAATTAGAACACAAATATTTGAATAGCTGAAAATTGTAACTTTCACCAAATCTGTATAAGCTTCTTGTTCTTGTAAATTAAAAATATGATTATCTGAAAAAAAGATTATCTGATATCTGATGTATTTTTAAATATATTCAACTTTTTCCTAGAGTTATTTTATACTTGACAACCTTACCAATTTTCCAGTAATACTTTCTTTTGTTCATAATCTTTTCATCCCTTATTAATAAAATGTATCTTATGTAAACAAATTTTACAGGTCACAATGCCTCATTATATCATAAAAGTAAGAGATACTTTATTATTCATTAAAGCTAATTAAGAATTAAACTCAGAAATTTCAGTTTTTAGTAGAGGGGGAAGAATAATATGATGGGTAGATACTGAATGTTAGATATTTTCACAGGGTAATGATAATGACTTTTAACTGCACATTAATATGCTTTTAATAATATTGAGGTATATTTTTAGATTCATACCTCTTCAAAATAGTTTCCAGATTGAACAAATGTTTAGATGTCAGAAATATCCTATGATAATTTATCATCTTTGATACAAAGGAATCTTTCCAATTATAATAAATTAGGCTTCTTCGAACATACAAGATTATTGGGAGAAAGTGGTTAGCGAAAATTTAGTTGGTTGGCTTAAAAATCTAGTCTGCTTTATCGCAGGAGGTTTCTGCTAGGAACCAAAGGACAGAGACCTAAATAAATCCTGAAAATAAGCTCCTGGCCCCACTGCTAGCCAGATTTCTGTGGCACATCTTGTCTGTGGTGTGCGCTGGCAGTGTGGGGCCTGTTGGGGAAGCCACCATGGAATCTGCACATGTGTGGATCATGAACACACGCAACCAGAGCATGAAACAGTGGCCAAGAACGCCTGGTCTAAATAGCATAGGCATGTGCAGAACATGGAGATCTCAGATAGTAATCTCACCTAGGGAGTGGGTGTTGGTGATTTCATCTACTTCCTGTTGGCTTGAGGCCTGTCTTCCCTTTGTCTTTGAACTTCTTAGAAAACTTGAGTTTAGGTAGAAATTTTCATTTGTGCTGTTCTCGTCAGATCCCGGACCCTAAATGGTGCCGCCCATCCGGGAGGCTGTCTGAAGGGGCGTGAGCCTCTCACCTTCTCTACTGAGCCAGCTAATCCCTGCTGTGCAGAAGTAACACACAAGCCCTCACTCCATCACCATCCTCGATGTTTGTCTCCCGGAAATCTCTTCATTCCCTTGTTAGCTACTTGATGCTTCTAGGAAGATTTATTCTGCATCCCATGTAGGGCCTTGTAAGAAGGTTCCCATCTGCTGTTCCTCACAGCGTGAGTTTCGGTCTGCCTAAGGTTAAAGCCCTTTTCTCCTCTATGTGGGACAGAATTGACCCAATGCAAATGTCACCAACTGTGCACTGTGTAGGGCTTCAAATAACGTGCACTTGCCAATCCCATGGCAGCATACAGCACAGATAAATGGTGCTTCCGCACAGCTCTCCAGAAAGCTCTCAGAAATCTATAGTGTTATTACTCAGCATGAAATACATTGATCAACCTATTGTATGGTGCTGTCGACCAGGAGCAGTCTGAAGGGCCAAGGTGTCTGAGCATGAGAGATTGTGAACGCTAGAGGAGAAAGAACAGCCATGGTGAGGGATGGCGAGATGCTATGGGTTAAGAACTAGAACTAAAAACCCTTTTCTAGGGAGTCCTGGAACTCTTGTGTGATGGTGGATGATTGTAATACACCACATCAGCCTTTAGTCAAGGCTACAGTTAAGAAAAGAGCATGTGCTATGTAAAAAGTGAGCCAGCAATGCTTGACTGACCCTTCTGGAGTCACAAACATGGTTGAGAATGCTTCCTGCAGCTCAGATAGATCAGCTGTATTAAAGACATCAGTCCACTGTTAAACTAATGTGTGCTGTGAAGGCCAGGAGAGAGCTTCTTAGCACTGCCTCTAAGCCCTCAGCACTGCTGATGGCACCTATACCCTGCACAAGGGTTCTCGGTTTTATTGCTTGTTGTGTTCTTAAGACTTTTTAAAGACTGCTTAGACCACATCAGTTTATTTCAAAACCTAAACTCAAGAATACCGTGTCTTTTTTTCAGAAGAAAAGTAGATCCAAGGTCTCCCTGGTGGCATAGGGGTTATGTCTCAACGCTGTCACCGCTGCAGCCTGAGTTTGATCCCCGGCCAGGGAGCTGACCCACGGGGGTGCAGCAGACCTCTCCTGTCTCTCCCGCTGCTCCCGTCAGCAATATATTTCAGTGGATCCACCTGTTCTGCTCCCCACTCTGTCTATGTTAAATCTTCTCACCCCCTGCACCTCTGGCTTATACCTCAGGTCTTGTATGTATAAATAAATGAAAGTAAATACGTTAAAAAATAAAGTCAACCCAGTTGGATAGGAAAGACAATGACAGTATATTCTTGTGAGACCAACACAGCGAGGCTCTGTCAATCACTATTACAGTTTTGGGAAGAGCAGCAGCGAGCAGATGAACAAAGTTATCTGTTGTTTCAAATGCAGAAGTGTACTAAAAATCCCCGGTGACAGTGTGCTTTTTATCGCTCAGTGCTTAAAGCAAAGCTAAACAAAAAGCCTATTTCAAGTGCTCACTTTATGCAGGGAGAAGTCTTGAAGGCCATAGGGAATCCTAACAGACTGTGGCTGAAAGAAACTCGGCTCTGTGCAAAGGACCCCAGAAAGCGGGAAGTGCCCTCTGCACTCTGTTCCAGGAGCAATAGGCTTTTTTTCATCAGGAATTTGTGCCTTTTCTGACGATGTGGTTTTGACTACTCCTTTACCTCTATCTGAACAAAAGCAGGACTGTTTTGGGGTTGACGCTAGCAATTACTGCATTTGATTGGCAGCAAGCTACCCTGGAACAAAGACACTTCTCGGGAAAGGCTTCATCTCCTCTCACTTTCTCGTGGTTGAGTGTCAGGGTGCCGGCTGGTGGCGTATCTGTGTCCTCTGACCGCTTCTACTTGGTGAGCCTGTTCTGCAGGCCGTAAGTCACTTGCATGGGGACCCCAAAATACGGCAGCACAGTGAAGCAGCAGCGTCCTCCAGGCCAAGGACGGCCCTCAGCCCTCCATACATCAGCTGGGTGACCAGGCACGCGTCGCCCGATCCTCCTGACTTTCTCTGTTGGTGTCTCAGTCTAAATGCTTCTTTATGGAAAAGATTCCTACTAATAACTGGAGCTCACCGCTGTGCTGGTGAGCTGCTCCTCAGTGATTTCTGTCAGCATATTGTACTCACAATACTGCAGCCATGGGTGCTGATGTAAATGCTTGATGAATGTAGCTATTTGAACATGGCTGTAATCTCCTTCAAAGATAGGAGTCTGTTTTGCTCACCACTCTCTACTTACAGTTTGACAAATATCAAATGTCAACAAAGTTGCTATTGAATGAATGGATGTCTCAGACAGTAATTGCATAAAGGAAACAAGGATACATATTGCTGTTTGTTTCTTAGAGGAATAGCACAAGAGTTAGTTTATTTTTGAAATATCAATGAATACAGATTGGATAAAACCTATATTTAGGGGATGAACTGACAATCTGTTTATCCTATCACTACTTACAAATTGCCTCTTTTGCCCGGCCCAGTGCTGGATCCTGGGTTACACCACGGAGCAATGTGTGTGGTTCTTGATGTAGTCTGCTGCTGTGTGGACAGGACAGACAGCAAGTAGCTATCCCCAGGCAGCATATCACGTACTGACTGTGCCTGCCTCTGCCAGGTAGGATGGAAAGCACTCTTCAGAGAACAGGGATCAGAAAGCTGTGAGAATCAGCCCTTCACCAGACAGCATTCTGGAATGGTCTTTGCAGTGTGGTGTGGGAGGTTTAATAATCGCCATGTTTGAGGAAGCCGTGATCACCCAACAGATCTGCAAGGAGCATTGTCATTCACTCTGTCTCATTCCTTTCCTCTCTCAAATTCTTACAGGATACATAAAAAGAGAAAGCTGATTCTTGTATTTTTCAGACTTAGTGTTTTAAAATTACCACTGTTACCTGACCATCATTTGTGTTTTGTGTGTGTGTGTGTGTTTGTTTTTAAGAGTCAGTGAAAATGTCATATATAAACAGTAGTTATATTACATTTGGGGTTTTATGTTTTCTCAGAAAATCCAAGGCATGGATTTGTGAAAAGAAAGCTTAACTGGCGTGCTTATTGTTAGCTAACGGGTAGCAGCATGTATTTCTGAGATAGTATAATGAAGTAATTCCTGCCAGCTCTGTCATAAAGAATAAACACTTTATTTCAACTGATTCAGCTAGTAGATAATGGTAGAATGCAGCTATACATTCCTGCATGTAAATGAGAATAAACAGTTGAGAAATAAGTGTGTTATGGTAATGTTTAAAATAACAACAAAAAACTCCACAGTGCAGCAACCACAGACACAGAAAATATGTACCAGACATTATTTTCTTGTCCAAAGTAAAGGGGATAGTGATTTCATCTTTCATCTATATGCTCAAATGGTATATTCTGATATTTGAGGAAGAAAGAAGTAAGGGAGAGAAACTGTAAATACAGTGACAGATCATGCTGGTTGAAAGGAGGACATGGAAGACTGAAAATGAACGCTTCTCATTGGGGGTCGTTACTAAGCACCTCAACTAAATTTGAGCTTTCAACCCCTTCCCAAAACTTGACGCAGCTGAAGAGAGGCTGGTCCCAGGTCAAACCCCTTTCCAGCCCACACACACCCAAACCGAAATCCTGAAATTGTTGGAGAGCAGCCATCGCTTTCAGGGGTCATTTCTGGGTGGCTTGAGCCTGTGCCTCATTCTCCTCCCAGGCGTGTTGATTCCCTGTAAACCTCCCCTGTGTCTCTGTCAAGTTGACGCCGGCGGAAACCCAACCAGGCCACCCCCGAGCCCTTTCTCCCGTCAGTGTGAACACACTGTGGCGGTCAGTGCCAGTCCTTGTTGGCTCGCTTGTGTTTTTGCCGAGAACACACGCCCTCCGTGAGCACAGGGTGCCTGTCTCATGTAAAAATACCTGTTCAGAAATGCTGACATTCCCCAGGATAGGGGCTCGTTGTCCAGGTTCCCCTTGTCTAAAATCTCTAGATATGATTTCAAGTCGCTGTAAATTGAGTTGTCATTGTCTGCCACCTGTTTTCCCAGTTCTGTGTCTACCTGGCTTCACCCAGACAATCATGTGGCATTTTTGTTCCTTACCTATCTTGAGTAAAACTTGTAATATGAAATATGAGGACGACATAGGAAAGAAAGGCGTGTCACGGTGGAACTTAGGCAGACAGCCTAAGGGAGGGACAGCTTTATACTGTCCTTTGCGTTGGCTTAATTTGGATGACATTTTAGTCTAATTTAGCGTAAAAAGGTCCATCCTGTTAAGATGTGTGCTTTTAAACTCTTACACTTATGATTACATAAATTTACATAAATGTTACTGTTCCACCCAAATACTTCCCTCATTGCAAGTAAAGGAATTCCATAGACAATAGTGAATCAGGACCTGTCAGGCTGGAAAATTAGCGATGAGAACGTGACTTATCGTGATCAGTCAGACACCTTTAAATATTGTCCCTTTGTCAGTACTCATCATGCAGTGTTATTTTTTTATTATAGACTTAACACACCATATAGCAAGAGTAGTTACTTTCCTGCTCCTTTTTTTTTTCATTTACTAAGAAATTATGTGGACATAATAAAGTTGTTAATAGCCATGCCTGAATGAATACCCAGGCAGTACTTATCCAGGGAGAAGAATCAACTTTATGGTCTTGTTTTGCCTATGAATAATATCCCTGATGCTGATAAGCAGACTGGATAATCTGAATTTACTTACCGTAGCAGCTGAGTCCTTAGGGATCTCATAACATGTAAGACATTTTTTCCCTTCTTGCACATGATTTTTTTTAAAATGTGGTTGTGCGCACGTTTGTAAAAAGTGCTTCATGTTGGACTTGGGCAAATATATCTGTAAAAAGTTTGCAAAATATAATATGCAAATGGTTGTTTGGAGATTAGGGGTATAGTCTGGGGGTAGGGGGATACAGATTCAGGGAACATGAGCTGATCACCCTAAGTTTGCAGTTTTTAAATGTATTAATTAAACGTTCCCTTCCCAGTCTGATGTCTTTCGCAATATGCTACTGTTTTACTCTAAGTAGCTACTTTAATTTTTAATTGTTTTATATTGGAAGTTACTTAAAACCATGTCTTCTGATCCCAGTAACTGGGCTGGCTTCCAGTGTCTGCTCTTTACTTCATAATGGTCATCTTGTCCTGCTTCTTCAGGAATGTCTCAACATTTTATTTATTTATTTATTTGTTCATTCATTCATTCTAGGACTTCGATTGGAATTCATCCCAGTCTGGGAATTGCAGTTCATTTCCAGGCACTAGTCCTCTTTCACTGCTATCCATACTTAATTGTTTTCAACTCTTTTCCTTTTTCCCCACCAACCAACCCTTTGACCTTTTCCTGCAAGAAGAGATTGCATTTCTCTCTGTTATTTACATGCAATTATGCATAAAGCTGAATACAAAACTAGTGCATCTCTTGCACTTTGGGAGGTTTACACACGCCTAACACTTACCAGCATGGATGCATCCTCTTTTGGGATGAGACAAGCTGTAGCTAGCAAAGCACTGTCACATAAGACATTTCAAGTCAATTAGGAAAAGTAATTAATTGTGCATTCATCTTTCACTCCATACTTTCTCAGGTTTTACAGTTATAGGCAAAACAATTGTGTTTCAGTCACTGTTTTGGGCTTCATGTGCAATGTGGTAGAAATTGAGATGGAAAATGCATTGCCCTCAAAGAGAGTTTAACAGTGTCGAAACCCTCTACGGAGGAATCAGGACTGCTCTGACAGCTCTGGGTTCCAAACGTGAGCTGTCTTGTCACTGTGGCTGGCCCTGTCTTCAGGTCTGACCCGACTCAGGACTAGGTGAGATGTAGGACGAAGGTGGGCCAGGGAAGAGTAAGCGTGATCATTCGTGAAGAACACTGACATTCACCATGTTGCCCTGCCTTTTCGCCTAGAAAGACCCTTTTTGAGATTAATGGTGCTCCATCACAGAGCCTCTTATCCATGGTGCACTTTCCTAAGAAAATGTTTTCCTGTTAGTCCTTTGTTGTTGTTACGTATTATGGAAAGGATGCTTTGGGGAACATGACAAAGACTGAGCATACAAGTTAGAGAATGGAATTGAGATGACAGCTCAGGTTTGTCAACATCTTTGTGAGAAAGTAACAGATTAGAGAACTGCCCTCAACTAAAAACAATTGCTTTTCTGGAGATAGAATGTGGTTGCCATGTGATTTATTCTCCTTTAAAACAGTATCTAATCTGAACAGGCAGTAGAGACTGTCTCTCTAAAAGAAAATTTCTATGGAAAAAAAGCTGAGGTCAAACACGCAAGGTAAGTTCTGCATCCATCAACATGCCATTTATTCTCTCCAGTTTGTCTTACACAGTACGAGAAAAATGCTACAAGATGGATAGATACTTCCTAAGATTCTAGTATCTTCTAACATTTATTTCTTTAATATTAATCTAACATCATAAACTTGATACTAATATAAAATATTTTAAAATATAATTAGTCTAACCAAGCTTCTCTTATGAGCTCTTTAATTTCTCTAATTTATGTCCGGTTGTAGAATGTAGAATTTCCTTTGCTCTAACCCATTATGCCTAATTTGCACTTTAAGATTCAGTGTCTAGGTGCACAATGAGTTCTCATACTTCCCAACTTCCAAATACGAAGGCCATGTTATTAACTGTAGTCACCAGTCTATACATTGTCTTCAAAACTTAATAATTTTTGGCTTTCTTCACCTATTGCAAAATCCCCCCTCCCCCCGGCAAAAACCTACCTACTTCATGTATCTTCAAACTGATTTTTCTTAGATTTCCCATATAAATGAGGCCCTACTCTATTTTGGTTTCCTTATTTGTCTTATTTCATTTAGCATAATGTTCTGAAGTGCCATCCATGTTGTTGGAAATGACAATATAGTCTTCCTTTTAATGGGTGAATAGTATTTCACCCTGTGTATGTGTGTGTGTGTGTGTGTGTGTGTGTGATATTTTTTTCAATGCATTCATCTATCAGTGGGTATTATGTTGTTTTCCACAATCTGGCTGCCTTAAATGACATTGAGTTTACAGCAGGTTGCAGATATCTTTCTGAGTTACAATGTCATTGTATTTGCATAAATATCCTGAAGTGCAGCTGTTGTATCACACAGTCATTTGATTGTTTTGCGGAAGCTCGGTACTGTTTCCTGTAACGGTGCATCGGTTTACATTCCCACCAGCAGTGTACATTGATGCCCTTTCTCCATGTCCTTGCTCAGCTTCCTCATCCAGCCTCAGGTTGCTTTTGCTTTAACTTAATGACTTTTAAATTATTGATAGGTATATTTGTGTAGTCATTTACAAATTTTGACTTCTGTTGTTTCTAAGTGTTAATTGTTCTTGTTATGTTCTCTCCCCTTGTGACTGATGGCTCTCTCTCATAGTATGCTTTCATTCCTTTATCTTACTGGTACCTGTTAGAACTTTCTGCTTTGTAGTTATAGTAAGGCTTACCTATAAAAATTTGCAACAGTCTACTTTAAGTTAATAACAATTGAGGTTCGATTGCATTCAAAATTCTGTACTTGGAGTTTGTTTTTTGCATTTTCAAATATAATGTGTCTTTTTGTGGTTCCTTACATTCCTCTAGAAATCTCTCTGTTTCCTGGTACTGAATGTCTTTTATTCTCCAATTTAGAGATGTTTCATTCTCTAGGGTAAGAAGTTACCAGTCATTATTTCTTCAGATCTGATCTGATACACTTTCTCTCCTCTCCCTCTGGGACTGCTCCTGGGGTGTCTCCATCTTCTATGTACTCCCAGGGGCTGGTAGGTTGGCAAGACAGGTCTGTAGAGACTCCTCCATTCTGTAAGAGTCTAGAATACAGTTGAGTGCATCTCTAGAGCTGTAACCACAAAACCAAGGGTAGTGACTGGAAAGCCAGACCCATGTGGACTTAATGGTTGGGTTTTTGACTTAAAGATCCCCTAGCATCACGGTTTCCTCAGCTAGGTTTTGCTTCAGTGCTTGGAATGTCTGCAGCTAATGTGATTGTGACCCTGGAAGATAAACCTCTTAAAATATTAAATTGTATTAATATTATAGGACACTGCATTATATTAAACAACTGTAGCTTTAAAAAGACCTCCAGATAATAGGATGCAGGACCTGCAAATGTCAATGACTAACAGAAGGCATTCTTAGTTTCTGTCTACTGTTTTTGCCCTGTTGTTCCATATTAGACTCCAAAATAAGGATGCCTGTGAGTTGTTTTTGAATTGCAGTGGGAGAGAAAATACAGATGCGTGTTTTTATGTGTGTAATGTTTTCTGTCAGATTTTTTTCCCGAAAACCATTCAAGGTGTAGAAAGATCAATGTTGTCATTAATTACCTTGACTAAACAAAGAAGGAAATTTATCTCTTCATAGTTGTTTTGCCATTAAAGTGAAAAGACAGGTATGATTCAGAGTCTAATTAGTCCTGTATACTATTTTATATCATCAGCAATGCCATTTAGTAGCCAATAAAGTATTTACCAGCTTATCCCCATTAGAAGATAATTGTCAAGAAATTCTGTCCCAATGCACTCATTCACATCTGCAGGTGATTATGCTGGGTGGTGAATCAGTGACCTTCTGTAGCCATTCTTCACTTCCACAGAAAGGAAAAGGCAGACATCCCATTTCTTTATACTAATCAGTATAAATTTCTTTAGGTACTCAGTATCAGGTGTATCTAAGAAAAATATCTTAAATCTAAAATGCAGTACTATGTGTTTAATTGGAATCCATTTTATGTGTAGGAACAGTTCCTTCTTATGGCTAAACAAAGAGTTAGGTTTTATATTGAAAGAGACACTAACATTCAGGATAGTCTATTAGTTGTATCTACTAAGTCTCTGCCCAAGGAAAGAAAAATTCAAAACAAAGAATTAGATGATCTTTCCAGGGCACCAAAATCTCTTAGATAAGATGACACACTATGCCAGACAGCAAAATCGAGGATAAATCTCCTCTTTGATCCAATCTGAAAAAAGGTGATGTGAAGCAATTCACACATGATTTGTCACTATATTTTTTGAAATTTTGTCTAGTATCAATTCAAAGTAAGTTTTTTTTTTTTTTTACACCGTGGTATATTAGATAATTCACAGTCTAAATAACAGTAAACTCCTTATGAATATAACGTAATTTCATGCATTTTCAGATAGTACAAAGTTGTTTGAATAATTCAGGTGCTACAAAATTGTGATGGAGTACAAAATGTTGAAACTTGCTTCAAAATGAAGATATCAACTAGAATATAACAGTAGAATTATGATGAGAGTCAGAGTGGCTGTGGAATAAAAGTCAAAATGTTCTGAAAACGACAAATAAACCAGAAAGAAATTCCCTTACTCACTTTAACTTTTTGCAAGCAACACTATTAAGAGAATCCCAGTTTACTTCCTTTTGCTTCGTTTGGCAATGCTTACAGCGAAGTTGCTAAAAACCCTGACCATTTTCAAAGTCCCTGGGCCATGATGTTAGATAGGTGGGTGAAATATTGCTGGGCTCTCTGACTCCCAAGCAGAACCATTCCCCCAGCGTACATATTCTCTTACACCCTCTTCGGGACGGTATCCCAGTGTTTATAGGATTCCTGATCAGAAATAACTTTGACAAAGAGAATGTTTGGAAATGCTTAATTAATACTATTAAAATTGATCTCCAACCCTTTGGTAGCTTTTTTTCATCAATATTCTTCCCCAGTTCTGTGGATTCAAAGGACTTTCTCTGTTGGCTACTTTAACAAATCTGCCTTATCTAATGGAATATTAATAAAAGGAAAAATGTCCATCCACTTCTATTCATTTCCTTTCCTTTCTCTAGTCTGAACACTGGAATTGTAAATTCCATTTTGAAAAATTAACTTGGTTATGCTTGATCATCTTCAATCTGAAATAAAAGTGATAAATAAAAATAACACACGGCACCGGAGAGAAAACAATGCCTGAGACGTAAGTGGAGTTATGACATACGAGGATATTTCTGCTGATACTTCGCTCTGTTCATTTTTCTCCAGCTGTTACATTCTCTCTTTAGGAATTAGGAGGGAGCATCTTGTCTATAATGATGACTGTCGAAGTTGGTCTCAAAGTTGTTTCCAAACTTCTTTTCCTGACTGAGGTTCTGGTCTCCAAAATCCTTTAACTGCACCGTTTTATTATCAAGTTGCTTTCCTTACCAGGCTTCCACAGAATATTTCATACCAAAGGTTTAGAAACCATGAGTAGAGGATGCATATTGTCATTTAAACCACGTGCGTGTCTGGATACCAGTGGCAGTGACTGTTACTGCAATTCTTACGTATTGAATGCAGGGGAGCATTTTTCCCAACCGGTGATTATGAAGGCAGTAAGAACTCTGCACATGTAATTCTAGATTAGGTGGGGGCATCAGATTCCTTTAATTTGAACTATATCCATCACATAATTTCTGAGGAGCAAGTATGTGACACATGCTCAGAAAGCTATTTTAAATATGGCTAAGACATTCTCTAATTCACCACTTGGAGAACTAAGGATCAATGTTAATAGCCTGCTGGCTTAATATGTGCTAATAGTTGTGGAGATTGTTTAGAATGCATGTAAAAGCTTAGGGTTATACAGTTTTCTCATGTACATTAAAGAAAGCGGATTAGCAGTGAATTACTGTTTCTGCTCTCACTTCCTCCCTTCCTCTTTTCCCTGCCCCCCATAAGAAGTACCTTACATATTAGACAATGAAAATGTCCATGTACAAATCTTGTTTGAATGTAAGTCACAAAGTATGTATATGCTGGTTAACAAACCTAAACTGAAGCAAGAGTAAGTTACTTGTGGACATTGTGAACTAATAATTTTTTCACTTACATTAGAAAAGTTAGAGTAGAAATTCCAGAAATATTACTGCAACTAAAAAGTCACATCAGCATTGCTCCCTTTTTCAGCATACTGCTGATCATGGATGAACTTCAACAGGCGCCTGCAAGCCTACTGGCA
>NW_004567122.1:16010037-16010627 GCF_000260355.1 Condylura cristata
TTGTTTGTTTGTTTGTTTTAACCAAGGAAGTCACATTTTTTAGCAAAGACCGTACAGAACCCCACAAGTTGTGCTTTATTTTTCCAGAGTGTGTATGAAGTTGGCTTTCTTGATGGTGGATTCTCTCTAGCTTTATGATTTTCTATGGACATTGCTCTTTCCTATCTCATCCCTCTCTCCTCTCATGCGGTCTCGTAGGTACAACCAGCTTGTCTTTTCCTTCAGAAAATAATGCTTGAAGTAGGATTTGGCCCTTCTGTTTCCCTGTACTCGATGCTGGTCATCCTGACACCAGTGACTGCTGAAGTAGTACCTTGACCTCTTAGAAAAATGCCCAATGACAGGCAACTACATTAAGGAAATGTGGTACCTATAGTAGGCAGCTGTGAACAGTGACGGAACCTGCCCTTTGTGATAATGTGGATGAAACTGGGGGGAATTATGCTAAAAATAAGCCAGAGGAGGAAAGGTAAATACGGGATGATGTCACTCATGTGGAATAGAGAGAAACAAAACAGATGGGTAGAACTATACCAAAACAGAGCCTAGACATGACTGTGGAGCTGAGGCCAGTAGAGGAGGGAAAGGGC
>NW_004567122.1:16011382-16012593 GCF_000260355.1 Condylura cristata
CCCAGGTGAGTTTTTCCACAGTTCTCTGGTGACCTTAAATTCATTTCTCTTCTGGGTGTCGAGAATTGAGGTGTCAGTTATGACCTAAGTGTGGAGGAGCTGGAATTCTCACACTTGGGGTAAGAAATCTGCTCACATGGCTCTCTCGGGTCTGAGGGGTGAACTTGACCTGGTGCCTGGCAGGAGCTCTGAAGTGGATAACTGACCTCTTCTCTTTCCTGTGAAGGCCCTGTCACCACCTTTGCTAATGTGGCTCTGTCTGTCACTCTGTCTTCACACTATGTCTGCCCTGAGGGAACCAAGTAGGCCTTGAGCCCCAGGGCTCGTGAGGCCTCCAAGGGTAGCTCAGGACAGAGCACCCAGGAGTGAGGGCAGTCAGGGGCTGAGTCCCTCCCTGAGCTGAACTGTGGAAACAGGCCAATACTTGCCTTTAATGTGTTGTGTGTGTTTTTTTTTTCCCCAAATGTTTGCATGATTTTTAAAACTAATCATTGTATTTTTTGAAAAATTTTACATTTTTTTTACATTATTGTTAATTTTGGGGGGCAGTATTTGATTTCTCCCCTCAAGTATAGTCCCTGTAATTTTCTTACCACCGTAGTCCCCAGAAATCACTCTATTTTCATGAGAAACTGTAAATCAGTGACCTTAAGAAGCTTAAATATATGTGAAAGACGATTAGTTAGGATAAGGATAACAAATGATTTCAAGTTGTATAATTAAATGTAGTTCCAGAGATCAAATAACGTAAGACAATTACAGTGTTTGGATAATGAAGGTTAAGACTAGTCAAGGAAATTCAGGTTTCTTTTAATTAGGATCACTTAACTTTTTTTTTTTTTCTCCAAATGGATAGCACTAGAATGTAGTGGTTTGGAAAACTCTCTTTTTTAACTCAAATCCTGTCTACCTGACTTAAGCCTGCTTCATTGAGAGTTCTTCAGACATGTGCTAATCCTCAGATCTCGAAAGTTTTAATTCAGTGTTCATTCAGTCAGCCTTTTCTCTTTACCCTCAATACCTGGGTTTGTAGCACGTTAAAGGAACACATGCATATCCCAGCTCTAGCCTCAGTGCTACTTTTGAGTGTCTGAATTACCTGTGCTACCTCTCCTCTTAAGCCCCCCAGACATTCTAAGCAACTGAATCTGCAGTTTCCCCAGTAGCTCATCCACCCCTTTTTCCCACCAGCACCCCACTCACCCCCTTAT
>NW_004567122.1:16014138-16068736 GCF_000260355.1 Condylura cristata
ATGTCTGTTCATAGCTGCTGCCCATTTCTTAACTGAGTATTGGATTTTTTTTGTGGTTGAATTGTATCAGCTGTTTAATAGATCCCTTTGATTTAGTGTTTCTGCATTGTTCAGATAGACACCTAATGTAGATCATGAGGTTAGATCTATTTTTAATACCTGGAAAAATCTCATACTGATTTCCTTAGACTCTGGACAGGTATATGTTCCCACCAGCAGAGAACGGGGTTCCTTTTTCTCCACCTCTTTGCCAATGCTTGTGAGTTTGGCTTTTTTGATATGGCACCTTCTCACAGGTGTGCTATGCTACCTCATTATCCTTTTGATATGCATTTCGCTAATAAGTGACAGTGACCATTTTTTGTTCATATGCCTGTTGGCCATTTGCTTTGGAGAAGTACCTATTTTTGGCCTTTCCCCACTTGGGGATTAAACTATTTTCTTTTATGAGTTTTATGAGTTGTTTATGTCTTGATTATCAGTCCACTGTTTGAGACATGATGTGCAAATATTTTCTCTCCCATTCAGTTAGGTTTCTTTTCGTTTTGCTGATCTTGCCTTTCACTGTGCAGTGAAGCGAATACGACAGAATGTTTTGCCAGTTGTCTTCAGTGGCTTTTCTGTGTTAAGGTGTTCTCTCCCTGTCTATAATGCATTTTAAGCTTTACTTTTGTATACATTTTGAGATGGTGATGGTGTTCGTTTTTTGTTTTTGTTTTTCCTTACATGTGACTGTCCAGTTTTCTAGACATCTGTTGAAGAGATTATTCTTTCTCCACAGTATATACCTGGCTCCTTTTTTGTAGATTCACTGTCCATGATGTGTGGGTTAATTTCTCTGAAATCTGTTTTATTGGTCCATGTGTCTAATTTATTTTTTTTAATCCCAGTAGCATTTTGTTTTGATTACTGTAGCTTGTAGCATAGTTTGAAGTCTTAGAGAGTGATATAGCCAGTCGTACTCTCTGTGGGGATTTTTTTGGGTACTTGGCTTCTTTTGTTTCTATAAATTTTGTAGCATTTATCCTATTTCTTTGAAGAATGCACTTGAAAGTTTGATGGAGATTTCAGTGCTGATATATTGCTTTGGGTATTATAAATGTTATTTTGTTTCTAGTTCATGAGCAGGAACTGTCTTTGCACATTTTTTTTTGTCTTGTATTCCTTTAACAATCTTTCAAAAATTAAACAAATTTACTCTTAGAACAATATCCACAATTGGAATTTGTTAACAGTAGTTGTAGCTAAGAGTTATGTGTTATGATCTGAAAAGCTCTGACATGATAGTTAGCTGGTATACATGAAAAAGATAATTTTTTTGAATAATCTCTTAAATGTGTGAGTAATGTAAGTAAATGTTATCTGAATATGGCCAATTCAGTTTATTAAAATATGACACTTAAATAATGGAGAAATCTAACAATTAAGAATGAAAGAAAAGTGTGAATAAAACTATAATTTCTTTTGTGGAAGAAGAGTGATAGTGATTTAATACGTTACATCTGTTCATATTTATTTGTAGTTTGAATGGGATAGCGATAACGACTTTATCACAGGAATTGAATAGCCTCAAAAACATTTTGGAGGACTCATAATGCTCAATTTAATGAATTATTTCAGGTTCCTATAATCAGGGCAGTATAATGTGACATAGTATAATCACATTAAAAAATGCACCCAAACAACTTCTTAAAAAGAAAAACCTCACTAAACTATTTGCTTCTTTTCTTCCCGTTGACCTTCAAAGGACTTTTTTGAAGTATTTATAAATAAATTCAATATGGAAAGGACAGTGTTTTCTTCCAGCAGGTGAAGGCACCCCGTGGATAACCTCACCAGCAACCGTGAGCTTACTAAACGTCTACTGCTAACATAAGTATGAACCAATGTAAGGTAGCTCTGGGGAGGCAGGTGAGGTCACTGAGGCAGGACACATATACTGGATGGACCTAGGAAACTTTGAGGCCTAAGATATCTTTAATAAAATCAATTAGGAACTGGGAAAAGGCAGGCATGAAGGTACATTCTGTGGTGAGGAAAATGTTTTATAATGTAAAGAGGTGAGGGGCAACCTTTGTACTGACAAAAACTATTGCTACTGTATACTCCACTATGGTACACGTAACTTCCCAGAAGTCATACCCCTGTAAAAGACACATGTAAAGGCCCGTATGCTGCGCCGGTCTCTTAGTACAGCTAGAGGTTACCTTAAAAAAGAAATTATTTTACTTGCTTATGCATACAAGAACTAGGGTATAGGATAGTAGCAAGGGGTTGAGAGGTGAGAGGAGTCACCAGATACAGAGAGGGCAGCAGAACAGGCCGATCCACGAAGTACACTGCTGAGGGGAGCAGTGGGGAGACAGGTGCCCTGGGGGTCACCTCCCTGGCAGGGCTTGAACTCAGGTCACAGTGGCCTGTGAGAGCTTGATAGCACTGAGAATTAACCCCTATGCCACCAGGAAGGCTATAGAAACAGGTTCTTAAAAAGAAAAACCTCATTAAACTATTTGCTTATTTTTCTTCCCCTTGACCTTAAAAGGAATTGTTGAAGTCGTGACTATCCCTGCTCATCTCTCTGGGCCTCTCTGTCCTTGTCTCACCCCGTATTGAGCACAGAGGCATTTTGAATGCTTTTCCGGACCTTCACTAGTTTTCTGTAGTTCTCCACTTGTCCTTTGCAGCTGCTAATCATTGTTCTTGGAATTTTTTTTTTTCAAAAACTTATTTATGCATACAGAACTGGGGTACAGGCCAGAGGTGCAGGGGTGGTGAGAGGATTCACCAGAGACAGTGAGGAACAGAAAAGGCAGATCAATGGAGTGCACTGCTGAGAGGAGCAGCTGGCAGGTCAGGAGAGGTCTGCTGAGCCATGTGGGTCAGCTCCTTGGCTGGGGATTGAACTCGTGCTGCAGGGGCTTCTGAGAGCTTCATACTACAGTGCTTTGACCTGTTGTGCCACCAGAGAGAGCCCATGTTCTTGGAATTTTTAAGAACATTGTCTTCTTTTTTTGTTGCCAATCCCTGACCTTACGTTACATGCAGTGCAGACATGACTTCATGCGTACCATAAAGTCTTTGACTTCCCAGTGCCCTCCTGCGTGCTCCTGAAATGTCTGTGTAGCTTACAGCGGCTCTTAAGTCTCCTCTCCGTAAGGGTCCTAAGGCTGCGCCCCTTTATTGAGACAGTGCCTGGCATCAAATGTGCCTTGTAATTGCTCTTTGTCTAAAAAGCCACTAGTCTGAAATGTGTAGCTGCAAAGTTCTGGGAGCTGTGTATAGTCCTGTAACAACTACCACAACCAAGACACAAACGAAGCTCTTGCCTTCCATTCCCCCTTTCAGTTCAGTCCTGGGGTTTTATCACCTCCCCTGTGATTTTGCTTCAGGGTGAATGACTAAGTATCTGTTGTCTTGTTTTACTTTGTAATCGCAGCCATTTTTTGTGCCCAACCTACCTTGGATGATTTCATTTGTAAAGATTGAGATAGTTTATGACCAATAACATGGCCCATCTCGGTGAACATTTTATCTGCACAGTAATTGTTATCCTACTGTTGTTAGCTGGAGCACGCCTCGCCTCAGTGCTGCGGATAAAGTTATGCATGCTATTTGCTTCGTACCCAGTTTCTGTCTCTTAGTGGCACTGATCATTGAGCATGAAGCACTGAAGACTGCTTTTGAGCATTGTGGCTTTGCCTATTTATTTTCCTCAGTTGATGTTTTTCTTGCCTATATTGTCTGTAGCAGGTTTGATGCATGTGTTTTAATGTTCTTTTACTAGGCGAGTATTTACTTTTCAGATTGTCAGCTCTTTTTGATGACTTGAGGTTTTTAGTGTTATAAATTATCCCTTATTACTTTGATACTCCTAAATCTGCTTTGCTGACGATATTAACAAACTTAAAGAGTTTCAGGTTGTCCTTGGTGGCGCAAGGGGTTAAAGTGTAGCACTATGAAGCTATAGCAGCCACTACAGCATGAGTTCAATACCCGGCCAGGGAGCTGACCCACATGGCGCAGCAGACCTCTCCTGACCCACCCGCTGCTCCCCTCAGCAGTGTGTTTCAGTCTGTCTTCCTGTTCTGCTCCCCACTCTGTCTCTGGTGAATCCTCTCACCGCCCCACCCCTCACCACTGGCCTATACCCCAGTTCTTGTGTGCATAAATCTTGAAAAACAAAATTTGAGTTTTTGTGTCTAGTGTTTAAATAGCCTATCTTCTCCGAGTCAGTAACATAAAGAGATGTTCATTGTGAAACTGGATTAGAAGCATATGGTTGGTTTTTGAATTTTTATCTAATTTTATTATTTCTAGTTTTCATGGAGTTTATAGGCCGTTTGCAATTAGTTTTCTATTTATTCTTGGTTTTCTACCTTTCCCATCTGTTCCTTGTAATTCTTTCAACTCTTTTCCTCCATTGAATTCAGAATATTATTAGCTGTAAGGCTCTTTTTATTGGCTGCTAGAGATTTGTACTACTTATATTAAGTCTCTAAAATTATGTTTTGATACTTTTCTTCCTTCAGGAGTTTAAAAATTCCACTCTTTGTCTTTGATATGTATTATTTCTAACAAACCTATTTTTGTCTTCCTCTTTTACTAATGGGCTTGGGCCAGCTTGAAATTCTTAGATGTGTATGATTAGAACTTCCATTGAGTGTTAAGCTTTTTACTCTTTGATACTCTGAAGTATTTTTTTGTTGCCACAGGTGACCAGAATTTGGGCTAAGGTATTTTTAGGATGTGTTTCATTTTATAAGAGCCTACTGCTGTGTCTTGAAGTACACCAATGTTTTCATTTTAATTTCTGTTTTTTGAATTTGGGTTTATTTAATGTTCCTTTACTCTTCATTGGTAAGTTTATGTTTTTGAGGCAGTGGCCTATTTATATATTTTTGTCTCTCACTTATGCCATTTCTGGGTCTGTTGATTGATTTTGTTCTTGGTTATAAGTCATATTTACATGAATAATAACTGAACCGTAAACATTGTGAATTTCAAGTTATCAGATGGTGGATATTACTGTGTTTTTACAAGCTAAACAAGTGTTTATCTTTTCCTGTCCTTTGGTTAATTGGAATCCGTTTAAGTCTATTCAGGTTAGTTTCTAACTTGGGTTGTGGTAGTCTGATAAGCATTTAATGTGGGGGGTAACTTTGACCTCCTCCTGTGCAAATCCGCGAACAATAGAGTATTTTATTTAAAGCCCATATGTTACAGGGTCTTCTTACTCTGACTAGAATTCGAAACAACTCAGTCCTTTGTGAGTTCCAAAATACATTTTTATCTACTTCTTTCTGGTGGGATCTGGAAAGATCCCAAGAGTGAGGTTTATTCTCATACTTGCCTCCCTCAGGCAGGGCACACCCGAAGACTAGAAAGGTCCCGTGGTCGTGAGAGACCTCTCAGTAGTCATACTTATACAGTCTAGTTGCCTTCACACCCTGGGACTCTGTCTAGCTCTTCAATTTACTCAAAATGGTGGGTTTTAGCTGAAATTCATTTCATGCCCTGGAAAATGTCTACGTGTAGCAGAATTCTAATTTTTTTTCCCCTCTTCCTTTGACTCAAGAGTAATAGTTGTCAGTGGTCAATATTTGAAAACCTTTGTGTCATTTATTTTTTCTGGTTTTCTATCTTTTCAGGAGAAAAGCTAATAAGTATGGTCTGTTACTTCACTGCCCCCAAAGAGTAATAAACAACAATTAAATCATCATATCAGCTTAAATTGTGTGTTAAGTTCCAATTATTTTAGCCACTTATGAAAATAAAACTCGATTATTTACTCTACCACCTCCAATCAGACCATGGTTGTAATTTGCTGTGAAAGTATTAATTAATTCTGATTCTTCATCGTTTCCAGAGGAGTTACATTTGCCCATTATAATTTTGAGTCCATTTTTAAAGTAGTTTTTGGAGTATGTGTAAGATCCAAAAATTTATGGTATAGCCACAAGCCCTGGCTTATATCCTAATCCTAGTCCTTTTAGTTACTCTACAAGATAAAATATAAATTTGAAGTTAAATATATCACGCAATCAGTTAATTCAAAAACTAGTTTTTTAAGCTCTAACTATGTGTCCAGCTGTGCTATAAGTATTAACCCATTTAATACTTATGAGAACTATTCAATACTTATTTTAACATTTAATAAATGAGAAAATGAAGGATAATAGGCCATTGTGACCAGCTCCTTAAACTCAAAATTACCAAATGAAATCAGCAGGATTTGTACCCAGCTAGTCTAGCTCCAGTGGTTGGATCTTTAGCCGCTGTGATACTCTACAGCCCTAGGTAGCATTAAAGAAGTATTTGAAGAAACTTTGTTAAACTGTAATCTTAGGAATTAAAACAAGAAAGTGAGAAGGCAACTAGAGTGAAAACAACAACAAAGTAAATCAAAGAAAGCATAATGAAGCATAATAAAAGTAGAAATAGAAATAAAATTTGGAAAACAAATAGTGGTAATAAAATAATACAAGCACTTGGTCTTTGGGGGAGGGTGTGATATCCTTTAAATAATAGATTACCAAACAAGAACGAACATTTAAATAACAAAACAAGGCATACTGAAAAGGAATGAACCATATACACACGAGCAAAAGCTGGTTCTAAGAATGCTAAGGAATTATTTCTACTACACAAATATATTTTAGATTAGGAATAAGCAAAAATTTACAGGAAATAATTTTCAAAACTGACCTTAGAACCAGAATGTAAAACACCATTAATAGAGAAAATTGTTGAAGAAATACCTCCTAGATGTTTTCATAGGACAATTATATTGACTGTTAGACAACTGAAATTTAATTCTATTTAAACTGTTTGAAAGAAAGCTTAAGAAACTGTATGATGCTATCCATCATATTGGCATCAAAATCCAGCATGGAAAAACAAACTAGACAACTATAAAAATTGAACATTTTTAAAGTGATCTGCTATCATAAAGAGTGCCACATATAAGGGATTTTAGAATAATTGAAGTTAATGTTCTATACTAATGAAAAAAACATAGTTATCTCCCTAGATGTTAAAAAGGAACTTCATGTATTTACATCTGTTATTGGATAAAAACTTCTAGAAAAGAACAAGTGATAGATACATCCTTTGCCAAAAATAGTGTACATTCTGAGATAGGTTTATTTCTCTGGAAAGCTCCTCTTTCCACTCATATAGGGCTTATAGATTGATCTGCTTACAGGAAAATTCTCCTCTTTTTGGGTGTCTTTCAAGTCAAGACCTTTTCTGCTGTCCTCTGGAACATTAGGAGTGTCCTCTGGACACTACATTAGGTAGTAACCATCAAAGCAAATGTAAATTTCAACAAACATAGGAATATATACCAATCAAGAAACTTAAACTCTATCACTACAAACCATTCATGAATCAAGGAGTTACAAGGGTGAAATTAAAGATGAATGAAGCAATATACGCTGGTCTCCATAAACTGATCTGCTTCATTTTCTTGGATCATGAAACCTATAGTTATGCCTAGCTCTTGAGCAGCAGGCAGGACAGGAGAGGTCTGCCACGCCATGTGTGTCAGCTCCCTGGCCGGGGGTTGAACTCATGCTGCAGTGTCTACGGAGAGCGTCTTAGTGCTGTGCTTTAACCCCCAGTGCCACCAGGGAGGGCCCCTTTGTGTTTCCTTAAAGTAGAAACTTTTTCATGAGGTTGTTTATACTTTTTAATGGTTACATTTATAATTTCACCATTAACTGACACTAAGCATATCTAATGTATACCTGATGAAGAAATGGTGACTATATAGTCTTCTATTCATTTATACTCACTCAAGTTCATCTTCCTGCCAATAAGGAGGAATTTCTTCAGGTCCCCTCCCTCTCCGCCCCAGCCATCAGCAGTATGAGGGTGAGCTCTGCAGTTGCTGGCAATGTCCTTCATGTAACAGGTGTAAGTGCGTATCACTGTAGCATTTGTTCATATGTAATAGGTGCAAGTGTATACCTGTAGCATTTGTTCCTATGTCTTCGGTTTTCCATGATTATCACTGTACCGCTTTTGATCACCTATGTTTGCTTATTTTGGTCAGGTTTCTTGGTCTCATTACATCTTTCCTTCTGCACGTAGGATGTGCAGTGAGAGGTTTTTCTTGAACTGACAATACTGGACTTGCTCCCCAAAGGAGGAAAGTGGATGTAAGCCAGTTTGCACGCTCAGGCCCCCTGTGCCCTAGCATCTTCCTGGCCTTTCGCTGTTGTACCTACCACTATCCCTTTATTTGTCCACATTTGCCTGTACTCATGAGTTACTTTGAGTAGTTTTTGATCTGGCATATGCTTTTATCCTAATTAATTGAAATTAAGTTGTTCTCTTTATTATTTTGATTACTTTTAAAAAGAAAAGGTCTCCCCCCTCCCCATTTTTCCTTATATCTTATGTCCAGTGTCGATCACTGTGTTTTAATTTCACACATTGTTACTCAGATCTCTTTTTCTGGCTGGAGCCTGAGCTCTCGTTGTCAACTAGAAGGAAATACGGATGGAAATGTAACTGCGGGGTGGGTTGAGTTTGTTAATCTGTGACTTCAGCATGGTAACTTGCTTATTCAGTTTTACATGTGTGACAGATACATTATGGATCATTCTCATTTCAGTGTTTAATATGTGATCAGTTTTCATTGACTAAGAAATGATGTAAATTACACATTATTAATTGCCTACAGTTTCTTCGAGCAAGTGAGAAAAAGTATAAGATGGAAAGGCATTATTCAAAATTAGAGGCCATGCAACTCACTGTGAAATTCCAGTCTGTCCTTTTTTCATAGATGACATTTTGAGAGAGCAACTTCCAAGTCTGTTAACATATTACAACTTTATACAGGTATCAGTTCACAAGTTTAATCACATTCATATGAATGTCTTTTCTATACCTTTTTCAAAGGCCAAAACCAACATGCTATTAGCTTCTATTGATGAATACCATTCAATCTTATCTCTAGGTGGAAACATCTGCTACATATTCTTATTATCGTATACCTCAAAATCAGCATTTTTACACTGTTCAGCCAGGGACCTCATCAATGGGGAGTTCAGTTACATTTCACTTCTGACAGCAGTAAGCTTTCTCAAACAGTTTGCTATATTTTGTGGCATGTAGCCAGATATTGTCCTTTTCTATGGCTAATTTCCCATTGTATGCACACAACACATTTTTTGATTATTTTGGTTCCAAACTTTCTATCTGTATCTTCTGTTTCAGTTGCTACCTCCAGGCCTTCCAGGTAAGCATCAGATGTAGTGACACTGTTGTTGACTGTCAGTGTAATCACATTGCTGAATATTACATTTCCAAAGCTTATTATTAACTGAAACTTTGGAACCTCACATTCTGAACATCACCTTCTACTCCTTGATCCGTCCAGTCCCAGGCAACTACAGTACTAATTTCTGGTTCTAAGATTTTGACTGTTAGGTTTCTTACGAGGTCATGCAGCATTTTTCTTTGTGGCTGACTTGTTTATCATATCTAACGTTTAATATCAGTGTGATATGTGCCACGTTCATCTGTTTTGTTACAAATAGCAGGGTGGCCTTTCCTGTAGCTGAATATTTCACTGTGTGCATGGATGTATACAGACATGTATGTTGTACATGCATTTGTCAGTGTACGTAAATGTTTGTTTCATTAAACAGTCACCTGCTGGTGGACATTTGTGTTCATAATTTGGCTATTGTGAATAACACTGCAGTGAACATAGAAATGCCTCTCTGCTCAGATGCTGGTTTTGTTTTTTAGACATGTACACAGAAAGGGGATTGCTGGATAACCGTGTTTCTACTTTTCACGTTTTTAGACCTCCGTATCATTTTCATAACACCACCATCGAGTTCTCAGGGGTTTCCTTCACATCCTCACCATTACCTGTCATTGCTGCCTTTTTGATCAGTCTTCCTTCCTAGCGTGGGATAATAGCTTCATGTGGCTTTGACTTGTATTTTCCAGATGACTTGTGATGGTGAGCGTCTCTCCATATTCCTGTTGCTTTTTTGTATGGCTTCATTGGAGAAATGTGTGTTTCACCCCTGGCTGTGCAGAACCTTTTCATTGATAATTCCTCTTGACTATTTTGGTTTCCGTCCCTTATGCTTTTGGTATCATATCAAAAAAAAAAAATTGTTTGCCAGATCAAGGTAAAGAAGCTTCCCCCCACCTCCGTGTTTTCTACTGTGGGTTTTACAACTTGGAGTCTTACGTTTAAGTCTCTTTCCATGCCAAATTGATGTTTGTATATGCCAGTAAGTAAGCCAGAACTGCATTGTTCTTGTATGCATGTCCAGTTTCTACAGCCCATGAAATAAAGGGATATGTAACAAGAAGGGAAGAGTAATGTAAACAAACGTGAGAAATGCAAAAGGTTTCTTATTAAATTGATGGTTTAATGAGTTACTTTATTTATTTTTTTTTGTCTTACTATTTTTTTTCCTTTGGATTTATTTACTTGTGCATACAGAACTGGGGTACAGGCTAGAGGTGCAGGGATGGTGAGAGGATTCACCAGAGACAGAGCGGGGAGCAGAACAGGCAGATAGTCGAAGTACACTGCTGAGGGGAGTAGCGGGCGGGTCAGGAGAGGTCTGCCGCGCCATGTGGATCAGCTCTGGGGCGGGGATCGAACTCATGCTGAAGGGGCTTTAGCTTCTTAGTGCTGTGCTTTAACCTGCTACGCCACCAGAGAGGGCCCTAATGAGTTACTTTCAACATCACGGACATCACGACCTTTGTAGTAGTCTTCTCTAAAATCTGAATATGGCATTCTCTTTCAAATATGCTATATTTTGTCCACAATGTTTTTTTAATACTCATTTCAGTTCCTTTTATAGCTCCTAGTCAATCCTCCAGCTCTTGCTGGAGAAGTATTTAGTTTAGCTGATATTCTATTACTTATTACCCCTTCTCTTTAAATATACTGCATTATATTAACTTTTTTGGTAATGACAAGTCTATAAATCATCTATCTTTATATTTTTTTCTATCAGACCTTTCATAGGGTAACCCTTTAATGATATTAATCATAATAACTAGCTTTTATTAAATTTAGATTACATTCCAGGGAATAGTGAAAAGAAAAATAGGTTATTTGTTACAAATGAATAATGTAAGACGGTACTTCCTTTCTGAATTGGACAATAAAAATTAAACATTTGGATAATTTCCAGAAGTTCGTAGCTACATTTCTGTGGAGACAGCATGCATATTCATGCAATTTAACAGACTAGACCTGATGGAAAATAATGTCAGTCTCATCCCCACGCTGGCAGAGCTTGTTGGCTTCCCTAGTTCTGCAGCCTCTACATATTCATAGTTACCAGCTGTATGTCATCTATCCAGACCTTAAATCAGGAAGGCTTAACCCCATGTGCAGTGGAGAAAGAATCTTTGATTAAATTTGAACTGGCTGGCTGGTATCCCCTTGTTTGAACTTCACATACTTTTCTCTTTCATCCTCTGGCCTCTTCTCTCAGCACTAGTCATTGAGGAGACTATTCTTTTTATTCAGATACAGTTGGGCCAACATTAGTGAAAAACTAGCGCACACCTGTTTGCTCAGAAGAGTCTGTCTTTACCTGCATATACAGGCCAGGAGTTGATCCTTTCTTCGTCGGTAGCCATGTTCATGTTCCCAGAGGCAAATGTGAACCAGGTCTTAAGGTCACCGAAAGGTAATTAGGAGTTAAAATAGGGTTAACGCTTTGCTGGTTAGGTCTCAGGTTGGTCCTACTATATCCAGGGCATGCATCTACTGGGCAGATGTTAAACTTGAGTATGCAGGAGCTGGGGCCTCTTCCTGATGGAACTCATCAGCGTCACCATGCACCAACAATCAAGGACAGTTAATTAGAAATGTCTTCCATTAAGTAATCTACAACTGTGTTTTATTGTGCATAAATGTTATTTCTTTAATAGAGTGTTTGAATATGAGAAATCAAATGACTTTCTTGCCAGACTGTAATAGTGTTGAAATCCAGGTATTTCTGAATGCTCAGTCCTGTTTGAGCATCATGCCATGAAGACCAAGGCTACTATGGAAAATATTATATATAAATTTAGATTACTTATGTTTTGACAACCTATCAATAAAGATAATAGGCTCATACAATTACATATGCAATGACAACCCAAATTCTACACTTTCCTTTTGTCTAATTTTATAAAATTGATAACATTTCCATAAAATGGGTTACATTACAGAGAAGTAAGTTTTTGGCACCTACTGCATGTCAAATGCAGTTGTTACTAAAGATAAGGTGGAAAAAATTTACTCCATGCAATCAAGAATTTCAATATAAAGCATGAGACAGTCAGTCTCTCGTGAAGTCTGTCAGTAATACAGCAGTGTGACACTTCCTGTACTGTGCTTGGTACATATAAAATATGTTAAGTAGAGCAGCAAACATGAACCATAGCATTGAAATTGTTAGCTATTTTACCCTTCATTCCTTAACCAGTTTTATCCCTTTGCATTCATTTACGAAGCTCACGTCCCCGAACTTCTCCCGCTGCCCTGGCTGCGCCCGCACCTCAGTGCTCAACCGCCACGCTCTTCCCCTCGCCACATGCCCCTCCGTGTGCTCCCTGGTTTCTGGTCACGGCTTTCATTTTCAGAGTCTAAGTGAATTTGCTAGTTTTGCACTTTTTTTTTTTTTTGTCATTTCTATCATACTAGAGTGAAATCATCTAATTCATCTTTTAATTTTAGATACTTCACATAATGTATCATTTTACATTTAGTAATTAGGTGTTTTCTCCCATTCCTGGCAGTGGCTGGTTCTTCTTAGGCGCTCAGAGTGCTTAGCCCTTGTGTCTTTGAATAGGCCCCTGCTCACTCTTTTCTAACTTTCAGGGATACTCATTTTGTTGGTTTTTCTGGTCTATTTGATAGTCTTTCCTTTGCAAGTGTAAACCTACGTTCTATGCTTTTTGTGGTTGTTTTCAGTCCTTTCACTGTATTCTTCATGTACCCGTGACTTGGGTTTTTTTCTTTTTAGTAGCTTCCATTTAATTGGTGAAAATTCTTTTTGTTCCTGGAAGTTTTTCTGACGTTCTAAATCTGCTTATTTGCATCGAGCATTTCAAACTTGAGCTAGCCTCCCCATGACTGCTTCCTGAACTCTTTAAAGTCAGCTCCCCAACTCCGAGCCGGAAAGCCGGGACCATCATGCTTCCACAGGCCCTGACATTGCCTGGACACGAGCCCTTCGTCTGCTGAGCCTTGTTCGTGGTAGTGCGCTGGTGTCCCATTTCCATCTGTAGTATCATCTTTCCGCTGTGCCTTTTGTGTGTATGCTTAAGCTGCGATCCGCAGTAGCACGCTGTCGTGATGGCCTGCGGAACCAGCCCTGTCACCCACGTGACCAGCCCTGTCACCCGCGTGCCCCGTAGTCCATGGCAAGCACATGGCCATGGGCCCAGGTGGGCAGTGGGGTGCACTCACAGCCCCCACCGTGTTTGCAAAGTCGAAACCCCTCACCAATAGGTTTCTTAGCTAAGATCCCCTTGCAAGGTGAAGGAGGATTCAGACTACTGAGAGCTTTACGCATCCTCCAGGCCAGAGACGCATCTCCTAAAGTCCTCACAGCATCAGTCTGGGCAAAGCAGAGGAAGCCTGTCCTCCCTGCTCTATGGTGCGCCCAAAGGGAAGTGAGTGGTCTTGGTTTCACGTTGGTCTGTCTTTCATATTTTCCCCCTCCAGTGCCTCCCATGAAATTGTGACAAGGTTAGAACATGTTCACATTAGGGACCTGCGACTGCACTTTTACCAGTACTTGGGCTTTGGCAGTAAGTCCAGTGGGTTCACTGAGAGGACTCACCTCCCCCCCGGGCCCCCCACCATTTCCCACCCTTCCCACCATCTGAGATCTCAAGGCCGTTCCTCTGTTGGGAACAGTCGTGTGGCTGTGTTCTTGAATAGCCATTAACAGCCTCGGGGCCAGTCTTTGATTCCCTTTGGGAAGAATTAAATCCCAGTTGTACATTGTGCTTGTGATGATGGTGAGATGTAGGAAATATTACTGTCCCTCTGCCCTGGTCTACATTTCACACTGGGTGTCATTTTTATCTGTGGCTTCAGTTTGGAATGCTGGGAAGACGCTGACAGTATTCAACAACGGGGATGACTAGGACAACTTCTGGGTGTTCATTCCATGTGATGTAATACAGAAAAAAAAATAAGAATTCAATTCCTATTTTACCGGCTTAAAAAAATTTATTGCATTGTAAGGCATATAATGATTGCCAACACAGTATTTAAGTGTAGACCCAGAAACTTTTATTAGAAACATTTATTAATGACCAGGCTTTACAGGAAGCTATTTTATATTATCTTAGAAAGTCTCAAATCTAATCCTGCAAAGTTACATGGAGAAAATGCCTCACATTGTTTCATCAGGAAGGCTGAGTAACAGGCTCTAGGGTGCCACTCAGGTGGGAGAACAAGAAGCCTCCGTAGGGTGCCAGGGCCTGTCCTGCCTCTGGGGGAGGTGCAAATGCTCAGAGGTTACCCCTACACGGTGGGCTTACTGTGAATTCATTTACCTTCTGTACTTCAGTAGGCACGGGCCATAGCTTGACCTGCTCTCTTCGGGAATCCGAGCCCTGTCTCTGTCTTCAGAGATCATCCAGTTACTTATTTTAGAACTTGAGCCAGGGGTCAAGAGGATGCTGATGAGGTTAAAATCTTGTAGTATCTTGTTTCATTCCTTCCATCCAAGTTTGCAAATATTCTCTGTTCACACGTGTATACATTTATGTGCTCCCACATTTATCAGAAAAGGTGCACTTTGCTCACACTGATGCCACTTACCATTGAAGGCAGTAGGGACAAAAGCTGTTTTCTAAAGCCACTCTGATCTCTCTGTAAGTAGCTTCTATTCTGATAGGAGAAAAGAAATGGTGAGCAGTGATGGAAATCAAAATTCTGATCATTTTTTAAGGACAAGAAGGCAGAATATTGTCATACACATTGAGTCCTGGATAGAACTTTGTGCTTGAGGGGCCTTCTCTGAGGAGGTAACATCACACAAATGACCGTTTAGCAAGAGCCAGTCAAGAGGATGGACATTTCAGAGAGAAAACAGAGCAAGGTGTAAAATCTGTCTCTAGTTTTCAGTATTTCACTGTAATGTCTGGCAAGAGATAGAGAAATATAAGTAAACACCTGCATCATAAGCAGGAGTGCCATTTATTGGAACTGCACACTTCAAACAACTGCAGTTTGTTCAAAGGAGAAAGAACTCCAACATGGACAACACTGCACAGTAACAACCAAATTCTGTAAGTGCATCATGAACATGATAAGGATTAAACAAAAGCAAAGTACGTAAAAGCTTTTGTCGCTACGGTTGCGCGTTCATTGTTTAGCTCAGTTATATCGGCTAAGGAGACTTCCAAAAACACAACAGATAATGACTGAAGTGCAAGCTCTTTCAGCCTGAAACTGCAGCGTGGAGTGGTCTGCTCCACCGGGCTGGCCGCTCTTCTGCTGCTGTGTCGGCCACTGTGCAGCGCTCAGCTACTTGACAGCTGCACTGTCTGGGGAGACGCCACAGTCGCCAATAAAGGGAGCAGCAGAGCACAGTTCAATTGAGCTTTCACTGTTTTCTGTCTTTTTATATGTGTGAACATGCAAGGGGAGTCTCGGCATCGCCCCACATAGTGTGGCTTTTCCCCTCAGTACAGCCCTGTTGACCCAGGAGAATATTGTCTTCCAATGTGAGGACTTTCACTTTTTTTTGAAGCTTCATGGCCTATTCCCAATCCAGTGAAATACTGTATTTGGCCTCTCCATGCTTATTTCAGCCTCAAGCATTGAATTTTACTTTTCTTATTCTCTGGCATATGTCATTTTTGTTTGTACTTTTACAAATTCAAAGGTACCGTGTTAACTCATCTTTCTTTGCTGAGGTCAGTATCAGAAAGTGCAGTGACTGACGAGAAGACAGTGCGTGATTAAAATGGAGATGGAGATGGAGATTTAATGAAAGTGGCACTTCACTCTGTTTTACATCGAGATCAGCACACTGGTCACTCTGACAGTGTCACGTCAACATACACACAGGCAGGACCCCAGACCAGAGCACCTGTCTAGTCAGACCCACACGAGATCCATCTATGAGCATAGTGCCTTGGTCACATGGTCATTCTTCGAGTAGCTACACTTCTCACTCAGTTTAATATTTATGGTGAGCAAATTCAAATCCCGTCCTGAGTGATCTGTGTAGATCACAGCCACAGTGCTTAGAAAATGACGTGATTGAAGATAAAATTTGAGGAAGTACTCTGCACTCCCAAGAGCTATTTAATCTCTTGGGATGAAATGCTGTTGAAAAAGAGTTGAAAGGGGCATTCACAGACAGGCAAAGAGCACAGATGCGTGGAGCTCTCAGTTCCCGACAGGTTGGGAGCAGGGCAGGGAGATCGTAAGTGGCAAAGCTGGGCTCCCTCATTCAGGGCCACACTTAGGTCGGAAATGATGCAGAAGGTGACAGGAACAGTCCCGTACCAGGAAGAAAATTGGCAATCTTTCTGACCTAGTTTTACAACCTTCTTAAGTTCTATTTTCTTCCTCAATAATGTGTTTTGTGATAAACGGACAGTCCCTCACTTCTTACATGAAACCAACTCTTCCCTCACGTCATCTCATTTTCTCTTTAAATAGAGGATTCTTCCCTTTAGTGTCATGATGAGAAAATTTCATTCCTGACAATTACCCTCTTGTAATTGGAAATAGAATGAAGACATCCAGATACCAGGAATGCGTGAGAGTCACTCTGTTGGGTGTGTCTCGCGCTTCCTCACCTGCCTTGTTCTCTGACCCGGCTCAATAGCAGGTTTCTTTCAGAACCCTACCTGTTATCCAGAATGTTACATAAAAGATGAGATCCTGGGCAATTTTCTCATTTTTTATTTTAATGGAAAAGAACTTTATAATTGCTTTTGGTGTTTTTAATAATGTGAGAGGATGAAGAAGTTCTTTTTAGTTTAAGAGCTTTTTCATGAATGAGGCATTTGTAGGAAATATTTCCCCTGTATTGACTAGAAAGTGCTTTATTTTTCTCTTTACATTTTACATATAATTTCTTTTTAATTCTGAATTTCAGAAATAAAATTCATCAGGATGTTTTTTTCAAACTGATTAAATCTTTTTAAATATGGATTGGTAGAAAGGCACACTTTGAAATATTATATTTATGGACAGTGCTTTCTTTCACTAGATCAATTACCTGGTTTACACAGTATTCCCTACCTAGAATCTGTGGTTTATTGCTTGTGTATTACTTCAAAAATATTTGACAATACTTCAAACTGTTGTTGCTCTTCTGTCCTTTCACCTCATTCAACTTGCCAAACTTAACAAGACAGGGCCTGTCAGTCACTTTCCCTGCACAACATCTCACACCAACATCTTCTGCAAATTCAGTTGGACTCAAATAGACCCTGTGTAGCACCTTACAGAATATTACCAGGTCACTCTTAATCCTGTCCTCTACAGTGTTTAAAATTTTCTCTTTTCGGAGTAAAAGAAAAATTGTACCAGATGCTTGTGAATATGGCAAGACAGATTTATTGAAAACTTCAATAGTGAGAGCTGGGAATCAACTCTGCTGAAACAAAAGGTAGAGAGACTATCATCAGGGTGAGCTGAAGGGGAAGTAAGGTGGACGCTCGGGAGCAGGGCGGTCAGAGTGAAGGAGCCATCGGCTCTTTCTGCCTGGCCCTTACTGAAGGGCCAGCAGACAGAGGTAAGATGTTTAGTGTTTGCGTTTCAAAGGGATGGCTTCCAGGCCCTCCACTCATTCCTGGGTAAAAAATAAAAAAAGCTGCTCAAAGTGTTGGCAGAGATTTATACTCACGAGTGAGACAAAACATTTACAACAGAAAGTTTTCTTAAATGCTTTTAAAACAGGGCTAGCAGAGACTTGGGGTCAGGAAGCTTTGTGTAAAGTTTAGTCATAGTACACAGATCACCTCTCTCAGTTACATCAGGCCTTTGTCTAGAAACAAAGGGAAGACAATGACCTCACCCTTACTGCTTAAGGTAATTTACCTATTCTCAACAGTAAATTATGTATCAATGTAAGACACCCTGAAGCTTAACAAAACAGAAAATATATATATATACAAACCTCCCAGAGTTATCCTGGTGTTTGAGACGTGTCAGCTGCTTTCCATGCTCCTAGGGTACAGACCAGTGTCTCCAGGTGGCCCTGCAATTCCAATGCCTTCTTACATTCCCAGCTACAAAACTGTGCATTACTTCTGTTTGGAGAGGAAGGCCTTCAGGATTTGATTCAACTGATGCATCCTCAGTAGTGGTCTCCTCATTCCTAAATGCTGTCATTTTGTGACATGAGAGAATGCATTCATTAGTTTTGTATTGATCCGTCTCCTATATTGATTAGTAAGCTATTTAAGGACAGTGACTGTCTTAATGAGTTTATTGTACTATAACATAGATTAATTTACTAAGTTATAATTGACTAAAGTTTGTCAATATCAACAACTGCAGCCAGGTAATTTTTGTGGGGACGGTTCTATTCATTGTGAGCTTAATAGCATCCCTGGCTTCTACCCATTAGGTAATAGCACCACTGTTCAACATCACTATGTTGGCAAGGGCCCCTGATAAGGGAGTTAGAGCTTTGCAGGTGCCACATGGAAGTCAATTTTGTCTGTGAATTTTTGTTTTGGGAGTTACATCCTTGATGAGCATTTTTGAGTCTTGGTTCCTGCTTCTGAGATTAGGTTCTTGGCATACTGCTTCCCTCCTTTACCCCTGAGGGGTATCCTGTCTGCCTGCCACCTGCCTGTTGTGGGCGGGAGTAGGCCGGATTCCCTGTCAGTGGGCAGGTGTTCTGTGGCACCCCGCAGTGGGGTGACATGCCACTTGCCTCCAGCTAAGGGCACTTAGCAGCCTGGTATGTTCCAAGGGCAACTTGGAGAGACTCTTCTCAGTGCCCTGAGGGCCTAAGTATCTCTCCACAGGGAAGAGTGAACACTCAGTGTGTCATCCTTGGGAGAGGGAGCTCAGCTTCCCTCACTGGCATTTTGTATGAGATTATGTAATCTACTGTGTCAGGACCTCAGGACAGGTCCTATAAAAATGAGGAAAGACCAGGCTGTCTCCAGCATGGAAGTCAAGGCCCCTCAGGAGGGCCCCACGGGAAGATGCACAGTGTGGGACCAACACGTGCAGCGGCGCTGATGCTTTCGATGCCAGATGCAAGGCCTTGGGTTTGCCTTTCACGGGCCCAGCACGTGACGGGCCCTGCTCCTGAGTAGACGGGCCCCGGTGACAGAGCCAGGCCTGGGCCCTAGGGAAGGGGGAGACACCACAGTACCTGTTCAGGGTCCCAACGGAGAGGCTCCCTGGAGCAGCTGTCCGCGAGAACATGAGCCTGGATCGGGGTGAAAGCAAAGGCATAATGAACACCATATTGAACAGAGCCCACTTCCCCCAGGTGTTTGCAGATCACTCTGAGCAGAGACTCGAGGCCCATAAACACGTGAGTTAGGGACAAGAGCACCGAACTAGAAGGTGATGATAAAGGAAAGCCAACTCGTTACCGACCAGCTATGCGATCTTTTTTTTTTCCTGAAAGGCTCCTTGTAATAAACGCTGTTCATTTTCCTTCTAATGCTTTTTGGTTACCAGGATTTCTTTTTGTTCTTTCATTTGCAGATTCTAATAGCATGGTTAAATGTATGCAGATCTCAGGCTGGATGTCAGTCGTTTTTTATCAAAGTCTTTGCTTCCCTAACCTGATGGGGTTTCTATTCCCTACTGTTGCTTGCTACAGGCAAAAAAAAAAAAAAAAGCACTGAATTTTGTTTGCTTGTGATCCTTTTAAATAGTATAAGATTGAGGAAAAATATAATCATATTTTGTCACCGGCCAGTACGAGAGAGGGGAGATAAAATGACGCTTTATTCAGAGCAGGAACCTCTTCCTTAGCCGCTGAGACTCCTCCTGCTGAAGCTCTGACGATTCAGTGAGTAGCTAGAGGCGGCAGCGTCCTCACCCAGATCTACGAGCACTAAGCCCAGGCCCACTTTCTCCATCCTGGCGTCTGAAACGGCCTTCGGAGGTACGGGTTGGGGGGGGGGGGCAGCGAACCCCTCCAGCCCACCCGCCGTGGCCTGAATCCATCCTCCTGCCACCGTCACGGGTGGAGCTTCTGCTGCAGTTCTGTTTCCCTCTCTGAGGCGAGTCGTGCTCTGGACACGTCCAGTACGCTCGCCAGCGTTCTCCCTGCTGAGAGAGAGGAAAGGTGGCTCACATGTAAGATACTTTTGTGAGGTCCAGTGCCAGGGCCCAGCTGCATCCATCGCAGATCATGGCTGTGTGTTCCATCCCGTCTCGTCAGGGCCCGCTCTCTCTCCGCCTTGTGTTTCTGCACTTTAGCCTGACTCGCGACTGTTCTGTGGAAAGGCAGCCATGACGTGCTGGGTGAAAGGGCAGAGTAAAGACTAGCTGTGAGCGGCTCTAGGTCGCAGGCCTGCTGGCCTTGGCCGTTCCTCCCCAGGTAGTAAGGCTCTGCTAATGGAAGATTTGTTAAAATTAGCCGGTGGATTTTTGAAAATGATTAGGATCCCCTTCCCCTTGTAAGCAACTTTTTCCTGACACTCTGAGAATGTGAACAGAGGTGACTCTCACTGAGGCTGGCCCGCCCCCGAGACTGGGTTCCAGGCCAGGCGCCCCCGCGGTGGAGTCGCCGGCGCGGCCTTCCTCACTCGCATGCTGGCGCCCACATAGCCGCCTGTCCCCGGGGAACGGCCAGTCGTGTCCTCACGCGTGACCTCTGCGGTTTTGAGCGTGGCAGTTCGGCTCGGTGACCTCCCTTCTCTGTTGGGTGGGAGGACAGAAGCAACTTCTAAGCGGCACGTAGATGGCAGTGTGGAAGCCCCCGGTAACTCCTTTTTATTACTGTACTTACCGCGCATTTTACGGATTGCTGCTCTCGTGGTCCAGCCATATTGTCACAAATGGAAACACTGAATTCTTATGATTCAGTGTTCTCTTCTTGCAGGTCTTGTTTTCAAGACTTTTGACACATTTGTGGTTTTCATTTCGTACACAGAAGGTGCATGGAATTTCACTTGACAGAGGCTATCCTGACCTCAGGACATGATTTCAGCACTGTATTGCCGATATTCATCCTCATCCATATATATTCCAGCTCTGTGGCTTATCAGATCCATCTTCCTCCCTCTCTCCCAACCCCTGGTAATTTCACCATCTGGTTTGTTTTTTAGTTTCGACTTTATCTCATGTTTTTCAAGTTACTCAGCAGTATATACTACCTCCATGTCCTTCTTTCATGTTTCCAGATTAACAAAAGTTTTGTCTAATTGCTTTTTATGTCGGCACACAATCCTTACCTCCATATAAATCTCACGTTCATTTCGCTATCTTTACCAGTTATTTATTTGTAATTTTATACTGCTGTGGTCACAGAAGAGCTTATTACCTTTGACACTTAAAGGTTAAATATGCTTGGCTTAAGAAAACAGACTTTAGAGATTTTTCAATTATTCTCTAAGTGCAACATCTGCTTGTTGATTTTCTCTCTGGACTATCAGCTATTACTGACAGTGGGGCACTGAAATTCCTACTGTGATCATATTGTTGTATATTTATTCCTTTTAAATCCTTAATGTACTATTTGCTTAAAATCGTTCCCACTTGGGAATGCATGTATTTGTTAATGTTATACCTTGATGCACTGATCCCTGTTGACAGTTTATGGTAACATTATACTGTTTTAGTCAACAGGTTGGCAATTAGAGGCTTTTCCTTTGTGTTCCAGCAGGTGGCGTGATGGTACAAGTTTCTGGTTTTCTTACCTGCATCCAGGAGCCAGACAGGATTGCTTGTTTGGCCTCCAGGGTCCTGCACTTTTCTACTCCTTAAAGGTAAGGACTTCTCCAGACACTTGGTGTGCTCTGCAGAGGAAATGGGGTTATGCGATTAGGATCTTAGTAGTTGGGGAGACTTGACGGGCAAGACTCTCACTACCATGCTCGTAAGTTAGGTCACAAGTCCAAAATCCATGTTAACTTCTGTGTATAAGGTAATATGTAGTATAGTTTTGTTTTTTTAATGTATGTCATTTCCCCCACAGTCCTTTATTGAAGTAACTTTTTTCTCCCTGTGGTATATGCTTGCCTCTGTGGTTCAAAAGAAAAAAAAAAAATTCACCATTAACTGCAGGGGTTTATTTGTGGACTCTATTTTGTTCCAGCATCGGTATCTGATTTTATGCCAAAACACATAACTGTTTTGATGGCTATAGCTTTGTTATTCTTTCTCAATATTGCTGTAATAGTCAGGTATTTTATGTGAACTATTTTCTATGGATAGCTTCGTAATACATAATTCTACTAATGCATGAGATATCTTTCTGTTGAGCTAATCAGATGTTTTCAGTACTGAAATCTATCTTATTTGTTGACTTCTGCATATTCAACTAGCAATTGCCTGCCTGGAATAGTTCCGTCTTGATGCCGGTCTGTGACATTTTAATGTATTGTTGAGTTACGCATCTAGTTCATCAGGGATAGAGGACTTTGCCTTGTGGTATCCTTGTTAGGTTTTGCTATCAGGGCAATGCTACCTTAAAATTATAGTAAATAAGCTGTAAGAAGAGATTTTAATGCAGTATAAAGCAATATGGAGGGGTACTTGTATAATCTTGTAGTCGCATTTTAGAATCACCAGACTAGACAATTATCACTCTGGAACACTGTTACTGGTTAATACACATGCCGCAAAGTACCCATTTTTTCCTAGGAAGTTTTAACGTCCCAAATTGGCTTGTTTGTTTTCAGAGGAAAACAATTCTAGCCTGTGTCTTAGGAGTCCTTTCAAGATTACTGTTTCTGAATCTTGTCATCAAGGTTTTGTTACTGGCTTAAAATTGTTGTAAATTATCCAGTGACTCTTAAAGATTTTTAGAGTACATTAGGGCTCAGCAATGCAGAGCTTTTTCAAGTTTAGGTATAAACATCAAAAGCAAGTTTATCATTGTTGACGTAGACTAGAGCAATTTCTTTCCTTTTCCAGACATCAACAGTTACTTTTGTTTAGGCACAAATGTATTAACACCCGCCACTATAACTTAAAATTAGGCATTCATTTAAAAAGAAACGATGTAATTTGTAACTGCAATATGATAACCATTTAGAAGTGGGAAACACACAGAAATCTTAATTCTTGGCAATATGTACTAATTAAGAAAGTTATTTTACTAGTAATTATAGTTTAGAGGCCCAACTGGCAGTGTAGAAGTTCCTTAACCAAAAGTAAATGTAAAAATTAAATTACTTTAGACTTGAACAGTGCCTCAAAAGCCAAACAAAACCTTGAGCTGTGAAATACTCGTCTCTTGTGAGCAGATAGGCAGAACGGGACAGTAGTTTCTTAGGATAAGGAACAAACATCCTGAGGTAGTTTGCTGGTATTGCCAGTATAATCTCTCTTACCCCTTCAAATGTAAAGAACGAAAGATTTACCAGTTAGTCTTACTTCAGGAATGACTGTATATCTGAAATATGAGGTCTTTCTCCTGCAGCCGTCTCGGGGTGCCAACCTGTCTGACTACATTCGTCACCCAGACTGCTTCAGGAGTTAACACAAATACTTGAGCTAGGATGGGAGTTAGGGAAAGGGGTATCCGGCTGGTTTTCAGACACCATAGTGTCAATTTTAAGGAGCGGTTATCCCACAAAGCAGAACAAGGGCCAAATAAGGACTAGAAAGGTACTTTAGAGAGAGGGATGATAAAAATTCAGCACAACACAGAATGGATGGGCAAAAAGGCAGATCCAGGAATGTGCTGCCTATGAGCAAGTCCAAGACACACAGAGGCCCCAACTGAAGGCATCGAATAAGACAAGCATGTGGCGAGCCAAAAAAGGAAGGCAAGCTAGAGTTCAATTAGACCCCACCTTCGACTACTTCATTAAATAATGTTCTCACTAGACAGCAAAAAGTGTCAGCTAGAAGAAAAATGTGCATTGCTGCAGTTTAATTCCCTGTTCTAGACCCTGGGCTGATCCTTCAGACTCATTTATAGATTATTTTATCTAACAGCAGGCCCAACCTTTCCCCCCAATTGTTTGCATTCATGGATCAGTGGCTACAGAAATGTGAAAAGATACCTCCTACTTATGGAGGTGGAGTCGTAGGAGACCTAAGAGAATTCTAAAAGGATTTGAAGAATTGCCCAATGTTCAAATGCAAAGAAAATTATGAGAGTGATCCTGAGACAACTAGAAATTCAGCACAGATGTACACTCAAGTGGCAAGAAAGGAAAAGGCAGAAATGACACTGATGGGCTTAGGAAAGCATGAGTCAGAACAGATAGGAACAAAGTCTGACATTTCTCCAGAGAAAATTAAGCTGAAGCCCCAAGAAATAAAAACTAGGAAGAATATTAAGTAATATAAATCTACTTTACAGCAAGCAATTTTCCATTGAGAATGATTCTGGGTTTCTACCTTCTCTAAATTAGATGTTACTGGAGTCGCACTTCTGCTTGACAGATTCACGAGTCCTGGAGAAATGCTCCTGACATGTGTCCACTCGAAAGAGGTCTTCTCCATTTATTGCCATCATTCCTCGCTGGTACTTAAAACCCTGCTTCATTGTTTACACCTCAGCTTGGTGTTTGAGGGCAGTTGTCTCTTCCTTTTACCCTTTGACAAACTATACATATTGAACACTTTTATCTTGCCAACTCAAGGTCCTTTAATCATTTCTCTCCACATCTTCACTCAACTGTCTCTAGGGATATCATGAATTTTTGATTACACAGTACTTGAATTTAAATACAGAATTTAAAATCTGGTCTCTCAGTAAGGGCAGAACAAACTACAGTTATTGGACCAAACATTCCCAGTGGTTCCCTAAGTCTGAGCAAATTAAAGGGGAAAACTCAAATCATGTTTCTGATTGGCAAATGACGCTTATTATCTCCCACTACTGTGGCTGGAGTAACAAAAAAATTATCAGAAACTAGCTCAGATTTCTAATGTACCTAACTAACCTTGTAATTTGAAATAGGCACCATTCTCATTGTTCACAACTGTAGGTATAGATAATGCCAATCACCTATTGTTATTTCAATCTATGTAATTTCCTCCTGGGAGTCAGGCTTACAGGGATGAAGACTGAACTCATTTGATGAAAGGAAAATTGGGGAAGGTTGAAAAAGTAATTAGGATAGTGAGGTCATGAACCTTGCTTGCTTTTTAGAAAGCAGTGTATTGGTGGCGTGAGGAACTCTGGGAACTTCCTCTTCATCTAAAACAAAGTATGTGTCACATAAGTAAAACCAACCATTTCCATACAAAAGTCATATAAAGAGCAATGTATTTACCAGGAAGTAGTGAACAGTGCTAAGGTACACGGTTTTGAAGTGTTTTCCTTTGCATTCACTATCTTAACAGGTAATTGATTCAATTGAAAATGATACCTACTCACACGAAACTATCTTCAAGGATTTCAACAAGAATGACGACGTGACAGCCCCCAAAGAACTCTCCTACAGCTCTAGTACAGAAAGTAAGAAGTTTCTATAAAACAGCTGACTGTTCAAAGCCATCTGAGGAAGTAGCCATCAGGTGAGTTTCAGCCTGATATAACAGTGATAGCTCTCTCCAGCCCTGGGAGAAGCGAGTTCCGTGAGAATTGGGTTTTAACAGGGTGCCTCCCCCTCCACAAGCACTCTAGGCCATGGTGTCTTCCCTGGCAGCGACAGCAACCTACTTGTGATTCTGTGTAGACAAAGAGAACTCAGTGCAAAGCAAGGCCAGCGTCTCAAGCAGTTTAGTCACACGGGACTCTGTACTCAGAGCATTCCAACACCTAGAATTTAGTGCTCATTATCTTACTAATTTTACTGTTGAATTTGTATTTACTACTAATTTGTCTAATTAAGTCACTTAAGCAGGTGTTTACAGCTTTGATCCTGGACTCATGTACCATCTCCCTCCACATTACCGCTTGCATTCCTGGGAGGTTTACGAGCTCTTCCCTACTCCCCAGTGAACATTGCCAGGCTCGGCTTTGCTTCTGTGGGGTCCATCACTGTCCCCAGAGGACAAAATGTAAATACGGCAAGTTAAGAGACAGACCACAAAAGAAAGTTTTACCTGAACCTCACGTGGTCATTTTCCACTGGCTTTTTGCTTTATGTAGCTACCTGTTTTCACCACCCTCCAACCTCCTTAGTCTTCTGCAACTGTCATCAACTTGCAAATTCCAGCCCCTCTAATCTGAAAATCCTTATCCTATAAAATAGTCTGTTCTTCTGGGACTGACCTGGGGATGGTAGTTATTTCTTACACTATGCTATAAAACCAGCTTATTGAATATGTTGTTGCTATTTCAGCTATTGTATGATGGCTTCCTAACTAGGAAGCAGCAGCCTATTCCAGCGACACACCTGCTGTTGTTCTTCAGCCACTGACAATTTATTGAAAGACAGTTGCATTTAGAAGTGAGAAGCTCTTCAAAATATTCCCCCCACATCTACCAAGAATTTCATTGGTCTTCTGTATTCATACCTGAACACAAACTGGAGAAGGAGTAAAGAGTACATCCTTAGAGGCAAAATTTTAAATCTGGGCATGGATGCAAAGAAATGAAAATGTTACATTTAACATTTTCTTGTTAAGTATTTCATGAAGACTGCCACAGTGCAGAAGTACATGGAGACAGGAAGGTGGAAGGTGAGTCCCGAGGCGTTTTAGAAAGGAAGACTGTCAACAAGCGACAGGACTTTTCCCTAAGGCAAACCACCATCGTTTGAGCTTGCTGATTTCAGTGACCAAAAATAATTCTCTCAAGTAGGGTATTAATTGAAAAATGCATCGTAACACTGGTTTGGGGGAAAGAATACACAAATGTTTAGATGACTTTGTACAGTAAGCCTATTTCCATGTTATAAATACAGGTGAATTGGTGATGTTAACAAATTTTGTACCACTATCGATGTTAAAAAGTTGAGTATTATACCTAGAATGATAATTCATTTTTTATTGTTTAATCCTATATAAAAATTAGAATTTATATTTAGTCTTTACCTAATAAAACCACCAGAAAGTATTAATAACCCTGTTGTTTTATTGCAACTTCATCTAGTATTTGCAGTAATGAACCTGCCTGACTATGAGACATCACTACTGTTATAAACGTACAGACTGTTGTTTATAGTGATTGGTATTTGTTTTTGCTAGGAGTATTTTAGTACCTCCTAAAGTAAATGAAACATTTACATACATTCTTGGGGTTTTGGCACCTGTTTTGTTCTTAATTTTTTTGGTGATATAGAAAACTGTAGAACAGTAATGCCACTACCAAAACTCGGAGAAACTAGTACTTGTCAACTATGTGGTAATGAGGGGAGCTAAGTGCCAGCTTCAGGTCTAAGAATTAGTCATTTATCACGTGATTATTTTATATTTCTAAGAAAGAAGATTTTCTATTTTGAGTGCATTTTAATCCACTTTGAAAATCAAAATTAAAAAGAGATGCTTTTAGGCCACTAGTTTTGTGTTAGTGTGTCTGAACAGTAGAACCAAAGGATTGAATTTAATATAAATGTGGTAAGTACAGGGTAGAAATTATTGCATGAGCTGGAGAATGTCGCCCAGGTGCTAGTAGAAACCAGTTTGAGGCTTATGCACAAAGTTAAAAAAAAAATTGTATAGGAAACAGTCTATCAGAAAAAAATGGAAATAGTTTTACAGTAACTAACATGTGGAGGGGATACACTTATTACTCATCTAAAAGAAACAATTTTTTTCTTCCTCCATAAAACTGCAGAATGAGGAACTGATTATTACATGTGATCAATGAATCTTACTGTGCTTTTAAATGGAAAGACAGGGAAATGTCGCAGGAATTTCCATGTCTAAATGCATTTATGAATGAACTATGAGTCAAAAGAAGATACAATGTGAACTTTGGCAAACCAGTATGTTAGCAAAGTTTAATGTCTGCTTAGAAACTACACATATAAGCTGCACATTTGAGAAAAAGAAGCCTAAAAGTTAATAGAAATGTAAAATAGTAAACACCAACTCAGATTTTTCTCAAGTAATCAAAATGATACCAGTGAGAAATCACATATAAGATTAATTACAAATAGAAAAAACTACAGATCCTATGTTTTGAATGAGCTTAAGGTATTTTACTGGTTTGTGGCATTTTATCTTTAGTTAAAGGGTGAAGAATTTCCTAGAAAAAACACAAATGAGTTCTTCTAGAAGAATACAAATGACAGTCATTAAAGTTATTAAAGCTCTAATTAAAATACTTCAGAAAATTCACGTAGAATTTTGCAAGCATTTTCATGCTACCTGAACTCAGTTGAGGGAGTACTTAAAATCTGTTACATTACCTTTAAACGGTTAAGTCCAGTTCAATACAGTTTTATCAGCATCACAGCCCATACGGAAAGGCACATTTGAAGTCAAGGAGAAAGATGTAGGAAGCAAATTTTTCCACCTAACTTTTGGATACTGCAAAATTTAACTTGCCAGCCAATAGACTTTGAATATAGGTCCCATGTAATTACATTCCCTGAATTCTGTAACAATCTACAGGAAAAACCTTTTTTGCTCAAGAAATATTTGCTCTAAGTTTTTAAAAACACATTACTGGGGTAGTGGGTTTCTTTCAAGTAGTTTTAGTAACCATTACTGCAATCTCACATTGCCTTCAGGAAAATAATTTTTGTGTACACCCACTAGTATAGTATAGAAAAAAATAGGTTTTTCTTGCTCTATCTCAGGACCTTTAAAAATTATGTAGCCAAAAAAAATCTTTGGAGACAAACTGTATAAATGCTTTTATTTAGCCCCCAGTTTTCTATCCTGCCTCAACCCTGGGTGTGTGCACCTGAGCATGGAAGTGTTTCATGTCCGTGATCCATTTCTATCCAGTCAGTAGGGAGTGCAGAGGATGTAAGCACTCGGAACTGAGCAGCTGGCACTGCGACCTTCCCCACGCCCCCGCTTGTGAATGCCCTCTTGGAGCACACCCTGGGGAAACCCAAGGGATGGCCCATTCCTACCCTTCAGATGGCCAGAACTAGTGTGAAGAGCTATCAGAAAAGGCTGTCCTTGACAAAAAGCAGTTGCTGCCCAGGTGAGGCCCCCTGTTTACCTGCAACAGGGTCCTGCCAGTCCTCTTTACCTCCAGTAGCAGAGCGCCTCTGCTTAATTCTCCCCACCCCCCAGGCAAGTACTGGCTTGCCTCACTAGTGCCACCTACCTGCAATCCCACTGCACACACTAGTGGAGCAGGCCAGTTCTGCAAGCCCACATGCAGCAGCCACATGTTAAGGCAGCCCCAGAGCAGCCTCCACACAGCACACCATCACCAGCCACAGTCAGATCCCAGCAGTGTATGAGAGCCTAACTTGGCGAACTGTGACATAATGTCCCAACACATGTGATTCCCCCTCATCTTCAAAAACAAATTTCTATAAACGTAAAATAGTATGCTTAGGGTCTTGAAAATCACCCACTCTGCCTGCATCAAAAGCTTGCGATACTACCATATTGAAACGTATCCAGCTGTGCCTCATGGCACAAAATATGGCCTAAGATATCCAAGAACTACTCATCTGAAAACCCTTCGTCTATACCAGTCCGTATCTGTTCATGTCTCTTTCATGTACGTAAGCAAACCCTCACACACCGATCTGTTGGATAAGCCACACAGGCCCAGCTGTCAGTCCAGAGCGTGAAAATGACTATTTGGCTTCCAAACAGTGATGGATTAGGGGGTTTTGATCAGAGGTTGCTACAGAAATGAATTACCACAGAAACACCCAGCATTTTACAAAACCTTAGAACTTGCTCAAATGTCATGAGAGAGACCTCTAGCATACTGCATAATTTCACAGATAGACCTACCGTGTACCAAAGGCTGTCAGAGAAATGAGCGAACTGAACCTCAAAGCGTGACTGTCTGCCTTGCTCTTAGAATTTGGTTTTGCTTCTCCATTTCCAGCTGTATACCCCGAGAATATCCTCAGTGTGGTTTAGTTTGATGGTCCGTGGAGGGAAAAGTGATTTACTCATATACAGTCTTCCCTATGTCTGGTTTTTTTCCCTACAGAACTCAATCCTTCACAAGAAATGCAAATCTTTGCATGATTCTAGATTCTGGTAGACTGATATGTTTTGCTTTTGTTAGATAAATACGAGACCACTGTTGGTCTCCATAACCAAAAAAAAAAAAAAAAAAAAAAAACAGTATTTGCTCACATTCGTTTAGTTTAGTAAGTGCTGAGGAAACAGCAGAAATAATCATTTTAGACATATCTGTGTCAAACTATGTCACCAGCCTTGTTATCTGTGAAGCTGCAATGATGTCTCAGTGAGTCCCCTTTTATAGAGGAGCTGATCAAAGAGCACTGGTAAGAGATGAAGGAAGGGCTAACAGGGAAGCAGATAGTGTTACAGTCTTGAGGGAGCAGCATACAGTCTGAGAGCCCAACATTCAGCCCCAAATTAAGCATTTCTTCCACACAGAGAAATCACTCACTCACTCAGCGAAGTGGGAAGGCTCATGAAAACCATCGGCAGAATGAAACTAGTCAGGAAAGACTAGGCCTGTATGTGGAGCGGGGGGGGGTGACTGAATGGGTCGGATGTGGAATTGTTGCAAACACTTGTGTCTGCACTCACCAGGGCACAACACACCAAAAAGAAAAAGTGACTACAGTTCACTTCCCAGATCCTCCATTTGAAAAAACAAATCACAGCAACATGACTTCAGCAAAACTACAAGGGCAATCATCTCATTATGGCCAGCTTCTCTCTGCAGGAAACATTCTCATGGACTGTTCCTGGCGTGGACCCCACTTAGTTGGTGCACATTATGAGACATGTCATTTTCACCCGACGGGCCAGGAAATTTAGAGTCAGAAACAGAAACTAACCATTTCTGGAGCCTTTGTTAAAGCAGCATGTATGTTTCTAAGAAGTTAATCAAATATGTTTAGGGTATACTAATTATAACCCTCATCCTAAAATATACTTGTTTTCTCAAATCATTAATAAAAATGGGTATGTTGATTTGATGAGTTATGTTTCTGTGCTTTTAAATTAAATACAGTATGGGGGGAAAGGAAATCTTAAAACAAGATGTTTTTGAAATTTGCTTTTTCTTTGACTTTACCTACATTCATCCTTTCTACCATCCATTGAAAAACATGGATAATTCAAAAAAACATTGGCACTGGAAACAATTACTTCGTGAGCAGATCTAACCATATAGTGGTAAACTGAGAATAAATCTGAGAATTATTTTGTTAAATAATTAGTCACTCTCAGGTTCTGACTTTCGACCTACACAAGCATGGAATAAAGTTTAAACATACTCGGGGACTTTGAGGCTCTCTCAATTTACCAGGGAAAAAAAAAATCTATTCATTTTTTTTCTACATTACTCCTTTTGAAGTAGCATCGACAACTTTCTCCTTTCCCATCCTTTTAGCAGTCACTCCTTCTGCACACCATTTAGATGCAATAATTTCCACGAGTACAGCCAGGGGAGAAAGACAAAATGCACTTTTTATTTTGAAAGGTAAAGGCGGTATAAAGTAGGATAGCATGAAATGGAAGAACACTGAGAAGTGTACTCAGGCAATTATGCATTTTCAAAGGAATGGGTGAGAGGTGCTTTCAAATTATACCCCAACTTCCACCTGTCTTCCTGTTGTCACTATGTAATACTGTAAGATAAAGGAAAACACTGTTCACAAGAGCAGAACCCACAGAAATATCTGCTACATGTACGTATTTAGATAGACTGGGGTACTGAATTGTCTTGGGTATAAGATCTGAAGATATCATCAAAAATTATCCACCTGTGTCCCCCAACTCCCAGGAAGGGGCTCTGCCTTGTAAGCTTTTTTTTTAATTTTTGAAACCAAGAGAGATCCAAGCGTCTCTACCACTTCCATAATCCTTACATCACCAAACACGAATATGATGGTGTAGCAATATAAAATGATTGAGATATCCCTCCTTTAACAGATACTCAGTGCTACAGTATACAATTATCATGAAAATTAACAAGTAAATACGTCTATATGAACCAAAAATCGGTATCTAACTTAATGATAGATTATTGCATGATTCTGGCTGCACTCTAAAGGTATGCATAAGTTGCTAACCACAGTAGAAAGGTTGAGGCCTTTGTGTCAAAATCGCTTGCATTCCCTTCCTCCACTGAAATATACAACCTCAGGGATCATGTTGACAAAAAACAAGACACACAGTGACATCTGAATAAATTGATGAACACTTTTGAACTGGGGGTGCCAGTGGGCGGCTCTGCTGTCACTATGTGATGCTCTACCTGAGCTCTTTGCTCTTCAGAGCTTTCTTGAACAGGCATGTGCCTCAAAGCTCAGAGGTAAGATAAATGCCATTGTTTTAGAAAATTGCTTGTTTTTCAAAATATTTCAGTTTCCTAAAAGTTCTTGCCAACAAGCTCTTCCCTCTGTCACTCCACTCAGTGTATATGTTGCCAGTGTCATGAATCCCACCTGGCCTCATGTTTTTAGCTTTATGTCTATCTGCACACCTATTTCTGTTATGACCAACTACGGGTGCCATTCACAGGAATTACCGGCAGCTATTTCAACATCCTGCTGTCATTGATTGAGTGAATAAACAAGCCTAGCATCAGGAAATCTTGAACAGTATCCACCGAACAGCTGTAAGTAGCATTTACATAACATTACACTCAAATGTAGAATCCATGTTTTCTAAATACACTAAGAGAAACCAAGTTAATGACAAATATCTTCTCAGTACATATAAAAAGTCTAGAAAATTATAAAAACTATAGAACTATAGAACTTTAAATAACCTACCTGGAAAAATCAAACCAAGTGTTTTTGAAATGTAAATACTAACATATTAAAATTTGGGTAATTTAAATTAATAAACTAGTACTGAAAAGGAAGTTATGGTTCTAAATACAAGTCCAAAATTTTTGCTTCCATTGTAATAACTAATACAAGAAAGCAACTCAGATCCAAAGTGAAAAGGAAGCAAAGAGCAAGACATTTTAATGAAATGGAAAAAAATAAGCCCCAAAGCCAATTCTTTTTCAAGATTAAAATTGATATATATTTAATATATATATATATATATTAGAAATGATAACTGGATTAATTTCTTGAGTGACACAAATTAACAAACCTCACTGAAAGGTAAGGAGGTAACTTGTAAAATCCTTGATCTATTAAGGAAATGGAAATTTTAGTTAAAACCCTGTTTCTCCACTGAACTCAAGTACTACCAATGGCAGCCCAGGATACCTCAGGACTAAGCTTTGTTCCCCAGGAATAAAAGGTTTAATATTAACACCTAGTCAACATAATATATATTAAACTACAAAATAAGACGTATCATTTCTCAATGGAGAAGAATTCGACAAAATTATCCCTTCCTGATAAATAGCCACAACAAAGTTGGAAAGCATTTTCTCTCATGGATGAAAAATGTCTCTGAAAGGCAGACACTTAATATCAGCTCCAAATGTTTATTCCCTAAGAACAGAAAACAGACAGTAGATCTGCCCTCATCACGATTATGAAACAATGTACGAGTGGTAGTAATCAGAGCAATCAGGTAAAATAAGGATGTAGGATGCATCCAGATTGGAAAGGTAGACATAATCTATTATTTTCAGATGACATGATCATCTTCGTAGAAAATACTGCAATAATGCTTCTGAATTAACAGGTGATTTTAGCAACATAAAATTTTAAGAACAGACACAAAAACCATGTTTCTCAATATTGGCAACAAGCTAATGCAAAGAAATGCAGTAAAATGCTGCATGTAATTGTTGAAGATACTGTAATTATGGTAAGTGTAGCAAAGACAGGAAAAGTATATTGAAAATTATAAAAAATTACAGAAAATAAAGAGCTAAATAAAAAAGCTAACTGTGTTCATAGATCAGAGACACCAACATTGTTAATGTATCAGCTTTCCCAAAACTGATCTATCAGACTAAAAAAAGCTAAATCACAGCCTTAGCAGGCATTTTTTTAAAGACATTAATGAACTGGTTCTAAAACTCATATGGAAGAGTAGCCAAAATATCTTTGAGGAAAAGCAAAGTGAGGGAAATGCTACCTGACTTAAAAACTTATTTTAAAGCTACATAAATATCACTGTATGGTAATGAAGAAATATACTTATTTCAGTCAGTCTAGAGGAAATACACACAAAACTGAATAGGGAATAGTTGACAAATACCCAAAAACAATTTGCTGGTGAATAGACAGTATTTAAGAATTTACACAGCAACAACTGGATAACCACATGCAGAAACTGATTTTTATTTCTTATTTCACACGCTATTCAAAGTTACTGGAAAATAAATCCAAGAACTAGACCAGTATAGGTTATACTTGACTATGACACTGATATTATGGACCATAAAAGGAACAAAGTGTTAGGTTTTCAACCAGTTCATCATACCATATGATCCACCAAATGTTTTTACAAGCTTTAACTTTAGGAGCCAAAAACTGAAAACAACCCATCTGTCCTTCAATAAGCGAATGGTTTACCATTGCTAAGGATTTATCCAACAGAGTATTACTAAGCACCAAGAGTTGAGGAAACATGAATACACCCAACAGCATGGATGAAATTGAAACTACGTCAAGTAAGCTAAGTCAGGGGAAAAAATACTTCACACTATGAACTGTATAAAACCCCACAAACTCACATACACAGCAACAGAATGCAGACAAGTGGTCGAGTGCAGATAAGGGGCTGAGTGGAGACAAGGAAGAGTTTGGGAAGACCTAAGTGGGAAGGGCCACTGAGAATGATGCCCTTGGAGGTGAGGGGCAGTGCAGCATGTTGGATGGGAAACAGCCTCAAGGGTCTATTCTATGTAAAAGTTTGGCCAATCGTCTGTCACATTTTAACAGTAAAGATCATATTGTAAGTCAAATTGACCTCGATAAAATATGTATGCTGAAGATATATATTAAATACATTATCAAAATGTCTTATTTGATGCCAGATACAATAGTCCCATCTGTGCGTCAATTTTAATCGGCAAATCAGGAACAGCTGTAAAATGCCACTACTTTTTTGTCCTTGAGAGGTTTTGTTTCATTTTAACTCTCCTACCCTCTGTTCTGTCTTCAATCTGTTTTATTTTGCATGTTACACTATTTCTGCTCACATTATCACTGTCCATCTTTTTCAGGTCACAACACTCTATAGCTAATGATTGTGATTTCCCTCTCACTGTTAACTACATTCAGATGCACTCCTCCAAGCTCAATTTCTGCTGCTAGCTGGTAGCGGAAGAATTAGCCAATTTCATGTTTAAGCAGGTAGACTAATGTTAGGTAGGGTGGGTCCTACCTAACATCCTATTCAAACAACCTGGTCCACCAGACTGTCCAGAGGCAGCATGACTAGAGAAAAGGCCTTATTTCCTGACCCATGACTGTGCCACAGCTTCCTGGAGGGAAGATCAAGGGCTCCACATGTTGAGTTAGTATGTAACCCATCAGTGCATGCCCCAGCATATCCCACCCCATAACATGCTGTGACAATGCTCCCCTCTACCCGGCTGTAGCAAGACACCCCCTTTCAAAGTCCCTTCCTAAGGAAGGGTCAATGGCACTTACATTAGACAAAACAGATTTCCAGCTAACGTAGTCAAACAAAAGATGGGGCAGATACTGTATAATGATTAAGGAAGATGGAAATTTACCAGTGTGTACTCAGCAAATGAAGAAACATCAAAATATATTAGGTAATTATTCTGAAAACATACATTGGGCAAAAACATTTACATTAGGAGACTTCAACACCCTACTCTCACCTATAGACAGGTCAACTAATCAGCTACACAGAAAACAAATGGTCTCAAACAAAGACTTTCAAAAATTATATGCCTAGTAGATATTTATAGGGCACTACACCCTCCCTCCCCGAGCCAAATACACATTTCAAGTGCATACTGGGCAATCTCCAGAACAAACAACTTATGAGTAGCAAGGCAAAATCAACAAATCCCCCCAAAACAGAAATGCCAAGCATCTTTTCTGATCATAAATATATACTAAAAGAACTCTAAGAAGAAAGGGAGAGCTCCAAAACGCAGACACTTAACAACATGCTACCAAAAGGCTATGACATGAGGAAATCAAAGTGGAAATCAAAAAATATCAACACAAATTGACAACGAGGGTACAACTTCCCAGGACTTATAGTACTAAGCAAAAGAAGTGTAAGAGTGACACAGACAGCAACCAGCCACATCAAAAAATGAGAATAATCAGGGGCCCTCCCTGGTGGCGCAGCGGGTTAAGCACTGCACTAAGAAGCTAAAGCCCCTTCCGCGTGAGTTCGATTCCCGCCTGCCCCGGAGGCAACCACATGGCGTGGCAGACCTCTCCTGACCCGCCCACTGCTCCCCTCAGCAGTGTACTTCATAGATCTGCCTGTTCTGCTCCCCGCTCTGTCTCTAGTGAATCCTCTCACCCTCCGCATCTCTGGCCTGTACCCCAGTTCTGTACGAATAAATAAAAAAAAATTAAAAAAATGAGAATAATCAAATAACTATATCCCAACTTGACAACAAGGTAAAGAATAACTAACAATATCTAAATATGGTAGGGGAAAGGAAATTAAAAAAAAAAAAAGAGCAGCCGAAAAGATAGCTTAAATAAAGTTGATTCTTTAAAAAGATAAATCAGACAAGACTCTGACTGACTAAGAAATTTCCGAACACTACACCAATATAAGACCCAAAAAAGGCAACACCAAGAAAACTGCAGGCTAATTTCTCTAAGGAACAGATACAAAAATCCTCAAGATGATCTTTAGAAAGCTGAATCTACAAGGAGTTTTATGTATTATAAAAAGTTCATCCCATAACCAAGTGGAATGTTATACCACAAGGGTGGTTTAACATCTTAAAGTCAAATTAATTCACATCAACAAAGAGATAAAAAAAATTACAATTCTGTTAAAAGATGCTAAGAGAATGCTGATGACTCAAAAATCCATTCATAGTGTAATTTCCTGAAAAACTGGGGATATATGAAACTTTTAATATTAAAAGTCATATATAGAAAAACCACAGTTGATATCATTCTCAGTGTTGAAAACCTGAAAGCTTTTCTACCAAGCTCTGGTACAGAAAGGGCTGATCCTATTTACCAGTAGTTTAGCACCATACTGAAACATTAGACAAGACTGTGAAAGAAGCTAACAGTATTGGCAGATGGCATAATAATACTCAGTAAGAACTGTAAAGACTCCACTAGCAAATCAAAACAATAAATCTTGAGTAGGGAAAGAAGGAGATTGAATACCAAGTCAGACTACGGATCAAGACTGGAAGAAGAGGGATGTGATGGGATGACAGCAAAGGAGAAAGGGGAGTTCTGTGGAGGATTACTAAAGCTTTGGTGTGCAGGATGAAATAATTTGTAGAGGTGTAAATTTACATCCCTAAGACATAGTATAATGAAAAATCAACACTAGCTCATTAAATAGAACTAAGGTTACAATAAATCCTTTCAGCAAAGTGATAGGTTATTAAAAAATCAATACATAACAATCAGTTGACTTCCTGCATGTGAACAATGAACTGGATTATAAATTAAGATAATGCTCCTATTCATAATCATTACCCCCCCTAAAATTTAATACCTATGAATCAACCTAATCAATTGGATGAAAGATATATACTAAGAAAATTACAGGACACTGTTCAAAGAAATAGAAGAAAACACAAAGAAATGCAAAGATATTCCCTGTGCATGGATTGGAAAAATTAATACTGTCAAAATAGCCATCCTACCTAAAGCAAAACCCAAATTTAAAACAACCCAAATGAAAATTTCAATTGCATTCTTAAAAGAAATGAAACAAACATCACCAGAGTTCCTATGTAACCACAAAGACTGCATAGGCAAAGAAATGATGACAAAAAGGCAAGAGTGGTGGCATCAGACTGCCAGCCTTCAGTCCATACAATAGAGCTTTCATAGTTAGAACAGCATGGTACTGGAACAGCATGGTACTGAAACAGAAACAGATTCTTTATTCCAGACCAATGGAATGGAACTGAGTCCCCAGAAATACCACATGTATCTGGATAGTTAGTCATTGACAAAGGACACTGAAGCAAGGAAAGCTTCTTCAATAACTGGTGCTGGGAACACTGGACAGCCACCGGCCAAAGAATGAAACTATCTCATGCCATACAATTAAAGTCAACTCAGAATTGATAAAGGACTTGGATTTAAGAATTAAAAACAAACTAGTAAGAGCATACGCAAGACATCTCATGACCTAAGTCTCAGTTACGTCTGTGAGAATTTGTCACAGACATGAAAGCAAATAACCCAATGAAAAAAGATGAGCAGGAACCGCCTTCTTGCTCCACGGCCAGTCTGTCACCCTGCCATTAGCTCCATTCCTCACCATACAATCAAGGGTACACACAAAAAAGAGGAAGGGGTCCTGGGGAGAAGCTAAAGCCAAGGAAGAGAAACGCAGGTGACCAACAGGCATATGAAAACCTATTCGCCATCACTTTCAAGGCAACACAAATCTAAGCCACAGCTACTACCTCACTCCTATGGGAATGGGCAGTGTCATAAAGACCAGAAACAACCATGACTGGTGAGAGCGTGGAGAAAAAAGAAACCCTCTGTCACTGTTAGTGGGAATGTAAACTGGTTCAGCAATTATGGCAACCAGTATGAAGGTTTCTTAAAATACTGCAAACATCTACTGTATGATCTAGCAACCAAAGGTCTCTACCTAAAGAATGCACAACACTAGTTCGCTGGAATAGCTGCACTTTCATGTTCAGAGCAGCACTGTTTACGAAATATGAATTAGTCTAAATGCACAAAAATAGATGACTGGATGAAGATGAGGTCTACATACACAGTGCAGTACTACTCAACAATTAAAAAGACAAAACGTGTGCAGCAACATGGATGGAGTTGGAAGGGAAGGGATGCTACATGAAATAGGCCAGGAGGACAAAGATAAATAATGGATGGTATCACTTTTATGTGGAATATAGTCAAATAAAGCCAAAAGAACGAGTCCTGGAAAATCGATTATATAACGTAGGGATTCAGAGAGAAAGGGGTAAATAGGAGGTGAGAGAAAGGTGAAGAGGGAACACAAGGGATTAAGGTGTTTGACCATGGGGTACTTTGCAGGTGGGTGCACTATGGCACTTAAAAACCCACTTGAAGGGAAGGGGGGATCCTATACTCCCCAAATACTAACAATGTAAACAGCTGCCACAAAAACACATTTGGAAGTGTCTTCAAACTAAAACCACCCGTCCTAGCTCATTTTGAGGGCCAAGTTGGAAATTCTCTTTCCAAATAACCTCCTTGTGCTCAAGTACAGGTGCCTGATAAATGTGCCTAGTCTAGCCCATACTCTCCAGTGAATTCTTTCTCTTTCTAGAGGGTTTCCAGTCCCTATTTGTTGGGTCTGTGACAGAAGAAGTCCTTGTGGAATACCAGATGCACACATAACTGATTTGATATTTATATTTAAAACTCTTCAAGATACCATGTTCAAGATGGATCTCCTGATTTTAACCCTCAACCATTCTTCTTCCAATTTTTGCCATGTCAGTAAATGGTCCTACCACCTAACCCTTTTGCTTGAAACTACAACTTTATGTATTATTCTTCCCTACTAACTTTTCCCTCCCAACTTCTACCTCATCCAATATAAAGCTACACCAGTTCTATCTTCAGCATATGAGTGAATCCGGTCATTTCTTTCCATTTAGTGTATGTCAGTTTTACCTTTTATGTAATTAATGTAATAAAATATTTATGTTGAAAAATATGGATTACCAAAATGTCTTCTTTAATTCTAGATACAATGTCATACTTGTACCTTCATCTTAACTGACAAATCGAAGCAGTTTATACCAAATCACCCCAGTTTACCTACTATCATTTTTTTTTATGGGCTGTTACAGTAGTTTTTATTCTAACATCCATTTACCACATAGAACAGTGATTTTTACAATCATAAAACCTTTTTTTCCTAGTTTTAGTTACTTGCCAGGTATAGCCTTCTTTTTGCTCTCATGATGAAATCCTATCTTTTATGACGTAAATATGTACAAGATTCAAACTTTTAGAGTCCAGGCATTGAGTTTTCTTAAGAATGTCACATTGTACTTTGTATGATTAGTATTAGGACCAGGTTACAATGTGCAAGGAAGCTGAAGTCAGAGTAGATGAGTTCATATATTGATATTGTCACTTATTTTTTGTGTAATCCTACTCAGAACTCAGATAATTTTTAAACTGAAAGATGAATTGGGAGATATGTCCTATGTACTCCAAATGTGAGAAGAAAAACAAGTAATGGTAGGAATTTGAATGTTTGTCCTTTTTTCTTGGTACCTACTTTTCTCATACATTTCATGTTCTAAAATGACTTCACTACAGAAGTACAGAGACTTCACATATTATATAACATGCTACAGAGAACTCTAGAAAGTAAAGCAACATGTTTTGACTAAATATTTTCCACTAATGTCTTTAGTTGTGCTTTAAAGTAGACATACTCCAATGAATAATCACATTAACTGAGGGCCTGGATATAGAATATGTGGTGTTTCAGGTCTGAATGGCTATCAGTAAAATTCTGTCAACTTGACAACAGTTGTGAAACATAAGATAATGCAAATGTCAGCAAAACAGGTTGTGCTAGATTATTGCCTGGAATTGCTTTGCTGAAGGCAGAAGTTCGTTCCACATCTAAGAGTTTCCAACAACTCATTAACTCTAAACTGCCCCAAGCAGATTTAACCACTTTTTAAATATATGCTCCCATAAAACTTGGAAATTGACCTCTCTAGACCATTAACACACTAAATAAATAAAATGTTTGCCTGGCCATTTGGACCACAAGTTGCTCTATGGAGCAAAAGCTGCTGTGTTCTCTCAACAGCAAGTCACTGCACTTGCTAGTTTACCCCCAGTAGCTGCTTCCTGGCTTTTTTCACGAAGTCGCTTTAAATAATTACTTTTTCATAGATTTATTTATTTATGCATACAGAACTGGCATACAGGCCAGAGGTGTGGTGGGTGAGAGGATTCACCAGAGACATAATGGGAAACAGAACAGACAGACTGACAAAGTACACTACTAAAGGGAGTAGTGGGTGGAGTAAGGAGAGGTCTGCCACACCATGCGGGTCAGCTCCCTGACTGGGGATAGAGCTCATGCTGCAGTGGCTTCTGAGAGCTTCATTATGCAGTGCTTTAACCATATGCACCACCAGGGAGAGCCCTCAATAATTATTTAAAAACTGTTTTTGCATGCAACAATATTTATATTATTTTCATTAAAATAATGGTAAATTTTCATAGTTTTAGTGTTAAAAGGCCCGGAGCACCCATGTACACACACACACACACACACACACACACACACATCTGGCCAGGAGAGCGCTAAGTGTGATTTCAAGATTGTGCAAGTGACAGAAAAAAAAAGTACTTTTCAAAGTATTCTTTTATCAGGTGAGTTTATCTTAGCCTCCAACTCAGCAACATTTTATGCTGAGCCACAGGGCTCAGTGTGTCTGGGAAGGAGGATAAAACCAAATAGGAAGACCTCCAAAGGAAGGCTTCTTAATTCTGGCCTGAGGGTATTGAAGGGGGAAAGGGATGGTCTGACAGACTTTATGAGACTAAACATTAATGTGAGCGATAGATAGAAGAAGGATACCTGGCATCACGGCAAGTGACCTAACTCCCAAGATAAAGCCTGGGCGAAGCTTGAAGACTCAGGGGGAACCTGACATTTAAGGTATCAGCAAGTTCAAACATGAGATCAGACACTAGAAAAGTACAGGTAGGAGAAATTTTAAGATTAAAACTGAGCAATATTAAAACTGAGCAAACCTCAAGTCTCTCTGAGCTTACTCTCTGAGCACCTAGAAGGTTCCAGATTCCCCTGTGAATGAGCAGGTATGTACCAAGATTTAGTGTGGCAGGAACATCTTGAGATTGAGAAGCATGTAATGGGTGAGCAAAATGGTGTCTTCACAAACTCCAACCCAGGGAACCCGCAGAATACCAACCAAAAGCAGGGTCATCTTGTTGGACAACAGGGCAGCACAGACCACACACGTGTCAGAGCTTATCCAACCCAGAAGAGAGACCGACAATGCAAAGGCCTGACCACATATCCTCATGGTCAAGTAACTCTTCCTCCAGGGGCAAAAAAGGAGAGGAACTCAGGAAGGTTACAGCATTTGCCTCCCAAACACTAAGTCTTCAACCACACATCCTATACTATCAAAATGGAAACTGACAGTTTTTGTGCCTTGCCCTATAACCAGCTCCCTTTCCCCCCAGCAACTCCACTGCACATGTTCTCTTTGGGAAGAGTGGCCTAATTATATGGTTATAAAAAATCATCTGTATATGCAGCCATATATTTCTACTTGGATACAAACAAGAAAGCGATGCAACTCGTGGCCCTGGACGGGATCTTGCAACACCAAATGTGCAACGTGCAAAGTAAATAAGCCACTGAGAAAAAAGAAAGGGAAGAAAAGGTAGAAGGAAGGAAAAAGAGAGGAGGTGGAGGGGAAGGGAGACTTAAGACGCAATGCGGAACTGATCTAGAAAAATCTGCAAAAACTTGGTTCTCCCTCTTAAAAGTAGGCTATGAAAGAAATATAATGTCCCGTAAAAACACAAAATACTTTCGTCAAGCAGAAAAAGGGAGTGGAAATACTAGTTTAAAAATATATTTCCTAACATATTTCTTCTTATTCTCATAAGGCATTATATAGCACTAAAGAGACAAACAAATGACACTACATCAGGCTAAAATGTTGCACAGCAGAAAAAAAATTATTGAAGTCATTAAAAAAAAGCCTTATTGAGCTGCAGACCATATTTGTGTTATCATACATCCAACAAGGGCCCTATTAACCAAGATGTACATAAAACTATTACAACTCAACAACAAAAAAGACAACAACAAAGAATCCAACCAAATAGTGGGCAGAGGAGCTAAACGGACTTGTACAAAGATGTACAAATGGCCTATAAAATGAAAAAAATAATGTTCATCCTCACTGACCAGGAAAACAGCAAAACCACGATGAGCTAGGACCTCACTCCAGTAAAGTGGTCCATATCCACAATCCCTATTTGTTAAATAAGCCCCAGCATTGTTCCGTGACCATGAAGGATCTTGCTGTTGTGCACACGGGTGAAGAAATCAGCACCCTGCATTCTACTGGGCACTGCCCCTTAGGGGATGTTATTACCCATAGAGCCTTGCATCAGATAAATACAAGATAAAAGACACAACCATCTTTTCCTCCCAGGTCTGGATAAAGGGTGAGCCTCAGGTACAAAAAGGAAAAGTTTTTTCCTTCTCTGTGGTTGGATGAACACATAAAGCTACTGAATGAATGTCTAGGAGGGCATCTGAAAGGCAGGTTTTTTCCCTTCTGAGAGTTAAAGAAGCCCATCTAAAGGCCCCATTCATGGGTCAATGTGCAGACTGGTCAATGGAAGGCTAGCATCAGGGCAAAGAGGTTGCAGTGTGCAAGGACTCTGTAACTCTAGTCAATGGGTGGTTATCGACTACAGCAAGGAGGTCGGGTGACATCGCCCCCAAGATTAAAGGAGAAAGGCACCATCTAATGGACACCAAGGAAGAGGAAACATTTAAGTCCGGGGCGGCCAAACCAACGGTCATAGTATGGCTAAGATGTAGAAGTGCATCTATATTTCTCCTCACACCATGGGGCTCCCCAAGGAGAAACTACTAGGAGGACATCTGAAAGGTCTGCCCCTACGCAGACAAGGAGTCCGCGAAAACAGCCCATACGAAGAGACCAAGGCACCATGAATCGTGCAATGTAAACTTACTTCCATGACTGTTTTCTTAAATATGCCACACACTGAGAACTCTCAAGGAAAATTACAAAATTAATAAACATTAAAAAGTCACAATTGCTTTCTGCATCTAAAAGATAGCTTACATAAAATTGTCGTTTTTATACAAAAATAAAGATCTATTCTCAAATATGCCTGAGAGCTTCAAAGCAGCATAGGTGGTGGGTGGCTGGTTTCTCTCTGCTTTTAAACAATTATCTGCCCATTCAGGTTCTGTGGGCTGGGGTTGTGCTCTATCTTCGACAGCATAAACTTTTACAGAATCAGCCACAGAGGTAGTTGACTGATAATCCATTATGATGGAATGTGATACCTTAAAGGAAAGCTTTGCAATCTTATGTACACAGAGAGTTACCTAATTTGACTAATTATCAGTATTTTCAACTATTTCTAATTTGTTTATTCATTATAATTATGTTGAACTACACTGTACACACAATTACTGTAAAAATAATTGTTCTCATTTCCTGCAATCAGAATGTGGCTCAAATATAAGAAACTACACGACAGGAATTTCCACCACTGGAGAGGAGAAAGCCAGGACCAACCTCACTCATCCTGGCAGTTAAGAAATGATTTTCCTACGGCTGACGTGCTAGTAATCCTGGCATCACCACACACTGCTCAGCTAGCCTGTCTGTTATGTTGACTTCATAAGTCTAAAGAATGACACACCTCAATGGAGAAAAAGCTCTTACTTTTTCCAACATCCCAACTGCCATTAATAAACTTAAAAAACAAACAAAACAAAACAAAACAAAACAAAAGAACTTTATGGTGGATCTGAGAAGCCTTAACAAGATATTTAGTTCTATCTCCTTTTCACTTCTAGATGGGAGAAAGATTGTTCAAATAGTTCTGTGTTATTCAGAAAAAAAAAAAAAATCCCCTGTAAGCTGGGGGCTTCCCTCATGGTTAAGGGTTAAAGATAGAGCACTATCAAGCTATTGCCAGTCACTGCGGCCTGAGTTCAATCCCCAGCCAGGGAGCTGACCTACCTGGCACAGCAGACCTCTGTCTTGCCTGTTGCTCCCCTCAGAAGTGTATTTCAGTAAATTTGCCTGTTCTGCTCCCCTCTCTGTCTCTGGTGAATCCTCTCACTCTCTGCACCTCTGGTCTGCACCCCAGTTCTTGTGTGCATAAATAAATCTTTAAAAATTAAAAATTCCCTATTAAGTGTTTTCATCAAGTTATGTTTATTTTACTTTAAAAACATATCCCTTTGGGGCCCTCCCTGGTGGCGCAGCGGGTTGAAGCACAGCACTGAGAATCTAAAGGCCGCTTCCGCATGAGTTCGATTCCCGCCTGCCCCGGAGGTGACCACATGGCGTGGAAACCTCTCCTGACCTGCCCGCTGCTCCCCTCAGCAGTGTACTTCGTCGATCTGCCTGTTCTGTTCCCCACTGTCTCTGGTGAAGCCTCTCACCGCCCCTGAACTTCTGGCCTGCACCCCAGTTCTGTATGCACAAATAAATAAATCTTTAAAAAAAAAAAAAACATATCCCTTTAGATCCAAATAAATAGAAACATCACAGAACAGTTAATACTTAATAGTGTCTTCCCTGAGAAAGATAATGAAGGATTCAGACAATCTGTAACCCCCACATCCCACTGCCTTCTCTGTCTCTCAACTGCCCTACATGGGCTGGGCTAAAGGCTGTAACAAACCCACCCTTTGGATTATGTCCCACCCAACTACCACATAACAACACAGGTCAGCTCAGCAAACAAAGTTAAATGTTATATACTTGAAAAAGATCTTATCTGAAACACAGCAAGAAAGCACTGAGGGAATAATTGCAAAGGGAATGCAGGTAAAGGAAATCTAGTTATCAATTCTGTCCATGTGGAAATTTTTGTTAATTTACAATCAAATCTCAAGCTGTCCAAGAGAGAAGATGCAATTTTCACTTTAAGTTTTCATTTTATGCTGAAAAGATATTAAAATATCTATCAAGGATAAAAAGTTTGAGAGACACTGTAAATCATCAAAGAGAACCACTTGAATGTAACTTCTTAATTACTTGTACATAGTAATTGTATGAATCAACATTCTCCAGAGACAATCAATAGTCAATTATGCACATACACATATATGGATTTACAAGTAAGGTATAAATGTATGTATGTAAGGCTGTGCATGTATTGTGACATACATTTTTATTATAGAGAATTTATTCACATAATTATGAAGTTAGCAATTCTCAAAACCCGCCATCTGTAGGCAAACTGGGAAGTTGCAAACCCAAGAGAGTTGCAATTGAGTTTCCTTCCTCAGGCCAAGTGCTCCTGAGTTTCAGCATGAAGACACACCCACCCATATTAGAATAGTCAACTACTTTATTCAGTTCACTGATCTAAATGTTAACTGTACTGGAAAACCTACCAAAATTAATGTAAGAACAAGTATTTGGTAAAACCATGATACAGTAAAATTGACTCAAAATTAATCATCATAGTTAATTTAGTAAATCAGCAAATGCAGGTCAAATAGCTAAAAAAAAATGTTAGAAATTTGAGTTACATACAGTATTATAAGCCAGTTTCCTCAATAAAAAATAAATAAAAAAGGAAAGTTATGCTAGAGTAAATAGATTTTATTGAATAAGAATGAGTTGTAATTTATAAATTCTTAGGTAAATAGTTGATTCTCAATAATAAGAATAGTCTTTGAAGCTTACTAATAGATGTGCTTTTACCTGTGAAATTTAATTAATGCAAAGCATTTAAGATGTTTTATGCATACCAGGAATGACTTGTAATGCAATTTTAGGTACTATAATTACATTTCTAATTTTAGTAGTTTCCTTCTTATTGTAATGTAGAACAGAAAAAGAAAAATCAGCCTAACAAAACCATGACTTGTGATATAATATTGTTTAGGTTAAGCAACGTAAAGTATAGAGTGATACTCTAGAAATCTACTCTTATTTATAAATAAGGTAAAGAAAGGGGTCTAGATTATAGCAAAAGCTTTCTAAAATGGATACAGTTCTTAAAAATCCTACTGTCCTTCAGCTTAGAGACTGTTACCCAAAGGAACTTCCTGCCAACTCTGAGTTTTGCCACTCTTTTGATTCTGTCAAAGTATCACATTGTGAATGGAACCCAGCCAATCTGATCTATGCCTCTGTCCATTTGACTGAATTCAATTTGTGTTCTTCAGCTATTGTACATCTATAAAAAGGTGAGTGATTAGGTGAGCCCTCACTCATTCCAATGAACTATACAACATGAGGGTGGTCAATGGAACACCGGGACAATAACTTGTTTGTCAGGAAAAAAGATGGCCCTAGGGAACCCTGACCTTGGGACTGGTGTCTAAACTGATCATTCTTGTAAAGAGTGTCCCCTTAACCTTCACATCCGCAAACTCACCCCAAAGCTCAAATCCTCACATCCCTGTTTTGGGAATGTCCTCTGGTTTTTGACACACTAGTTTCTGGTTAATACTTTACCTAGACAATCACTGTTGGGCTGTTACATTTTGTGATAGAGATACTGTAAGTTTTCTCTGTACAGAATCCTCCTCTAGCCAACATCAGAGCTTAATATATGAGGAGTATTTTGGGGCCGCCTGTTTATGCATCTTTCACACTTTAACCTATAACCATGTGCCTTAGCTGGCAGAGCTTAGAATTTAGTTTTTAGCAACTGTCAGATGATATACTGTGGTCTTCTTGGCAAGGAAGGCTCCTTCCTATCTGTGTTAGTGTTTTGATACCACTTAATACTATCTATTTATAGCATTGCAAGAGAAACAGTAGTATACATCAATACTGCCTTTTTTTAAAATAACAAAAAATAGTGAAAATAAGTACTACTCCCCAAAAATATAAAAAAATTTTAATCCTAAATTTTTCATTAATATCAGGAGAAAAATATCTGATCCTGTTCCTTTCGAAAATTTTTCCTTCAAGACTTTGTCTATAATGTTTACTTCTAACACAGGGCTTCTTAAAATGCCAACATCTCTCCACATTCATTTTTGTGGAATTGTGTTTCCTTTGAAAAGTCATTATGAGATTGAAGGGCCAGCACTAATTCCGGGAATAGAACAGTGAGAACATGGTAGCTCACGCTCTAGCAGAAAAAAATTGAGCCAAGATTTAAGAGATGGGGAAATAATGGAGTAATGGAGAGAATTGCAAAGGACCTTTTTAACAACTAGTTTTGAAAAGTAGACATTTACATGCAGAAGGATGAATCTGGATTCAAAGTGGATCACAGGATTAAATATAAGAACTAAAGCTATAATACTTCTACGAGGAAAAGTAATCATGACACTGAACTAGGCGATTATTTCCTCCTAGCTACCTGTCAGAAGTACAGGATACAAAAATGTAGCTCATCAAAATTAAATTAATTGTGCTCCAAAGGATGCCATTAAGAATGAAATGACAAACCAGACAACCCAGGACCAAGAATTTTAAGACATGATTTCAAAGAAGACATACAAATTGCTTATATAAAAACCATTGTCTACATCAATTACTGACAGAGAGAGAGATCATTTACTATTACTAGGATGCCTAAAATAAGACAATAAACATTGTGGTGGGTATGGAGAAAGTAAAAGTCTCATGCTTGATGGCAGGTATATAAAATGTGCTATTACACTTGGGAAATCAGCTGGCAGTTCAAGTCTTAAGCATAGACTGATTGTATGATCCAGAAATTCTACTTCTAAGCATCTACTCTGAAAAACTGAATATATACACAAAATTGTACATGAATGTTCATAGTAGCTCTATTCATAATAGATATAAATGGAAACAGAAAAAAAAATGTCCATCAACTACTGACTAAAGTGCAGTCCACTCACATCATGGGATGTTGTTCAATAACGAAGAATGATGTCCTGATAAAAGCTACAACACGGATGAATCTTGAAAACATTTATTCTAAATGCAAGAGTTTAGTGATGAGTGACTACACATTATGCAATTCCCTTTAAGTGAAATGCCCAGAATAAATCAATCTATAGAGACATAGTGTAGACTAGTAGCTCCTGACGCTGAGGCAGGAGGCTGAGTGGTCACAGAGCCAGAGGACACATGACTGCTAATGGGTATAGGTGTTGAGCGGGGAGGGTGATTAAGAGGTTCTGAAATTAGATTGTTGCAATGGCTGCATGTCCTGTGAGTATGTTAAGCAAAACTGAGCTATGCAATTTTGAAAGTGGGACTTCTTTTAATATGTACATATATTTCAAAATTGAAGGATCAGAAGGTAGTAAATATTGCATTCTAGTCCCTGGCATTAGCATTTTACCTAAGGCACTTCAAAAATATAATAGCTTTCTGGAGAATTTAAAAGACTAACTATTTATCATTATACCTTCTTAAATATTAATTTCATATGAAAGGGAGACTGTAAAGTATTGTTAAAAGAAACAGAAGATGACACAAAGAAATAGGAAGGTATTTTCTGCTCATGGATAGAAAGAAATAACATTGTCAGAATGGCCATCATACCCAAAGTAGTTTACAGATTCAAATAATTCCAATAAAAATTACAACTATAAACCAGAGACTTTTAATAGGGGTGGAGAGGTGAACAGGATCAAAACTGGGGTGGGAAGAGTGCACAGGACTTTGATGATGGCACACAGATGAACTGGTGGTGGGAAGCCTACAGGGATTACAACTGAGATGAAAAAATGCACAAAATGAAGAATGATGTACAAAATAAATAAAAAGAAAAAAATCCCAATGGAATTCTTCAAACAAATTAAAGTATTACTGAAATTCATATGGAACCACCACATACCCTCAATAGCCAAAGCTCTCTCACTTTGTTTGGGGTGAGTGGGGGAAGCAGGAAGGTTAGGGAGGGAGAAAAGGAAATGGAGGTGTCACTTTTAGAACTTAAACAACACTGTAAAATCAAGTACCAGAACAAAACTGACATAGAAACCAACTGATATAACTGCTAAATACACACACACACACACACACACACACACACTTATGGACAAAGTAGTATGAAGTATAAGAACTGGCAAAATGAAAACTTCAATTAACGGCATTGGAAAATTGTATGGCCATATAAAAAAGAATGAAACTAGACCACCACACATGAATGTCAATGCAAAATGAAGGCTTGGATATAAGACCTGAAATCATAACATAAAAAAAAAGGGAAGAAAGTGTAAGCAAAACATTTCATGACTTATGATTCAGCAATCCCACTCCTAAGTAAATACCAAAAAAACATAGAAGCATTATTTCAAAGGACACTGTCATTCCCGTGTTTATTGCAGCACTGTTTACAATAGACAAGCTATGGAAACAATCAAGATGATGTGGTATACATAAGCAACACTATTACTACTCAGCAGCCAAAAAAGATAAATCCCTGCTACTCACCGTAATATGGATGGATCTGGAAGGGTTGAAGTGTGTAAAATAAATCAGAAGTAAGCCTAATACTGGATGGTTTCACTTGTATTTGGTATACGGGGAAACCAAAGAGCTGACTCAAACTTTAATACTGAAAGCTGACTATACATCTGAGCCTAGTAGAATGACCATACTAATAAAATACTGATTTCCTTGGATGGTTTTCACTGTTTAGATACTACTGCTGGTATTCATTGCTGAATCTGTCACATCTATGCTCCAATTCCTAAAGGATTATCATCAGTTGTATCAGAAAAGTAGATTTTGGCTCTATCTCAAAGATACCTTACCACCTATAGCATCATAATTTTTATTATGAGCAGTTACAAAGTTTGTGATTTGAAGTTATAGGCCAGTGACTACAAAGGGCTTAACAAAAAGAATTCAGGATCTTTCGTCAATAGTCTGAAAGCAAGTTTTGGGGACTCATTAACACAACCCCAGAACTTTTGTTAAAGACCCAAATGCTTTCCATTTCTCCAGTCTTTCATCATTAGCAACTTCTCCTCAGTTTATCATCCCCATTGCTCTAGGCAGTTGCTTAAATTCTGTGTGTCACATAGGAATATGTCGAAAACAAGTTTCAAAAGAGGTATTATGTAAGTCTCTTTATAAATTAAAAATTATATTTAATGGAATCTCTATAAAATTCAAGCAAACCTTTCCTAAGGCCTTATGGTAAGCTTCCTATCCTCACAGTAATTGCCTAAAATTGCTTCACATATCCACTCCAAGTTGACTAAATTCACTTTCCTTCTGTAGAAAATGGAGTTAGTTCCTGAAAGATACAGATGTCAACTAGCTCCAGGAAGGTATAGATAGAGTGACTGCTGGTTATAATAGGGAAGAATAATTACCAGTGAAACAATTACTCCATGTTTATTTATATTTTCCATTAACTAAAGCATGCCTTTATTCCTTCTCTTGGATTTCTAGTACTCTAACTCCAGATTATTCACCTTATGTACAACATCGGTAACCAACAGAAGCAGCAAGAACACAAGAGCTTACAGACGAGACTGGCTTATGATTCTGACCTCTGGGATGAGTCCTTGAAAAAGAGCAAAAAAGGATGCATGGGTGTTTCTGATATAGACTCAGCCACCATGAAAACTACAGTAAAATAGTGAATAGCAAGAAGAGTACTGCTATAGTCTTGGCAACATCCATTCGTGTGTGTCTTTAACTCAAGAAATATTCTGTCTGGGCCAAACTAGATCTTCTGCTTTAACTTTTTTTTTTTTTTTTTTGAAGAATAAGTTTTTTGCTTTTCATAAATTGGGCAGTTTTTGTTAATTATTATTGACTGGAACTGCAGCAGTTATTTTAAGATCTCTTTTAATTCCACCAACTGCTTAAGGGTTTATACTGCAGTCGTTAGTACAAATTTATAGTCATGGGTATAAACAAAAGTAGAAGTTTGCCATCATGACATTATTCAAATAGGATTTCCCCTCAGGTGATCCTAATTTTATATTGTACATACAGCTAGAAGAATGCAGAACAAATTACAAGCCTTTAAAGTTGGCAAATATGGCCCCAAGATATAAAGAGTCTCAGCGAAGTCATATCTCATCATTGTTTATACAGAAAGAGTAGTAAGAATCAGAGGGAGGGAGACTTCTTAAATTTTACATGAAATTAAAAATCCCCAGTCAGCATAGCTAATAAATATGTGTGGAGGTATTTTTCTCTGAATTAAAAAAGCTAAGATCTATTTCTTGGAATAACAAATATGATAATAAATGTATCTAAAATGCAGTTTAAAACTTCCCATTGTAATTCTATTAGACATATCAAGTCATTTTTTTCTTGCCCATGTACATTTCATTCCATAATATATATGTACCATAATTTTAGTTTTAATAATTGCTCATTAAATAAACATTTCATATACATCAAGAGTTTGCTCTTAAAATATGTCAGTATGTGTGGTCCTATATATTAACACATTTTTCAGTACATTATTACGTATATCCTAACGCCCCCTTTATAAATCCACTTTGCATTTCCTGTTCACAAGAAACAAATACTCTATCAAGTGTCCAGTATCATAATTTCAATCATTATCAAACCCAGTAACATTCTGCTACTGGAATGAATCAACAACTTAAAAATTCTTCTTATAGAATATAGCAATCTATAAAGGTATGTTGCTCTTATACTGAAAACAAGGAAAAACCAGATGATTTTAAAGAATTGTCACTATTTTTGTTTCCATTAGAAAGTTGACATCAGATAACTAGACAGAACAAATTCCAAATATAACAAAATCCCCAGTGTTCTCTGGGGAAGACAAGACAAATGAGCTGTTTTGCCTGTGGGTAAGCACTGTGAGAACATATGACATGCATAAAAATATGCAAAAAGAAAACCAAGGTTTCAATGAATTTTTAAAGACTATATATGGCTTATTGTGTGATAGATCAGATTCTCTGATTCTCCAGTCAGGAGGGAAAAATCTGTTTTTCCTACTTAACACCTATTTTTCAAGGATCTCAAAGGCCATTAAAGAAAATGGGCACAGAAAAAACCTAAGGTGGCAAAACCAAGCAGAAAGTAATAGGGTGCTGTTAACAGACAAGTAAGAAACTTTGTTCCTACTAGAGGCCTCTCATACAAACTGAAAGCTATCATTAAAATGACCAGTGGCAGGAAATCCCCCTGTTCTCATGACACTAAACTCAATCAAAGCAAAAACACACACATACACACACAAACCTTCCAAAAGTGCATCCCTGGTGAAAGGGCAGAAAATACACTCGACTGGTACTCTCCAACTATTACAAGGACAGTATACAGGGAAGGGACAAAATTAAGCTGACAGGCTCTAATGACACCTTGATGTTGGCACAGAGTGACCTGTGTCAAGAGCTCACAGAGAAACTGGTGCTGCACAACTATTATCCAGGGGCACCAAACAAACAAACAAACAAATCTAAGAACAAAGCAAGAGCATTGAGGTGACACAGAATATGAGAAAAATTTGCAGGACATTGTATCCGGTAAAGGAGCTCAATCCAAAACGTACTAAGATTCTTTAAAACTCAACAATAACCCAACTGAAAATTCAGTAGGCATCTGGGAAGGGCTGATTAAAGTAACTAATGCTATTGCCCCTCATTTATTCAAATGGCTCATTCCCAAAATAACAGGGTAAGAAAAAAATATTGCTGGTAAAGATGCAAATTGAGACAATTTTCAAAGACTACTGGTTTCTTACAAAATTTAATACAGACTCATTATATGATCCAATCCAGTGTATTGTAGGTATTAACGCAGCTGACTTGAAAACTTATGTGCATAACAAAACCTACACACATACACACACATTTATAACAGCTTTGTTCCTAATTGCTGCAAGTTGGTAACAGCTAAAATGTCCTTGAATAACTGAATGATAGACCATGAGAAGACAGGTGAACTTTAAATATATATTTTCAATAAAAGAGTGCAGTCCACTAATGTATGATAAAGGTCCACTGGAACCAGGAGAGCCTCTTCAATAATAGGTACTGGGGAAACTGGACAGCCACATAAAATAAATAAAAAATGAAAACTACACTACTGTCTTATTATACCATATATAAAAATCAGTTCAAAATGGGGGAAAAAAAAAAAGACTTGAATATAAGACCTGAAGCCACAAAATATGTAAAGGAAAACATAGAAACACAGGCAAAACACTCCATGATATACACCTCAGACAAATATTCGACCATTCATGTACAAAACAAGGAAAATGAGGGGGAAGATAAACAACTGGACTACATCAAATTAAAAACCTTCTGTACAGCAAAATAAAATCCTACTGAATGGGAGAAAATAGTTGCACACCATACAACTAATAATGGACAAATGTCAACTAATATCCAAAATTACAAAGTTTGTATAGCAAAAACAAAACCATCCAGTCAAAATTGGGCAGAAGATCTAAACAGTTCTCCAAAAAATAAATGCAAATGACCAACAGGCATATGAAAAAATGTTCATCAGTCACCAGGGAAATGAAAATCAAGAACACAATAAGATACCACCTCACGGCCCTCCCTGCTGGTGCAGCGGGTTAAAGCACAGCACTGAGAATCTAAAGCCGCTTCCGCATGAGTTCGATCCCCGCCTGCCCCGGAGGTGACCACATGGCGTGGCAGACC
>NW_004567122.1:16069248-16095213 GCF_000260355.1 Condylura cristata
AGAGAGAGAATTAGAGAGAGAGGCAGAGAGAGAATTAGAGAGACAATTAGAGAGAGAGGCAGAGAGAGAGGCAGAGAGAGAGGCAGAGAGAGAGGCAGAGAGAGAGGCAGAGAGAGAGGCAGAGAGAGAGGCAGAGAGAGAGGCAGAGAGAGAGCCAGAGAGAGAGCCAGAGAGAGAGCCAGAGAGAAAGGCAGAGAGAGAGGCAGAGAGAGAGGCAGAGAGAGAGGCAGAGAGAGAGGCAGAGAGAGAGGCAGAGAGAGAGCCAGAGAGAGAGGCAGAGAGAGAGGCAGAGAGAGAGCCAGAGAGAGAGCCAGAGAGAGAGGCAGAGAGAGAGGCAGAGAGAGAGGCAGATAAAATGCTAGTGAGGATATGGTGAAAAAGCAACCCTATTACCCTGTTGATGGGAATGTAAACTGGTCTAGTCACTATAGAAAACTGTGTGTAGGACTCCTATAATAAGAATGGAGCTACCATATGAACCAGCAATCCACTCTTAGCAATCTAACCAAAGGACACTACTAAGAAAGGACACCTGCACACCTATGTTTATTACAGCACTATTCACAATAGCTAAGACATGGAAACACCCCAGATGTCCAAAAGCAGATAAACATATCAAGGTGATGTGTTATGTATCTATACATACATATTTCTATAGACATAGCCATATCTCTATAGACATATAAATGCATATATCGCTATAGACATATAGATATATACATATCTCTCCCTCCCCTTCTCCATCTCTATAGATATGATCTGTAACTATACATCCATCTCTATGTAGATATAACCTATATTTATATATCTATCTCTATATTGATGTATCTCCCTCCCTCTCCCCCTTTATCTCTGTATCTCTCTATATCTCTCTCTATACATCTATCTTGAGATATATATAGATATATGTATATATGCAATGTACTATTACTCAGTGATAAAAGAGAGAGAGCGATAGAGATATAAAAAAGATAAGCTCATGTCATTGGCAGCAACATGGATGAAATTAGAAGGGGTTATACTAAGCAAAGTCAGTCAGAATAAAGTAAAATGGTTAAATAACTGATGGTGTAACTTAAATGCGGAATACAGAGAAACCAACAGAGTCAGGAAAACGCAAACTAGCAAATTGGCCATGATCTGAGACATTCAAGGAAGGGAGGGAGAGACAGGAAGGGTCTAAGCAGGGAAGAACACTAGAGACTGGGTTGATGCTGGAGGGAGAATAAATGGGACTACACCTGAAGGTAGAAGTCAAATAGTATCCAAAAATGAATCAAGAAAATTAATTTAAAAAGGCAAGTTTTACGACATTATAGAAAAAGGTAAGATACAGAGTACAATTATCAGTGGTTGTAGAGGGTTTGGAAGCAGTAAGACAGGGTTGACCGCAGAAAGCACAGGAAAATCTTCACTGTGGTAAAACTACCAGTATGATACTTTGTGGATACAAGATGTGAATTTGTCAGGACCCACAGAATTTCATGGCAACAAGAATTAACCTTAACATAAACACTTAAAAAGTAATTTAGACATTCATAGGACCCCAAAAGGAATACAGACAGCGAATATGCAGGGGCCACATTCATTGAAGAGATCATAGAGGATGCTGTATTAAGTAAATGTGAAGTGAGTCTATAAAATTCATCAAAGGGACTTATGTAAGCAATGTAGCCTGGTTGGTGACGTTCTCTCAAGTAGGGGTCAAAGGTGACAATTCTGAAAATGCAAGTATGTGAGCGTCAGATGGCAGAAGTCAGGCTTCTCATAGTTTGTACAGAAATAACAAACAAGCCTAAGGACGAGGTTAGGGTCATCTCTGCAGTGTCGGATTTAAGTTGGCAACACAGGAATGAACACATTTACTTTAATATAAAGATGAATCTATATAGGAATATTGGTATATGTGCATGTACAGGATAAGAGAGCTGAGAATGTCTGACATTTAGCAGCAGAGAGTTCACTAACTTCCAGATCTTGGACCTTGTCTCTGATCAGACTCTGGACAAATGTCAATTACTAGGCAGGGAACATGACAGATGATCTGGCAACATTTCATGAGTCCAAAAAGGAAGAAATGTTTGAGACACACAGACACACACAGGTTTGTTAAGTAACACAGGAGCTAAATGACAATGCTCTCAGTAGCCAAGGCTGAAAAACTGAGAAAAATGAATGAATACCCCTAAGGCACATTTTTTTTTCCCATAAAACTGATCACGAAAAAAAAAATACAAATTCCAATAAGGAGGCATCCTAATCAATATACAGTAAAGCCATCTAGGACAAAAGAGAATTTAAGAAATTCTCAGTCTAGAGGCATCTTGAGAAACATGAATAATCAAGGCAATGTCATTAGGATGGGCAGCCGCACCACCAACAAAAAAAAAGTGGGGTAATCTAAGACATCAGATAAAAGAAAATCTGAGTAAAGTATGGACTTTTGTTAATAATATTAGCTTATTAATTATAGCACATGAACCACAGTGGTGAAAAGTGTTAAAAATGGGGGTGGGCCTCTCTGGCAGCACAAGGGGTTAAGTAGTAACACTATCCAACTATCCCCAGCCACAGAACCATCAGTTCGATCCCCAGCCAGCGAGGTGACCCACATGGCCAGCAGGCCTCTCCTGTCTCACTGCCGCTCCCCTCAGTAGTGTCACCATGAATACAAAAACTATAGACAATAACAAAAATTTCAGATAGGACAAATTGGATAGACTAAAAGTATTATTACTGAAGATACATCTTGCAAAGTGTGTTCACACAAATATTTTGGGAGAAAGAACAATACCAAAGGTGGGGGGGGAGGTCGCATAATAAAGAAAACTTTTAAATGCACAGTCATCCGTAAACCATTTCTAAGAAGGCCTACCAATAGAAAAAGGAAAAATAAGCTGATTTTCATCCTTAGAGCCTCATTACTGATTTGTTGAAAATAGGCAGAATTGGTATTAAGTGTAGTGTTATACCTGAAGGGTGGGATCCTATACCATTAAATCACATAGTATAATGAACAAATATTTCCTCAGTAAGAAAAAAAAAATAAAAGGACACAGAAAAGTTGAACATAATTAAGCCACTTGGTCTAGCTGACATTTAAAAATACCACACCACATGGGAATGCAAACTAGTACAACCACTATGGAAAACTGTTTGGAGGTTCCTCAAACTGCTAAACATGGAGCTTCCCTATGACCCAGCAATCCCACTCCTACGTATCTACCCAAAAGACACAAAAACACTGATTGAAAAAGATACCTGCACCCCCATGTTTATTGCTGCTTTATTCACAATTGGAAAAACATGGAAGCAGCCCAAATGCCCAAAAGTAGATGACTGGATAAAAAAGATGTGGTACATATATGGAATATATGGAATATTACTCAGCAACCACAAAATAGAAACACATGTCTTTTGCAGCAACTTGGATGGAGCTGGAAAAGATCATGCTTAGTGACATAAGCCAGAAAGAGAAAGAAAAATACCGGATGGTTTCACTCATAGCAGGAGTATAATGGACCACGCGAGAAAATAACAAAAATAATGAACAACCATATACCAGAGACATTTTGCGGGGGTGGAGAGGGGAATGGGATCAAAAACGGGGGGGGGGGGAGGGAAGTGCACGGGATTATGGTGATGGCACACTGGTGACTTGGTGATGGGAAACCCGCGGGGATTACAATTGAGATGGAAAAAAAAAAGTATAAAATGATGTATAAATAAACTGTTGTAAAATTAAAAAAAACATACCGCACCACAGTGAAGATTAGGGGTCCTTGGTGGTAGGTTTGAAACAGTGACATTCATCTGATGACATGTGAACTAATTCCCCTAGATCATACACTGTGTTGTAAGTAACATCTGAGAATTTCCCTTATGTAAGCATATACAGTTTTATTTCCTTGTGTTACTCTGGGGGGAGAATGTACTCTCTTTCAAACGCACAAGTAATATTTATCAAGGCAGTCCCTACACTGGGCCACGGAAGAAAGTCTATACATTCCAACAATAGAAATCAATAGAACTTTTTGTGGAATATTCTAAAATATTTAACAAGTAAACGGTACAATTTATAAAGACCTCCTGGGTTAAAGAATAAATCACAAAAGATAACATCTTCTGAGGTCAAAGAAAAAAAAATGCAGCTAAATTATCTGGTAAAGTTCATATTAGCTGTTCATATTTTTCATAATGTTAACTATTTTTTTTTCACATTTTAAAAGGCCAGCTTTATTAGGAAATGGAAGAAAAAGAGGCACCCGCACAGTTATAGGTGGGCAGGAAAGCTGCCAAAGATGTTTTTAACATTTTTTTAAGAGTATGGGCCATTTATCAATATTTTGTTGACTGTCCTTCAAATTGGCTTTGTCTAATGTTTCACCATGAATGCATTTTTGCAAGGAATACTACAGAAATCATCTTCTGTTGTTTATTTGCTCTTAATAAGATGTACTTAAAGGCCCTCCCTGGTAGTGCAACAGGTTAAAAAGCTCAGCACTACGAAGCAATCACAGCCACTGCAGCATGGGTCCCACCCTAGCCAGGGAAGTGACCCACATGGCACAGCAGACCTCTGCTGATCCACCCATTGCTCCACTCGGCACTGTATTTCAGTCAGTCTGCCTGTTCTGCTCCCACTCTGTCTCTGGTGAATCCTCTCACCTGCCACACTTCTGGCCTGTACCCCAGTTCTTGTATGAATAAATAAACAAATCTTCAAAAAATCAAATGCACATTAAAGAAGTTCCCTTACGGGTAATGAAAACTGTAAGTACTATTTGCCAGATTTATTGTACAGTAAGTAAACTTGATTTTTTTTTCTATTTAGTAATTACTTTATTAGGAAATACTCAAAAAATATAACAGTCCTGTTTCTCATTAAGCTTTAACCCACCAGTTTAATGCCCATTAATGATTAGTACCCAAAATGATAATGAATGTGGTGATTAACAAATGGGAATCTTAACAAATATTCAGTCTTATGCAGCAATTAATTTGCAGCATGTGTAAACTTGATCAGTTTTAATTGAAGAAAAAGTACTGGCATACTTAGTACATGGAAAAAAATCATTTTTCCAAGATTCAAAAATTGTTTTAATATAGGATAATACCTAAATTCTATAAAAAATTAGTCTGTGTAGCATTTACAAATAAAAATCTTTCAACATAGGGCCCTCCCTGGTGGCGCAGCAGGTTAAAGCACTGCACTGAGAAACTGAAGCCACTTCCGCATGAGTTCGATCCCCGCCTGCCCCGGAGGTGACCACATGGCGTGGCAGACCTCTCCTGGCCCGCCCGCTGCTCCCCTCAGCAGTATACTTCGTCCATCTGCCTGTTCTGCTCCCCACTCTGTCTCTGGTGAAACCTCTCACCCTCCGCAACTCTGGCCTGTACCCCAGTTCTGTACGAATAAATAAATAAATCTTTAAAAAAAATTATTAAAAAAAAAATCTTTCAACATAAGGCTATTTTACATTAGATCTTTAAACTTTCTTTTGATGTTAACTAAAGTAAACATTTTAAAACACCTTTATTTTTATGTAATCAAGATTCACTGTTCTGTCACAAAATAAAATTAGAGTGTGAACAGAATTCATTTTGCAATATCGCTCAAAGCAAATTATCAGTCTATCTGTAAGCAGTGGAATGGAACAAGTTGAGAAGTAAATCAATATACTCAAACTGACTGCACGAGTGTCATACAGCATTTAGCAGACAATGCATCATAAGACAGTTAAAGTAAATTTAAAGTAAATAGAAGCAGACAGACTCCATCTCTAAAAGATAGTATTGTTCACATACGCCTTTAGATAGAAACAGGTGCCTGCACTACTCAAACTTAGTCAAGACATTTTTCTATGGACAATTATTGCTGCAGTGATAGTTTTAAGGTAATAGAAACTGTAAAGCAAATACAATCACAAAGTGAACACATGACTACATTGGATGCAAAACATGGGGATAACTTTAGAATATTCATGATGTACTTAAAAGTAGAAATAACAAAATATCTGTAGTACTGACATCAGAAAATATCTGTAATACTGACATCAACTAAAGACCACTGGAGTCAAGTGGACTTTTGCACACACCCACCCCACCCCCACCATTCATTAGCTTACGAAAGAAGGCTATTTGGCTAATATTTGGGACAAAGTGACAAACTGCATTATGCTATCATACTTTATTCAGAATTACACAAACCCTGCAACTCTATCAAATGACCTCCCAAAAGGCTGGCCTTCATAGCACCTTCCTGTTTACAGGGAAGCTAGCTTCAATACACCATTTGGTCATGTATGAAGGTAGCAATCATCCTTTGACTTTCTAAAGGTTTCACATGATGGGGAGAGCAAAGGAGGGCAGGGAAAAGTAGAAAGAATAAAAGATTTGTAATGAAATATTGGTTTCTTGGTCAACTGGTATCTTGATTATTATGTATATTATCTAGTATCCATCTTGTCTCCCATTACTTTTTTTAGTCCAAAGTCTTCTCCCATTACTTTTTTTAGTCCAAAGTCTATCATATTGGATATAAGAATAGTAGTTCCCAATTTACTGAGTTGTTATCTTGTATGACTTCATTTAAGCATATTGTTTTTATCTTTTGGTTTCAAATGGGCCATTTTGAAGCAGAATACTAAGATGGTAATTTTCTAACCCAAATTGTTACCCTATGTCTTTTTACTAGTGAACTTTTTTTTTCCGTTATTTTGTTTCTATTTTTGATTAAAGATTTATTTAAGCATACAGAACTGGGTTCAGGTTAGCGGTGCAGAAGGAGGGGTGAAAGGATTCGCCAGAGACAGAGTGGGGAACAAAACCGGCAGACCGATGATGTACACTGCTGAGGGGAGCCAGCGGCTAAGACAGGATAGGTCTGCAATGCCACATGGGTCACCTCCGTTGCCAGAGATCGAACTCATGCTGCAGTGGCTGCAGAGAGCTTCATAGCACATTGCACTTTAACTCACCACGCCAAGAAGGAAGGCCCAAGATTGTATTATTTTTCTGTTGCTACTTTTCTCCCTTTGTTTCTACGTCTGGATGGCTTTCCTTAGGATTTGTATAAAATTGTTTGCTTCTCTATCTTTGGGTGTCTACTGTCAATTTTTCATTAAAGATTTACCAAGGGGGCTTTATTTGAGTTATGTGTAAGGTCCTTCATAAGCTACTGTTGCTCTAATATCCATCTATATCAGTTCTACCCATTTTCTCTTCCTGTTCTATTTTTGGTATTAACTCATACTACTCTTACTCTTGATATTGCTGTCATATTACTCCTGTCATCTTATATTCTTGCTCGAAATATAGGAACACCAAGTTATATAAATCTGCATTTAAGAGTGATAAAACAGTATATAAATAATACAACTGTTTCAAACACCTTACTGGGCACTTTACTATACCACTGTACATCAACCTGACTGAACATTACCAAATGAAAAATGTCTAAGTATTAGATTAAATGGATTTACTGGACATTTGCACTTTTTTATCCTAAAAGCAATGAGTAAACTTTCTCTTATGCACATGGAATATTATCAAGAACAGATCACACTAATACATATAAGTCTCAAAGAATAAAACTTGTTTCAAGGATTTTCATAGATTACAATGCATAAAGAAATTAATCATAAGAATCTTAGAATAAGCCAAAATCCATGGAGATTAAAAATGCTTTGAACAACTCATAGGTCAATAAAGAAATCAAAGAAGAGATTTAAAATAGTACATAGAGACTAATGAAAATGTACAGACAAACTACCATAGCTTATGGGATCTTTAATAGCAGTATTACACATGAAGTTCATAGCTATACAGGCACACATAAAAATGAACTAACTCTGCAGTTGATGAAATCAGAAGGAACTACAAAAGCACCCCCAAACCAGTTCAAAGCAAGAATAAAAATTAGAGCAGAAATATAAAATAAAAAGCCATTCCAAAAATTTGAAGTCAACAAAAGGAAGATAATGGTTACTAGAAGGTAGAAGAGTTTGGGGGTGGGATGCAGTTGGTGACTAGGCGTGGGTGGTTTGGTGGAGAGAAAGAAAAAAGAAATTTAACAATGAAATCATTTTCTTGACCCCGTCTAATCCTACTATCATGGAAACCACATTTCTGGCACTTATGGTAATTGGAATCATTCTCTTTTTTGCATACTTTATCCACCTTTCACATTACCAACATAGAAATCAAACCAGAACTAAAATGATAACAAGGTGCAGCTTGTGTACTTCCTACTAAAACATATGAAAAACAAATCCTTGAGTAGAATCCTCAGATCGTAATGCACTGAGAATCTTGAGTGTGTCCATGAACACATTTACCTATTATTTTATCTATTTCTTGATTCTTCAGATTTCTAATTTGTACATCAATTTTACCCCTCTGTAGTGAAAAATGGGTTTAGTAATTTACTTTAAATGAAATCACAACTGAATAGAGTGGGTGCTATACTTTATGAATATAACATCACATTTACTTGAATCATGTTGTAGTACATCTTGGCTTCTTTATTTTTTTTTATTATAATGTTTTACACCATTGTTTGTCATTTGGGATTATAATGCCACCTATACTACCATGAAGTCTTTATGATAGGATGTTTCTCTAAGAGAAAAGTGAATGTATTTTTATAGCTATTAATAGTATACTTACAATTCTGCTGACTAAAGTAGACTTGAAGTAGGGTCCATAGTTAACTTCTCAATCAATGCTATGAAGCAGTGCTATTATACCCAAATAACAGATGGAAGCTGATACTTGAAGTAGCCACATGGATTTTCAAAAATAATTTAACCGGTCAGTAAAAGAACAGAAAGCAAATGTTGTACTCTGACCAATACCTGTGATTTTAATTACACTAGACAACATCTAGGATTTTATTAAGGTACTTGTTTTTAATTTTTATTTATTAAAATTTTTAGTACTTTTATATATGCTACCTGTTATTGAGAGAAATGACACATTGCATGACGTGTGTGAAATATCATGCCACTCTCAATCTCATATAATTACATACGATTATGTAACTGAGAATCATACCTCCTTGTGTTCTGCTTATGAAGAACTTGCAATGCTAGATTACATAGCAAGTAGAAGAAGTTGTACTAGGATGTATTAAAAATATGAGAATGTTTAATTATTAATACCAACATCTTTGTTTTGACATATTATGCATCAACAATCGATGCATAATAGGATATCAGACATGACACAGGATGACAAGAACTTTGGAACTGAAAATGGTTTGCATTATTCTGTCTGTTACATAGTAGATGTTATCCTGTATTATGTTTAACATCCTGGTATGCATTGATTGACAGTGCAGTGGTCTATGCCTTAGTTTGTAAGAATTTAGTATTATTCCTTATGCTTACCTATTTTTTTTTGACAAAAATTCTTGATGTAAGGTGGGGACACAGAGACAATAAACTGACATATACCATGTTCCTGGATGTAACATATCATTAAGATGGCAATTATTCTTCCACCACAATCAAAATAGAACTTTTAGTAGAAATTGACATTTTGATTCTAAATTTTTACAGAAGACTCAAATTTCAAAATCAGTGAGAATGGAGAATAAAGCCAGTGTGTACTGGCATCAAGAGAGAATGAAATACAAAACATCCAAAATTAAACTCTGCATTTGTGGCTCATAAATCAGTCAACTATGGTTCTTCAAACAAAAGCTAGGAAAAGTACAGAAATCCTTCAGGAACATATATTAAAGTGCTAGAGACTGAATTAGGATGAGTTCTTTATGATGGCAAAAGCAAGATTTCTTAAAAAAACAACTGACAATAGTACTTCATCCACATGATATCTCTTTGAAAGACATTAAAGAAATTAGAACAATACCAGACTGGGAAAGCACTTAATCTGATCAAGCACTTACATCCACACGATATAAAAAACTTTTAACAAAGAAACAGGTGTGATACTGGAGTACATATTTATCCAAATATGCTAATCACAAACACACACAAGAAATAATGTTCATCATCATCAGTCATGAAATACAAGTTAAAACACAATCTTACCACTATAATGTGTACAATTAAGACAGCATATGTGAGTAGGCACAGCAAGTTATTAAATACTGCATTCTACTTAAATGTAAATGGGGAAAAAAACTTTTGGTAGATTTTTTGTTTGTTTTAAAGTTAACATTCCATTCCTAGTTCTATGTCTGAAAATAAACGAAGGTATAAGATCCTACAATATTGAAAGTAAATCAGAGAAATTATAACTTATGCACTGAGAGACTATCCCATAGTGATGAAGAGAAGAAATTAATGATACATGTAGTGTACATGATGGGGTACCATTTATATACATTTATGGAAAAATTAGCTGGTCAGAGATTATTTTGGGTCAATTTCATGAACTATAGAGAGAGGTACAAAGAAGCAGAAGGAAATTTTGTAGCAACATATGTACATTATCTTGATCATTCTTAATTACTGATAACTTTTAAGTTACAATTCAGTACATTACTTTAAATATATCAGTTTATTTTATATGTGAACTAAATCTCAAAACCATTAAAAATCATCATGCAAATTGCTATATTTTTTTCCACTCACCTGACTTCTCCCTCAACTAAGTAACAATTATCACTACTTATACTTTTCGGTATCTGTTATTCACTTGATATCACAACTCATGTGAAAAGAGAAAAGGTAAACTCCACATTATAAAATATACTAAATTCCACTTTAAAAGTCTTCCAGTTATATTAGAATGACAAAACATTGCCTGTAGTAATCATAATGACCTCAATATTAAGCTCCAGTTTGTTCTCAGTTTCCTTCCCTCACCCTTAGATAAAATGATGCAAGAACTTTACAAACAAACAAACAAACAAAAACTCTCATATCTAGGACATTAAAATACTAATCCAAAAGAAAAAAATCACTTTAAATACTTCAAAGCACATTTATAAACAGAGCACACAGAAATTGTCAAGCATGGTATGTTAACTAATTCCACAGCCCTCAAATTTGTAAAATGTACATGGGCTAAATAATAAAATCCTTTCATTTTTAAGTATTAAGCTCTACAAATCACAGTCCATGATTAAAGTTCTAAAGAGAAATTTGGACACTATAGAGATTAACTGTAGAGAATCATAATCATAAACCTTAGGTAGCTGCATATCTCTTATAAATTCCCTCAAGATTTTAAAAGATTCACTTTTTTAAACAAGTATGCACATTATTGATTTATACTGTAAATATTTTAACTCCACAACTATAGATATGCAGTCTTCAAGACACACAGGTAGAATTTTCATTTTAACCAGAAAAATCTCCCTGAAGGCAATATAGTAAGAAATAAAGGCACTTACGTAAAGTTCATTCTTCTCTTTCCACTGGCTAAATTCCTTTCCTAAGTAAGTCAGCCATCCCTTGAAGTAAGAAAAACAAGACAAATTTATAAACTGAGCACGTTATTAGAGAAAACAAAGTAGGAAAATATAACCTTGGTGAAGTAGCATTTCCACTTCCTGCACATATAGAAAAAATAGCCACCTGCAGGCACAATGTGCTCAGTTGAGGCTGATTATGTCTACAAGTTCTATCAGTTTCAGTCTGCTCAGGCCCTACCAAACTCTGTCAAGAGCAACCAGATTCTGAACTGCAGACATAACCATCGTTCAGTGTGGACATCCACAAAGTGCTGACACTGGGAAGCACTGTGATAAAGGATATTTGCATTAAATATCACTGGTATTAGAAATGCTGAATTTTGCATAACCTGCATTTTAGGTTTTCCCAACATACACGATGCACTTTCTTCCAACAGATTTCTTATTTGTGAAGAGTTATGTTCCTAGAAAGGGACAGTGTCAGAATGTATTTTCTCTATTACACATATTTTAACATAGATGTTATTGTTTTGTAACTAAGGTCAAGATCCCTAATAACTGACATAATTATTAGAGCAACCATTTATGTAGTTTATATAAAAGACCCAAGATTACCATTTATCTTTTGTTAAAGTGGTTTTAAGTCAACTTCAGACAGCACATAAGTACCATCAAAGTGTCATATTTGTGTGTCTCTACTACTAACAAAGATTTATCAGTTGAGCTACATGACAATACTGAGACCAAAGAAAAGGCCAATGAAAGAAAATAATCCCCTTTATCTTGGGGACTATATTCCTGGAAACAAAGAGGAAAACCCATTATAGTAAATTCTCATTTAATTTTTTCATTCAGTATCAGCTGAGATTGTGTTTGTACTCTTCAATGTTATAATTGAACGACATTGAACTAAAAGGCAGTTATTAGAGAACATGTGTGGATTCCCACGAGCTGGCCACTCATGGACAACTGTGACCTATTTGTGATCTACAAGTCGGAGCAGGGCAGTCTTTGACTACCTAGGGACAATAGCACCGAGGGACAGTATCTTGTACTACGACACAAGCCCAGAATCACCTAGGCTACAATGCCCTATGATAACATCAGCTCATATACTTTGCTGATGCAACTGTCTCTTGATATATGGCCATGATGTTCCCTTTCTGTTTCTCATACACCTTAGTTCCCCCAGTCCCACCCTCCGAACCTTATTCCTCATACAATGTCAAACGATCGGCTATTAGTAGCCTTTATGCATTCATTAGATGGCACAAGAACTTCTGTTTTTGCAGCAGAACCTGCTCCATGACTGTCGTGTCCTCATGGTGTTTCCCTCCACCACACAGCAACAAAGTTCCTGTCACAACAAACATGTTGTGTGGAGACAAGGCAGGACCTTGTCTGATTCAGCTGAACAGAGAGATTTGAAGCCTGGCAAGTACCAGACAGCTAGAATTCACTGGGTAGAGTTGCAAAAAAATGGAAGAGCTGCAAATAGAATAGAAATCTACAGATGATCAGCACAAAGGAAAATCCCCATGTGAATGCAAAAAAAAAAAAAAAACCTTCAATTTCAGGAATTAAAGAATTCAGGAGTTTTGATCTTCCAAATGGAATGAAATTAGCTCTTAATAAACCACTGCCCTAGCCCCTACCTAACCAAACTTAAAAGCAAAACGCATAAGGATCAAAATGCTTTCAGCAGTTTAATGATACCCTGTAACAGATTAAAAAATACTTATTAAAAATACAAAAATAACCAGCAATCAAGAAGGTAAAATCCTGAGTTGGCCAAAAATAAATAATCCCCCAAAATGCAAAGCAGAAAACTGACTGATGACAAAATCAAAAAGGTGAAATGAGCCAAATGTATGGAACTTCATAAAATTAAGAAGTGCACTTTGACATAATGCTATAAGAATGAAGAGCAAGATAGACTGTAAAGAACATTTGGAAGTTCTCTCACATACACACACACACACAAACCAAAAAAAAAAAAAAAACTTCTTTCTAAAAGATATTAAAATGCCCCTAAATAGAATAGCAGCAGAGTAAAAATAGTCAAAATATTTAAACACAAAATTCATTACTTAGCCGAAGAATCACAAACATCGACATCAAAAACTGCTGGCCATCGGGCCCTCCCTGGTGGCGCAGCAGGTTAAAGCACAGCACTGAGAATCTAAAGCCACTTCCGCATGAGTTTAATTCCCGCCTGCCCCGGAGGTGACCACATGGCGTGGCAGACCTCTCCTGACCCGCCCGCTACTCCCCTCAGCAGTGTACTTAGTCGATCTGCCTGTTCTGTTGCCCGCTCTGTCACTGGTGAAGCCTCTCACCACCCCTGAGCCTCTGGCCTGTACCCCAGTCTGTATGCACAAATAAATAAATCTTAAAAAAATAAATGCTGGCCATCAATAATTAAAGAAAACTAAAATACCAGGAGCTAATAGTACACACCTGTTTGAATGTTATTTTTTAAAAGACTGTTCATGCAAAGTGTTAGTGAGAATTTGGGAAAACTGGTACAAAGTGTTAGTGAGAATTTGGGAAAACTGGTACTCTCAAACATTATAGAATGAAAATTGGAAAGTACTTTTGCAGCTCCTTAAAAAGCAATACATACAACTTTCAACCCAGCAATTCCACATCAAGGGAAGTGAAAGCATCTGCTCTGTAAGACTGTTTTTTAATGTTTACATTATCCCTTCTTAAAACAGAAACAGCCAACTAGAAATAACCCAAATGCTAATTAAAGATAAATATATGATCAAAATCTGACACACACAGTGAAATACTACTTCCCCACAAAAAAAAAGTATGAATTGTCTACAATGTAAATTTCAAAATGCTGAGTAAAACTATCAAAAATATTTTTTAGAAATGAAATCTTTTAACCATTCTGTACTGTTTTGTTTCACAATATTGAACCACCATCCTAAGCCCTGTTAAGTTACTGGAGTCAATGCTCCACCATGTGAAACTATTAAACTTAAAAACCTTGTCTTTCTACCTTTGTAAATTCTTTTACAAGAGTGAAGTGATATTTTAGGCTGATGAAGTGGGAAGAGTGGAACATGCATGAGTTAGTTCCTTCCTAGTTCCCTCCTTCCAGATGTGTTTATCTCAGCAAGTATTCACTTTCTTCCTCTGCGCTACAGCAGAGAGACCCGAGCTAACAGGGGGCCTGGGAGGAACTCATAGTTAATACACAAATAACCCATACTACTGGCAATAAAATTTGTCTTCACTTATTTGCTAAACACTCTAAGAGCTTCTTATATGCTAGATATTGTTCCAAGCTCCATAAATAAGAGTCTTGGTTTTTACTACCTCATGAATCTGACATCCTAACGCAATTGTGCTTGACTGAACCACTGAATCTAGTAGTTTACTCCTTATTTTCACTGGCTTTCCCTTCCCCTCACGTATAAAAGCCATAAAAAGAGTAATCCCACTTGCATTGGCTTACTTCCTCACACTGGCGTCCTCCATCTGCACTCTTGCTGTGGCGTCTGAACGGCGTCTATCCGCACCAGGGCGGTGTTTTTAAACTTAAATGTGAAATAATTTCACCTGGAAGGGCTGTTAAGCACCGTTAATGAGACCCATGTGGTGAGTTCTGGATTCATTTGCCCAGAGGAGGAGGGTAAGAATTTGAACTAAGTGTGAACTGGGCCTAGGAGAGCGGGAGGAGCTTGGGGGTTGAACAGGAGGAAAGGAAGCACAGTGGACTATAGCGGGGTGTCTGGGGTGTCTGGGTGGGGAGGGGGAAGTTGCGGCAAGACTATCTGAAGAGAGGGGTCCACTACCTCTACAACATATACAACATTGCAGACCGACCTCAATTACAAATAAACAACATTCAGTCTGACTTTACGTATATTTTTAGAGCGCTCATAAACCGCTTTTCCAGGCTTCTAAAGTGATTCCTAACATCTTCCTTTACCCTCCCTGACCCACACTTTTAACTCTTTCAACCCTGCCATGAAGGAAAACAACAGAAAATCTGCAGTCTAACAACTTCGCGGGTGAAGTTAACTCCTACCACCCTATGAACACCACTGAGCTCTAGGTAGTCTGTGGGTGTGGTGGGAATTCAAAAAACTGAGGTTCTGAAAAAAAAATATGTAAACTATTAGAACCGATCCTGTTCATTGGAACTGGCAAGAGTGGTGTCCTTGCCTTGATGAGCTTAGGATTTCCTGTTTCTCACCACCGGGTTGTTTTTCCTAATGATAAGGACATTTAACATTTACTCTTAGCAACTTTCAAAATTATACCATAACTATCGTCCATCCCCCACGACTTACTTCTTTTATAATTGGAATTTTTTTTTCCCTCTTGGCTCTCCTACACCCCAATCCTGCCTCTGACAACCAACAATCTGTTCTCTGTGTCTCTGAGTTTTTGTTTTTTTGTTTGTCTGTTTTGGGAGGGGGGGTTGTTTTTAAAGATTCTTTATGTAAGTGATATGATATGGTATTATAATAATTATAATATTTGTCCTTAACTTTCATTTAGTAAAATGTTCTCAGGGTTAATTCATATTGTTACAAATTACAAAATTCCCCTTCTTTTTATTTCTGAATAATACTCCTTAAAGAAAAAGCTTGCAGCTTTTTATCATTGAGTATGTCATAAATGGTGGTTTTTTTTTTTTTTATCTTAATACATATTCAATGTAGTGGGGCAGCCACGCCCTGAGTGAGCAGGGGGGCCATGAGACACAGAGCTTGGCGGGCCCGGGCCTTCCAGCCCCAGGCCAATCTGTATGCTTTCCTCCTTGGTCTCTCTGTGTCTTCTTCTCATGGTCCTGCCCCTCTGTGGTCACCCGTCCCCTCGGTAGCCATTTGCAGCACGGTCTTCTGTGGGACACCACCCTGATAGCCTCCAGGCTCAGGCGTGCTCACTTACGCATGCCCACACCATACTCCAGGTGTCCACAATCAAATATGCTTACCTTGGGCCCATGCTCCCAGGCACCCCTTGCACTCAATGCTGCAGGTAATGAGGTTAAAATCACCAAAGCCTAATTCAGCATTATCCTACAGCTCTCTCTTTACCTTTATGGAGAATTTTTATCATGAATGGATATTGAAACTTATCAAATTCTTTTTCTGAGTCTATTGAGATAATCATTAATTTTAGCCATGTTTCAGTACTCTGGTGTATCATATTAACTGGTCTGCAGATGTTCAACTGACCTACATTCTGGAATGATCCTTTTAACGTGTAATTTGATATACTGGTATTATGTTGAGGATTTTGTATCTATGTTCATCAAGGATCTTAGCTTGTCATTTTCTTGTGCACCCTCCTCTGGTTTTGATATCCATTTTTGAAAGAATGTTTTTAAATATATAATCCAGCAAAGAAGCCATTGATTTTTTTTTTTTTTAACTAGGAGGATTTTAGTTACTGATTCAGTTTCTTCACCACTAATCCATCTGTTCAGAGTTTAATTTCTTCTTCACCCAGTTTTGGTAGATTGTATATTTCTAGGAGTTTACCCATTTCTTCTACTTTTTTTCCAGATTGTTGGTGCATGGTCATTCATAGTCATCTGTTATCTCTTGTATCTGTGGTATCTCCTTCATTTCTGATTTATTTAAGTGTTCTCTTTTTCTTGTTGAATTGGTTAAGGGTTTTAAAAAATGCTCAGTATCATTTAGCATCAGGAAAATTCAAATTAACACAACTCTGAGATAGCACCTTCTATTAAGATAACCGTTATAAAACAAACAAACAAAAACACAGCACTGATGAGGATCTAGAGAAGTTGTAATACCTATAAAATATTGGTGGAAGTGCAATCTTGAGCAATCACATTGGAAAACACAAAGGAGAGCCCTCAGAATATTTAAACTAACACTACTGGGGTCCTCCCTGCTGGCACGACAGGTTAAAGGGCAGCACTATGAAGCCACAGCCACTTTGGCACAAGTTTGATCCCCCACCAGGGAGATGACCCACATGGTGCGGCAGACCTCTCCTGACCCGCCCACTGCTCCCCTCAGCAGTGTACTTCCTCAATCTGCCTGTTCTACTCCCCACTCAGTCTCTGATGAATCTTCACACCACCCCTCACCTCTGGTCTGTACCCCAGTTCTGTATACATAAATAAAAATCTTTAAAAAAAAATAAAACTAGCATTGCCATATGATTTGGTAACCCACTTCTTGGTATTTATCCAAAATAATTAAAATCAGATCTCAAAGAAGTACTAATTCTTCCTGTGTTACAACAACCTAAGTATCAATCAACATATGAATAAAGTATGAATATGTGGAAAGTGAGAAATCTGCTGTTCCAAGCACATAAATGTATGATATACAGTTAGATGCACTTATGTCTTCATTTCCTATATTTCTATCTTTTTTACGTTGTCATACCTATTGCTAATCGATTCTGTGTATCTTTCTGTTTTTCCTTATTTTTAGATCTATGTTTTCATTTTTACTTTAAGGATGTTTGGGCTTTTGGTGCTTTTCATAACATTATCATTGCTGTTAAAATACATCTATTTTTACTTCTTAAAAGAAATATATTTGGAATTTTGTCAAATTCTGTCAAAATTTACAGACCTGCCCAAATGCTTTGTTTCTGTTTTCAGCATTGCATCATGTATAAAACGAAAAATATTTATTTCTTACAGTTTTATATATTTTATAAATTTATTGCAGTAGTTAAAGTCAACCTTTATTGGAAAATGCCAATAAATGCTATAGTCCAGCTTAATATTTCAATGGTAACTTTGTTGGGTTAGAATTGTAGTTGATGAATGACTTATCTCATTCCTTATTGCACATTCCTTTGTCTCTGGCATTTATATTTGTTAATTGCACATTTTCTGTCAATTTAATGATCTTTCTGTTATAAACTGGGTATCTCCCCTTTGTTTATAAGGGCCTTTTTGGATTTGGTGTATTTTGCATCGAACTGCTTTAGCTATATTTTTTTTCAGGATTTTTTTTCCATTTTATCTTCTAGTGATACTTTCTATAAATGGCTTAGCCTTTATATATTGAGTGTCACTCCTCAGTGAGTGTGTATATGTGGGTGTTCCATTTCAAAGGATTTTATTAGATTTATCTTAATTAATTTTTTTTCTTTAGAATTCTCCTACATTGCTGGTGGGAATTCAAACTGATACAAACACTATGGAAAGCTGTATGGAGATTCCTCAGACTAATAAATGTCAAGCTACCATATGACTCAGCAATTCCACTCCTAGAAATATACCCAAAACACAAAAACATTACTTCAAAAGAATACATAAACCCCTATGTTTATTGCAGCTCTGTTTACAATATGAAACCTGGAAACAACCCAAACCCACAACTAGATGACTGGAACAGGAAGATGTGATATATATATACACACACACACACACATACAATGGAATACTACTCAGCAATCAAAAAGATGAACTCATGCCATTCACAGAAACATAGATGGGGCTAGAAGGGATCATGCTCAGTGAAATAAGTCAGAAGAAAATAAGAAAAAGAAAACTATTGAATGGTTGTACTTATAGGTGAAATACAAGAGCAGTAAATAAGACATGGGGGGAAGGTGTATTGTTATTATAATACAAAACACGACATAACAAAACAAAAATAGAGAGAAAATTATAAATCACAGATATCTTACAGGGGAGGAGGCAGAAAGGGATTGAGGGAGTGAGGGAGGAATGTGGGGGACTGTGGTGATGATGGATGGGCAGGCAAAGTGGGTGAGGGGAGAAGTAAACACTGTTTTAAAATGAACAATACTGTAAATGTATAAATTAAGAAAAAAATATTTTCTTTATCTGATGTACTATACTGTTAATTCATTACATGTTAAATTTTTACTACAGTTTTATTTTTAAAAATTCCATTTTGGTTAATTTCATACTTGCCTATAATTTCTGTCCTTTTAAATTAATCTTTTGAAACTTCTTTTATTTTAGTCTCTTGAGGGCTGTTTTTTTTTCACATATATTTCTCAAGGTAATGATTCTCTATGTGTAGGTGTTTAAAACCTTAAGCGTTTTAAATGTTCACACGTGGCTTGCATTTTTAATTGCAATCTTTTTTAGTCAGGATGTTTCTCATCTACTGGAGTTCACTGTCATCTTGGTTGTGAAAGTGTCCTCACAGCATTTTATTCTTATTTATTTATTTTTATTATTACAAAAGTTTATTTTTACATCATTTTGTACTTTTTTTTTTCCATCTCAATTGTAATCCCCGCGGGTTTCCCATCACCAAGTCACCCGTGTGCCATCACCATAATCCCGTGCATTTCCCTCCCCCCCCCCGTTTTTGATCCCATTCCCCACTCTACCCCCGCAAAATGTCTCTGGTTGTTCATTATTTTTGTTATTTTCTCGCGTGGTCCATTATACTCCTGCTATGAGTGAAACCATCCGGTATGTTTCTTTCTCTTTCTGGCTTATCTCACTAAGCATGATCTTTTCCAGCTCCATCCAAGTTGCTGCAAAAGACATGTGTTTCTCTTTTTTGGTTGCTGAGTAATATTCCATTTTATATATGTACCACATCTTTTTTATCCAGTCATCTACTTTTGGGCATTTGGGCTGCTTCCATGTTTTTCTAATTGTAAATAAAGCAGCAATAAACATGGGGGTACAGGTATCTTTTTCAATCAGTGTTTTTGTGTCTTTTGGGTAGATACCGAGGAGTGGGATTGCTCCATGTTTAGCAGTTTGAGGAACCTCCAAACAGTTCTCACAGCATTTTAATATTTACCCATGTTCATCTGATGTCAGTTGCACTGGAAGCATTTGTGTTTATTTATAGGCTTACATTTCCACATCATAAAGTTAATGAAATCCATACTCCATATCGAAAAATGATACTAGGCTATCATTTTGTATTCTTTGCAGTGGCATTGTTGAAAATGGCCACATATTCTGTCTTACCCACTTTTAAAGATGGGGGATTTATTTTTCCTTCCTGAGATTCTGGATTGATCTTTGTGATTGCTTTAAACAATAAGATACAGTACAATTACTGAGTAGTAGTTCTAGAATAGACTTAAGAAGGCTTGGAAGGCTTGGAAGCTTTTCCTTTAACAATTTGGCTACTTTGAATTACCACATAAAAGTCCAGCTATTCATCTGAAGAAAGTGTTATATACAGAAGATGCAAAGGGATTATGTGGAGAGGCATAGTTCTGAAACTATATGTAAAAGAGGGGTTGTATGAGCTCCCCAGGGCTGCCATAGCCAATACTACAGACTGAGTGACTTCTAACAACACTCTTATCCCTTCATAGCTTAGAGGCTACAAATCCAAAATCAAACCATCAGCAAAACAACACTTCCTCTGAATCTCTTGATACGGTATTTCGCTCTTCCTACCTTTCGGTAGCGACCGCAACTCCTTGGCATCCTTTGACTCACAACAACCTCTGCCTCTATTTTCACATGACCTAACTTTTGTCTCTTTTTATCTTTTTAATTCATGTTTTACTAATATATCTTATATCGTTGTGCTTTCTGCATAAAATTCCCAAATCTCAATGAAATAAGCCAGGAGGTAAAGGGAAATATCTAATGGTTTCGCTTATAGGAAGAGTGTAGGGAGATCAAATACGGGATCAAGAAAAAATAATAATAAAACTACTAGGGGACTGTAGATAAGAGACATTATGCTATGAAAGGGGAAGAAATAGATCGGGGCAGTCGATGAACAACACAAGGATTTTGTCTCTTTTTAGAAGCATATCAATGATATTTAATTAAGTGTGCACAGTACTCCTCTATAACACCTAATCTTAACAAATTCCATTTTCAACAACCTACTTCTAAAACAGTGACATGTGGAGCACTAAAAATAAGGACTTCAGCGTACATTTTAGACGGCATAACATTGAACTCACAGTGGTCTGCCCTCTGCTTACTCCCAAATTCACACCCTACTCATATATAAAACATATTTGTTCCATTCCAGCATCCCAAAATCCTTAATGCATTCCAGTATCAGCTCTAAGTACAAAATTTCACCCACATATGATCAAACTGAAAAGTCCCAATCTCACCATCTAAATAAGACAACTTCCATTTGAGGGCACAATCCCAGTCTATCTGTAGGCCTGTGAAACCAGGAAAGAAGTCATCTGATTCCAAGAAAGAATAGAAGGACAAGCATGGATATATACTCGCCTTGCAGAAAAGGGTAAATGGAGGGTGAAAGGGGGGGCATGGATTGCAGAGAAGATCAATACCCAGAGGAAAATTTTATGAGATTTCAAGATCTTTGAATAGCCATCTGTGGCTCAGCTCTTTGTCCCCTGCACCCACATGGGTGACAACCCTACCCTCTCAGTCCAGCAGGGTACAGCCCACACTCTGCCCAAGAAAGTCCTGTCAGTTCAGGCCACTGAATTATCACTTTGTCCTCTGAGCACACTTCCTATATTTTACCTTGCCTTTGTTCAGAAACTGTATTGTTTTTCTGGGTATAAAATTTTCAGAAATGTTGTAGTATTCCCTGGATGGTACCAAAAATATACTAATTTTTCCAGATATAATCAAACATCTTCAAATTGCATGCCTAATTTATTTAACAAATGATTGTAAGACATCACTTTGGACCTGTTACCAGAACTCACTATAGATAGACTGAAACTTTTCCAAATTATCAAGTGCTCATTACTTCTTGTTGACCCATGTCTTCTTTTATCTTACGCTCATATTTCATTATAAACAGCAAGGAGGAGCCTTCTACCCTTTGCTTGGAAGTTCCTCAACAAAAATACCCGAGATCATCACTTACATGGAGTGCCTTCCACCCAACAGAGGATTATAATCAATTAGTCAAGTTATCTGCTAATTTGTCATAACTCATCTTTGCTCCACTGTTCAAAAATATATTTCTCATTCCATCTGCAGTGTCCTCAGATACTTTCGATTTTCATATTTTTTACAATATTGTTTTAATGACCTGCACATTTTCTAAAATAAGCTTTTCCTGCAAATCTCCTCACTTCCTTCTGGGTCTTCTAGAGATTGACTTTGAATGTCCATTTTCTACCAACAGTTCCTCAAGGAAGTCTAGGTTTTTACTATTAAGTGCCTCTCCCCATTGCTTAATTCAAAGCCACTTCTCTATTTTTAGCTCTTTCTGACAGCAGTGTCTTACTTGCCTGTTTCCCAGGATTTTGCCCTAATGGAGTACCACATGTCAGTGGCTTAAAACAATAGAAATGTTTTCTGTTGCAGTTCTGGGGCTAGCTGCTCCAAACCATAGTGTCAGCAGAGTCTAGCTCCCTATGCAATCTGTAGATTCCTTCCTTGCCTTTTTCCAGTTTGGCACTGATGCTCATAACCCTTGTTCCTTTCTTGCAGCTTTTATCACAACAATCTCTGCTTCTGTCATCATAAGGCGTTCTTCCTATGCATCTCTGATGTACTTCTATTTCAAATTTGCCTGGGCTTATTAGGATCCCAGTCATACTGAGTTAGTGCCCAATCTAATGACCTCACCTGACTAACTACATCTGCAAATACCCTATTTACAAGTAAGGTCACATTCACAGGTTCCAGAGTGTATGATTTAAAGAGATCTTTAGGGAGCTATAATTCAACCCACAGAGAGACCTAACCATCCCAGAATCCCAAGTGAGCCCCAAATTCCAGCCATCTCATCAAGCAAGATATATGAATGGTTTTGTAATCAAGTATTTTCCTCCTTTTTCACCTGCAGTAAGGATTTCTGGAACCTAAACTTCATGAAATCTATTTCCTTGCTAGAAACACAATTCTCCTTCCTCCTGGACTCTTTTTTTAAACATATTCTTCTTTCAAAAAGAAAAAAGTACCAGATTGGCTTTCCTCCCGGGATTTATATGTCCATTTTTGATCTGTCAATGTTATTTATTGTTCTGAATGACTCAATACAGCACTTAGAGGAACCAATGAAAGATAATTCAGAAAGGAGGGAAGAGAAAATACTTCACACACACACACATGCACAATACTTCACTGAAAAAAAGGAAGAAATTTTATAAGTGTGGGCTTGTTCTGAATTATTTAGGGCAAAGTCTGAAAGGGAGGGATCAGTTTGGATTGGCCATTGGGGATAAACTAGATATGTAGTACTATCATGTAGTGGGGATACCTAGCTGTTGGGTATCTTCAGCAACAAGGGGGTACAGAAATGTGAGTGATAACGTAGTTATCACACAAAGAGGGGACATTGATTTAGCATTCTCCAGCAGAAACACAACTTGTCTTAAAGGAGAACAGTGTTTCCTGTTAACTTTAGCTGGCTTTTCCATACCTGAAATTCTAGATAGTGTGGATCATTACCAAATATTTTCACTTGGTATTGTTCAGAGATCAATGCAACTATCCGGGTCTTCATAGATCATCTTTCCTTAAGTATCTGTTTTTGGATTCTTCTACCACTTGTGATTATTTTCATTTTTTTGAGAAATGTGCGATTAAAAAATGAACAAATGTATGAAGTGGAATCACAGCAACTATTTATCATAGATGACTTTGGCAGGGATACAAAATGACATCAGCAATATGTACAAGTGTGTGTAGGGGGAGAGAATAAACTCGAAGTGTTAAATATGATTTTTAATGTATATATATGGTTTTTGATTAGCACATAGAGATTATGTGTACATACAAATGGCACTTATTTGGAAAATAACCTACTCAAATATATCCGTTATTTCTAGATAATCTGTTAGCAAGAAGTAGGAAAAGGAATATTAACCTATTTGCTTTGTCTAAGAAGATCACCCTCATTCAAAATTGAAATTATACACCAAATAAGTATCAAAACTTGGCAGTTATGAAAGAATGATAAGGAATCAGATTATTTTATGATTTTTGTGCATCACAGAAATATAACACAGACTTTGACTTTATACAGTGCATTTTAAGAATAAGGTATTATAATTCTTTAATGCTAATCCTGAAACAACAGTTAATTCAAAAAATATTTAAGGAAAATCAAATTGAAATTATGAATATTTGGGAAAAATGGAATAAAGAAAATACAAATATCCTCAAACGTGTAATAAACTGGCAGTTGTAATATACTTCACTCATTTATATTTGTTAAACTCATTTTCTGGTACGTACAGAAAGTAAATATTTCTCAAAATTTATTATGGATTTCTTTGAACTGACATCTTGTTTCTGGGAAGTGCTCAGGCTATCACATATACTTGTCACAAAAGGAAAGTAATTGCTTTGAGAGTTCATTTCCAAGTAGCAAATAACAAGGTACAGAGTAACAACAATGGCTGAATGCTCATTTTCACAGAATTAAAATAGCAGTTAACAATAAGCATAACAATGTTGCCAATTAAAGGAAGTCAAGTCCAGTATGAGGAAGATGCTTAGGAAAGAAAATGGGGAGGAAATGTGTTCTTAAAAATAGATGCTCCGGCCTTGCCTGGTGGCACAGTGGGTTAAAGCACAGCACTAAGAAGCTAAAGTCACTTCAGCATGAGTTCAATCCCTGGCCCCGGAGGTGACCACATGATGCGGCAGACCTCTCCTGACCCGCCCGCTGCTCCCCTCAGCTGTATACTTCATCGTCTGCCTGTTCTGCTCCCCACTCTGTCTCTGGTGAATCATCTCACTTTCCCTGTGCCGATGGCCTGTACCCCAGTTCTGCATGCATAAATAAATACATCATTAGAAAAATATAGATGCTCATCTTTTGAAAAGATTTGAGCTAAATACACTGAAGGCAAGAACAGTAAGAATAGCTAAGGAGCAGGCAACTATAAAACAGAGATATTATGTAGTGTGGGAGAGGAGACTAGGATCAAAACGGGTGGGAGGAGCACACAAGACTATGGTGATGGTGCACAGGGGAAATGGAGGTGTTAATTTCATTGGGACTATAACCGAGATGAATAACCCATACATTGTACAAAAATTGAAAATGATGTAAAACATATATATAGTAATAAAAAAATAAGATGAGAAAAAATAATAGCTGAGTAGTTAAACAATTATTTTTGTTTTAATCTATGTATGACCAAAATGACAATTAAATATGGATATTGCTATGAGCTTTTTCAAGTAATAAGTTCCAAAATAATTTTTGATAAGAAGATTTGCTTATAACAGCATATAATCTCAACTGGAATCCACTGCTAATTTTTTAAAAAATGGCAAATATTTAAATGATGTAGAGAATTTAGAGAATTTGTAAAGACTGACCAAAGAGAAATTTGATGGAATATAGTTTAAGTACCTTTAAAATGATTTTCATTATATATATGTATGTGTGCATGTATGTTTGCATGTATATATACATTATGTTTACATTATATTATATATAGTTGTGTATTATATTTATATTTATATATAGTGATGTTGGTCCATAAATGAATGCCAGAGAATGAGGAATGGTTTCATGAAAAATCTTCACTGGATACTTAGAAGATATACTTACTGAAGGGAGAAACCATTATCCCTCCTTTATAAGTATTTTATTTTATTTTTTTTAAGATTTATTTATTTATTTATACAGAACTGGGGTACAGGCCAGAGTTGCAGGGGCAGTGAGAGGATTCACCAGAGACAG
>NW_004567122.1:16096133-16156310 GCF_000260355.1 Condylura cristata
ATTTAGGGTATTACTTGGAGCTCCACATTCCAGAATGTAACAAGAACTGAGGGCTGCTGCTTCCTTCCTCTCTATGTGTAGGTGAGTATGGGGGAGGAAGGCTGTCTGTCAAAAGCAGATGATGCCCACAGAATGTCTGAAAATATAAAATTGCTTATTGTAAAGTGATTGCTTGGTGTTATCTGCCACGCACAGACTGCCTACTCGGTAGACACTGAAATCTTCGGGAGACAGTCATGTTTTCATGTACTATTGAAAACAACCCTTAATTCTCAATAAACTGCATTAACTGAGTTTTCTTAATTCTTCAAAGTAGGCACTTGAAAATTAATCACTGATCATATAATACTGCTTATACTCCAGATCATTCCATTATTGGCAAATAAAGGCACTTATCATTAATGTCATTAAAAAATTTAAACAACATAAAACTGCCTTGTTGTTTAATTGCCATATGTTTAAATTCCACACTGTTAACATTTTTGTCTATGAGTTAATTATGCATACATTTTATTTTTTATAAAATCTACCAAAATATGGTCCTCCCTGTTGGTGAAGGGGTTAAGCACAGCACTATGAAGCTATCCACAGCTACTGCAGTGCAGGCTGGACCCAAGGGAGGTGGCTCACATGGCATGGCAGACCTCTCCTGGGACTCTTGGCCAATGTTATACAGTGAATTACCTAGAGATAAGTAGTGTTTTATAACCATGGCTTAGGATAGATCAGTCTGTCTGCATTGTTTGGTAATAATAATTGGATCTATTATTTCTACCTGTTAGTTTCCATGGAGAAGTATGAAGGATTTGGGGTATCAATGTTTAAGGGTATTGTAATATTGTGTATGTGTGTGTGTGTGTGTGTGTTTGTGTAAATACATAAATGTGTTCATTCATTGCCCTATAGAGGCATAAAGTTTACATTTGGTTAATCATTTAAGAAGTTTTGTGAATAAATATAAATTTACCATAATAATGCTAATTATTCCTGGTAAGACTTTTTTTAAGATTTATTTATTTTCATGCATACTTTAGGTGAGGATCCACAGTCTTACTCATATTAACAATTGCCAGGAAGAGCAGCTACAGTCTCACCTTTGTTGTGAGAAACCCTTACCAACATCGTAGATCTTAGAGAACTAGCTGATTTTGCAATTGTGAAGCATTAGTTCCCTAAGGATTAAAAGTAAGCTTTGCTCTTAGGAAAAAAAAAAAAAAAAACTTGATTTTAGGCAAAATAAGGGCATGTAAACTATCTGTAGAAATCCAGAAGAGGTACTTTACTGGAAATAACATATCAATCTGTTTTATGACCTAACATTTCCACCATAATTCTCCTGCCCCTTTTCTTTCTTCATCTCCCTCATCCCTTCTCTTCTCCTCTTCACCCCCTGCTCCCTCCCTTTCTCCTTGGACCTTGTTAATTTATATGCAGCTGTTAAATTTCATTGCCTGAGGGGAGTACTCTATTAAGCCAAATCAGCAATTAATACCTTAAAGTATGTCAAAATTTCCCCAAAACACCATAAGAACACTGCTTTATTGAACTCAGATGGAGGAGATAAAAGAGAAGTTCAGTCATATAAGATTGAAAATTCAAAAGCTCTTGAGGACAGATCAGGAGGTAACAGAAAGAAAGGTGAGTACGGAAGTCAAACTTGACCCACTTTATCTTTCCACAGAAAAACATGTTTTCAAGAAAGCACAGAGCTGGCTAAAGAGTCACTTGTGTGGACCTGATATTTGAGTTGCCACAACACATAAGATACACGGAATTGTCAAGAGAATACAAGGAGAATTCCAGTCCTTATGACTAACATACATTCACATATAATTCCATTGATCCATTTATTTAAAAACAAATTCTCACAAAGCTATAAAAAGCCAATGATCCCATCAGTGGCTTGCCCAAGTTTATATTCTATTCTATCATTACTTTTATATACCATAGTTTACAAGAAACAAAGTTTTGCCTCCATTTCTATGCTCTAATGAAGCATGTAGATGCTAGGTCATGTTTAAATTTATTGGCAAGCTGCTTTGCTACTATAAGCTAATGCTACAACTCATCTATGCAAAAGCAAGGATTACGATGCCCTGAAGAATTGAGTTGAAGCCATCAGAACTGAGCTGCCCTTTCAGCAGTAAATGAATGTTTATACATGCATGTTGATATGAGTGATCCACACTGAAACTTATGTTAAAACGCTGTTATTTTAATAAAAATTTAATTTAAAGATGTCTTAAAAGAACTGCCTGTTCCCTCCCTGGTGGCGCAATGGTATCGGACACAGCCCTGCAAGCTGGCTGCAGCTGCTTCAGTGTGAGTTTGATCCCCGACCCTGGAGGAGACCCATGCAGGGAGCAGACCTCTCCTGTCTCTATTGTTCCCTTCAGCTGTGTACTCCTTTGATCTGCTTGTTCTGCTCCCTGCTCTGTCCCTGGTGAAGCTGCTCACCTGCCCCTGCACCTCTGGCCAATACTGTATGAACAAGTAAATAAATCTTAAAAAAAAAAAAAATTCTCCTTCAAAGACTTTGTTTCATACTGAAAAGCCACATAAAAAGTGAACTGTTTTGGCCTTCCCTAGAGGCACAGGGGGTTAAAGCACTGCACTGAGAAGCTAAAAGCCACTTCCACATGAGTTCAATTCCCACTGGCCCCGGAGGTGACCACATGGCGTGGCAGACCTCTCCTGACCCGCCCGCTGCTCCCCTCAGCAGTGTACTTCGTCCATCTGCCTGTTCTGCTCCCCACTCTGTCTCTGGTGAAGCCTCTCACTGCCCCTGAGCCTCTGGCCTGTACCCCAGTTCTGTATGTACAAATAAATAAATCTTAAAAAAAAAAAAATAAAATAAAATAAAGTGAAATGTTTTGTTCAAATGCACATTCTATCTTTGGAATCAAACAACAAAGTTTTACCACTAGTCATTTCAGATAATTTCTTTGTTTAAAAAGCATAAAAGTATCAGCAAAGGGGTCGCTGTTTATAATACCCATGCCAGCGGAAGAGAGAGTTTAACTACATGCACTTTCCCACCCATCCTCCATGGATCATGTTGAGGTTTATCAACTGAGTTAGGGACAATGGGAAGATCAACTATCAATTTCAACTATAAAACCCTCATCTCAAGCTGAAACTACTCCAAATCTCTTCCATTTGCAAAGTCCTGTATATTGTTTGTGTGTGTTTGTGTGTATGCGTGTGTGTGATAAAAGTTCTTGCCACTCCATTTTCCACAGTGCCAAACTCCAAAAGTAGTTTTATAAAGATAATTTTAAAAATTCTGACCTTTTGGGCCCTCTCTGGTGGTGCAGCAGGTTAAAGCACAGCACTAAGAAGCTAATGCCACTTCAGCATGTGCCCTGGAGGTGACCCACATGGCTCAGCAGACCTCTCCTGACCCACCTGCTGCTCCACTCAACTGTGTACTTCATCAGTCGGCCTGTTCTGCTTCTCGATAAATTCTGTTTCTGCTTCTCTATAAAACAAATTTTTATTTTGAAAACTACAGGAAATCTACTACCATAAATAGATATAAACCCTCATTTCTTCCCCTTTGGTTCAATATCTGTAAAAGTCCATTACATAGTTTTTCTTTTCCCTTATAAAATTGGGATTATAAAAAGTGACTCCCTCAACAATGATTCATGTGATGAATTTTTACATTAATATAAAGGGAAAATGCAAACGTACTCACTAGAAGAAAACTTACGAAAAAGGACACATGTTTAAAAATATTTAAGATAAATGTTTTTAGGCAAAATGTACCCTGATGGACACAGGTTTATATCTCAGTATTCAATGAGGATCAGCAAGTGTCCATACAAATTCAACTACAATGCAGTTTCAACCAGTTACTACGAACTTTCTATACACATTACTTCTCCTAATTATATTGTATACTATCAGTATTTGCTCTTTCTTAAACAATTTTAATTCTTAAGTAATATACACCTTCCATGTCTACCTGTCTCTCCTCCTGCTTCCCTTCCACTCTGCCTCCACCAGCATCTTTTCAGACTAAACCCAATATGCATGCAAATTGCAACTTTTTTTTTGAAAATAGGTGGCATAGTCTACTGGCAATATACAGCATGAGAAAAAAAAAGTCACAAGAAAGACAATTAGTGGGAGTGAAATTATGTAAGGATTGTGTTGCCTCTCCCATTTCCACAAAACCGCACAATCCTTTACACTGATCACGTTCAAAACTCATTTGGATGTAAGTAGGAGTTAGCCACAGCTCACCAAACACTTCATCACATTATCAGATTTCATTTAAATTGTTTTAGGTAATTTAAGAAACAGATTACTTGCAGAGACTCTGGGAATAACAACACTTTCTCACAACCACATTTAGGTTCCCCTGTGCATCTGTTTTAAATGTTAAATCCTTTTATCCTCAGTGTGAAATTTGTAGCAAAGTCTGATTTGCCACATAATTCCAGGTCCTACGCAAACCAGAACAGCATTTACATGCTAATCTGAACGTTGACCCGATAGTTGCTCCAGGTAGAACATGTGAATTTCGAATACCCAGAATAGTTTCATAGAGTCTCCCTTCTCTGGTCTTCTCAAATATTCTTTAGAAAGCATGAAATCAAAACTCTCTGATGTTTACACATGCTTCGGGTTAAATGACTTCAGTAAGCAAATTGGAAAATGTCTCAGGATCATTCTAATTTCTCCTACTCAAACATTACAAGAGGTGCATGTAAATTCATCAGCGGTAATGTCCCTACCGGAAAGGCCAGGTGATTTGGTCTTTGTTGCTTCACTGAACACATTTTGCTCAGTGGTGACACCATGTGGCAAGAAGCACAACTTCTCAATGCAGGAGGTAAGATAGGAGATGGACTCAAAGTTACATAGATTTTACAAGTAAAACTGGCATGTTGTGGTCAGATACATTTGGGACACACCAGGAGAGATGAATTGAATAAAAGTAAACAGTTTTTTTTTTTTGTAAAACTTATCAAAATATTAATTATATTAATTTGAATTTTGAACTCCCAAGAATGAAGCAAGGGTCAAAGTATATTTAAAGTGGTACATACACGTGTTGAGTGTCATGTGTAAAACCGACAAAGAATGAGATGAACACCCTCAAGAATGAGAGGTCCATGTCTCCTTTCTCCCAGAAGGTGAAGAAAATGTCCCAAGGAGACTCACTTGGGCACAGATCCAGGTTTATCTTGCACTTGTTTTCCACATTAATTAGTGAAATATTTTTAAGTCTCTGTCTGTCCTATGGTGCAGTAATACAGAAGAGACAGACATGTTCATACTCCTATCCCAGGGCAGTCACTCATTTGCTGGAATTCTTAGATGAGTTATTAACAACTTGGCATCTTCATTAATTCAAAAGGACACATGTGCCCCTATGTTTACTACAGCACTATTTATAATAGTCTCTCTTATTTTTTTCCACTTTGATGAGAAAATGCTAATTAATTTTATTGAAAAATGTAAATGTATGAAAAATTAAAATCACTGTTTTTTCACTGGAGTTAAATCAAAACCTAATTTCTTCATGTCCTCACTCACTTTTCCTGTTGTTTCTTGATAAAATATCAACCTCGTCCATAAATCATACTTAGGTAAACAAACTATCAGAATGTTAAAAACTGCCTATTTCCTCCACCCCACCCCCACCCCCAAATTACAAGCAATTGAGAAAGGGCAGCAATGGATGTAAGAACATTTATATAATACATTCATTCGCCAACAGTGTGAATGGTGCCCTCTAGCTAGCTACCAACTTTGTCTTATGAGGCTAAACTTGCCCTTGGCTGTCAGGTGGAATGTGCTTACCTATGAAATGAAGCGATTTACCCGTAACAGAGAGTAAAGGAAGAAAAAAAAATAATAGAATGAGAATAATGGAAAGTGAAGAAAAAACAATGGAATGAGAATAAGGCATACGTAGTTTGTTTCACTCTTATGAGTTCAGATGTTAGTTCTTACCTGTCAGAAAGAAAATTTAAAATTAAAAGGTTTTTTGTTTGTTTGTTTTTTGAAGTTATGAGATATAATCAATTGTTCCTATATGCCATGTATGGAATGAAAATATATCTTCTATTACTGATGTATATTCTTTTTGGGAAAGTATAGGAATAAACCCCAGTGCAATCTGCTGAAGTCTAATACTGCCATGACTTACTGACTTTTACCCTTGTTATCAGAGTATTCCTTCATAAATCAGACAGACATACCTCTGCTCTTACTATTTGTGACCTCTCTACAACTTTGGATAGGGGATTATTGATTGCTGCCTTGTGACATTTTCTTCTCCTTTAGCATTTATGACACAATATTGTTTTATTTCTATCCCTCAAGTAATCCTCAATTTCAATCCTCTACACTAGACTCCCACATTTCAATTTCTTGTTCTTTAAAGTTTTGGCTTTGGGTATCTCTACAGATTGCCACACACTCCCCCCAAGCTATTTTTCAAATGCTCAGAAACTCAACAAGTATTAATACATAGATGCATCAATTCATCAACTATCATTTCAGTGCTATATATGCAAACTCTCATGAGCAGCATAGAAAGCAGTTCAGAAAGAGGCCTAGTCATAGAGCGCACTAGCAAATTGTCATAAAAACCATGAAATAAATATGACGTTGCATCAAAAATAATTAGATTGAAATGGAATTAGAAACTACTTTAAAGTGATTAGACAGGTTAATGGAGGAGAAAAAATGTATGAGGGTGACAGATGTCAAAAACTGAACTGTAAACAAGTTCAAAAATTTCATAAGATGAAATTATATTATGCTTGTTTTACTACAGTGTCATTCAACTCCAAATTAATAGTAATATGTAATGGAAAATATCCATTTATCCATATACTATTTAAATTGAATTGCAAGTAGTCCGATAGTAAATAATCCATTAGTGAAAGACAAAATCAAAATAGGAACTAAAAATATTTTGAACAGAATAATACTAAATTTATGGAGTCAAAACTTGTAGTCCAGTGATACTGTAATTCCAGGTTTCTGGCCTCCTCTCCCAGCCAGGACCAGACCCCGGCTGCAGGACCAGCCCTGAGTGTGATTTGTTAGTTCTCGGTGGTTTCTCCCACTCTGCATTAATGTCTCTGTGCTGAAGCACAGAGTCCTTTTATAGGGCCCTCACTGGAGGCACAGCAGGTTAAAGCACAGCACTAAGAAGCTAAAGCCACTTCAGCATGAGTTCGATCCCCGGCCTGGAGGTGACCCACATGGCGTGGCAGACCTCTCCTGACCCGCCCGCTGCTCCCCTCAGTAGTGCACTTCATCAACCTCCTTGTTCTGCTCCCCACTTTGTCTCTGGTGAATCCTCACACCGCCCCTGCCCCTGTGGCCTGTACCCCACTTCTGTATGCATAAATAAATCTTAAAAAAAAAAAAGACATTAGCAAATTGACTCTAAAATAAACATAGATCTACCAAGGACCAAAAGCAGTCATGAACATGTAGGAACACTTAATACACCAACAACTGTTCTCAAATGGCAATAATTAAGGCAGTCTATTGTATTGCTAGAAAACACAAAAAAGCAATGAACTGAATAAAATTAGAACCATATGAATTAGACACTAGATTTTAATAAAACTGGGCTGAAGAGCAAAGGTAAAAGAAGCAATATTTTCTATAAATGGTTCTTAGTTAACAACTTAAATAGCAAGTATAACCCCCAATTCACAACATACACAACTGTCAATCGTGAGTGGATACTATATATGCAAAAGGCAAAAATTCTTAAATAAAGATAAATAAGTTTGTAGCATGGGATGATTTATTCAAGTGGAAAAGATGTATCAAAGAAATAGAAATTAAAACTTCAATAGGATAGGACTCTATAACTCTTCATGGTTGTTAAAATGTAAATACTCACTCCCAAGCAATATCACTTAGTAGCAAAGATACTGAATTGGATCCTCATTTGATGAAGGTATAAATGTAAATTAGCACAATCACTCTGAAAACTGTTTAGGATATACTAAATTTGGACATGATACCACAGTCTACTTCTGAATTTATAATAGAAAGATTTATATGATCCAGAAGATATATTAAAATAATGATCAGAGCAGCATGATAATAACTCCAGAGACTAAAAAATGCTACTATCTGTCAGCAGTTGAAAGGTTAATTAAACTGTGGTATACTTTAGAATATCATGCAGTGCTATACAAAAATAAAATTACCAAACAACAGCTACTCCAGCCAAATGGATGAATCTCATCAGAAAAGCTTGAATTAATTAAACACATACACACATACAAACGCAAAATGATGCATATTGAATGATTCAATTTGTATAAAGTTTAAAGCACTTACAGTGTTTGTAGCCAAAATAATGGTACCCTTTCAGAGGAGAGCAAGGTTATGAATTGAAAATTTAAAAAAAACAGCTTCAAATGTACATATAGAACTTTAATTTCTTGTGGGTACAGTTCACTTTGAAGTTACTTACTGAGCTAATCTTAAGCTATATGCAATTTTTCTGTATATTTTTAAATGTCTTTAATAAAAGTATTTTATCTGGAAATTTCAGTAACCTGATGGTTTCCCATAGCATAAAATCTCTCATTGAATCCCATGCCTTCAGGATTTATTCCAGAATTCACAAAGCTCTTAAATTATTGTCTTAGAGTCAACTTCTGCCTTTGTTGTAGAGATACCTAGTCCTCTAATTTCTCAAAACTGCTAGAAGCTTCAGGAATATTCTTTTGTGACTTTGCCTTTGGCATGCAGTTTGGAACTATTAAATGACCTTTCCTTGCCCACTTAGCTAATTTTCCTCTCCATGAAGAATTTCCTTCTCCAGGAAGAAATCCATGAACCCCCAGCCAAGGTGAAATTTCTCTCCTTTGTATTCTGCTGACAAGCTTGTCAAGCCCAGGAAGAGCTCTTACAACTACTGGAAAAATTGGGTCTTACTCAATTACAGGTCCCAGCTCTAAGCACAATGGTTGGCACATAGAAAGCACATGATAAATGTTCCTGAATTAAATTATGAGCATATCAATTGGTTGAAAAAAACATAGATTAATTGTAAACAGCAAAACAATCAGCTTGTTAATGGCTGTGTTGTATTTAGGAATAAAAGAGTTAAAAGAGAGTTTCACTAAAAATTATAAAGAAACCAAACTTCAGATGTATGTTTACAATCATTAAAATTCAGACCACCTTTTTTCTAGTTCACTCAAAACTATTTCTTCTCTTGGGTATGTCTAAATGGATTTTAAGGAAATCACTATTTTTTGTTGGTGATGGTTATTAGACAATATTTCTGGGGGCAATTTGAAACTGACAAAGCTGAAGTGAAAATCAGTACTTTTTTCACTCTTCCAGAAATTGTATAAGAAATAAGTGACCCAAATCTGTACTTTTTTTTAAATCAAGGTCCTGATTTCTTTATCATTTTAGAGCATATTTCATGTGGCTAATCTATAAGCACTAATGAGTGAATTTAAAAGCTCTTATTTTTCTACTTCTGTCAAATTAAGTTTTCCAAAATGATATTTCCAAATTTTCTGAATGGCACATTAAGAAGAAAAAGTAGCCAACACCCTTTACTACAAGTGACTGATGAGACTATGCGAATGATCAATAACATTAATACTGCCATGAATTCTGCTGAACTTCTCAAAAAGCAAAGACCCCCAACATTAAGCTTGTGCCCCATTTTAAACATTTTTGATGAAAATACACTTTAACAGAACTCAAACATCTTAATTTGTTTGTTTTTATTGAAATAACACTGGTTTACCCCACAGTAGAGATTCAGAAATACAGCTCCCTCTCTCAATATTTGCATATACCACACCATGTCCTCCACCAATGGTCTAGTTAAATGTCTTGCAAAGATAAGCACACAGAACTTTTTCTCTGCAGTCATAATACTTATTGTATGTCACAGTAGCATTCCATAGCAGGGAAACAGATTAAACATCTTAAGAATAATCAGTTATTTGTCCCTAGAGCAATGCTTTTCTTTCCCAAACATGTTACCAGTATAGTTTGATGTATATAAAAAGGGGAGGCTTGTATAAAGAATATAAGGTTGGGGCCCTCCCTGGTGGTGCAGTGGGTGTGGTGCAGCGGGTTAAGCACAGCACTGAGAAGCTAAAGTCACTTCAGTATGAGTTCAGTCCCCGCCCCAGAGGTGATCCACATGGCATGGAGACCTCTCCTGACCCTCCCACTACTCCGCTCAGCAGTGTACTTCTTCAGTCGGCCTGTTCTGCTCCCCACTCTGTCTCTGGTGAATCCTCTCACCACCCCTGCACCTCTGGCCTATACCCCAGCTCTGTATGCATAAATAAATCAATCTTTAAAAAAAAGAATATAAGGTGTGTTTCAGCACTTAATGACTACCAGAAATGGAAGAGAAAGTGGCAGAGTCCCAGAATTATACATTATGGATCAAACTACTAGAACACTGAAACAGCTTCCTGTGCTCCTTTGCACATCTTCTATTGTAACTTTTTCTACAGATGGGCTTCTGCTGCAAGGCATTCTACCTGGTGAACTATGTTTCACTGAAGCTCCTGAAATTATTTATTACAGATAACGTTAGAAAAACAGACTCAGTCTGTTTCTCACTACATGTCTATGTTTCTCTAGATAGGTATGTGTTGCATGCATGTATAAAATTTTTATTTATGTCATATATATACATATATATTTACATATATTGGACTTAATAGATACCTATAATGATAACTGAAAGGATTTTCTGTCTTTATAAATAGACTTAATTTTAACTCAAAAAATTAGTCTTATTTTTAACTCATACATAGGGTTGTGTACACAGATATTCACACAAAGGTAACTATTTATATACACACATATAGAAAGATATAATATATATCAGACATACTCACATACATCCCCCTTGGGAAAGAAAACTTAACTGACCTTGCTTGGGTCAAGTGGACAGTTTTGATTCAAGCGGTATTGAGTAGATAACTAGTATGATGTAGCAACTGCATAACTATTGTGGGCTCTCCAACCCAGCAAGTTAAGAAGCTATCATATTGGCTTTCTTAAAGTTAAACTGAAAAGTCTAAATAAAATGCCAGGAAATGTGTATTTTATTAAGTCAAGGACAAAAGCTTTCTAAAAATAAGAAAATGCTACATGCCTGGCAATATTGCTGCTGACATTCAACAAAGATTAATCACTCTGAAGAATCGTTAATTATTTATATCATTCTATCCTGAAAATGGCATTCTTTCTCTCCTATTATCATACAGAGGCCTTTAGGGTTGGGACAAATCAGGAAGAATTCTAATCACAAACGGTGATTGTACGTTGATTAGAAATGAATTATATAGCAATTATTAAGAGAAATACACATTTTAAATATTTACGCTTTGCCTCACTGCTATCACATTCAACTTAATTCAAAGTAATTGTAGTTTTTCATAATCTTCACATTCAACATCTGGAAGATCCAGGAATTTCAATAAATGTCAGTTGGAATTTGAAATGCAGTTTCAAGCGCACTTACGGAAATACTTATATGATACTGTGGTAAGATGTTTGCATTGTTTTGAGGATAAAGATAGCAAAGAAGGGCCCTCCTTGTTGGAGAAACAGGTTAAGGCACAGCACTGTGAAGCTATCCACAGCCACTACAGCACGAGTTTGATCCCCGGCCAGGCAGGCGTCCAAAATGGCGCAGCAGACCTCTCCGATTTCACTGGCTGCTCCCCTCAGCAGTGTATTTCAGTACATCTGCCTGAATGAATGCCTGAATTCACACTGGTGAACCCTCTCACCGCCCCTGCACCTCTGACCTGTACCCAAGTAATGTGTTAATATTTTTTTTTTAAATTCAAAGAAAAGGAAAAATAGTAATCCAAATAAACTTACAAATGCAACAGAAGTAAAAAAGAACTAAAAGTAGATAATCCCAAAAACATAATATTTAATAGTTAATTGGGTAAAAATATCAGAGTAATTCATGCTGTAATTTCAACATATAGATTTAACAAATCTGTTATTTAAATACTTAATAAACTGCACATTATTTATTTTAGTAAAAATGAACAGTAGCCATTTTGAACTCATAGATGACATATATTGAGTATAGTAGAAGATTATTCAAGAAAGATATTTGGAAGCAGTGAGAGACCTTGAAAGGATCTCATGAGTAGATAGTATTTTAACAATATCTATTGATCTTATCAACGTACCTAGAATAGAAAGATTCCAAATGAGATGGTTTTACTTTGGAAAGTTAAAGTTTTGAGCTTATATTACAATCAACAATTTTACATTTTTGGATCTATTGAAAGGACAAATATTTAACATTCTTTGGTTAATGGTACTGTTTAAGAAATTAATATTGCAACATTCCTGTTACATAAACATGTATACAATATAAAATATATGTATATGATAAAGATTTTATTGAAAAATAATACACATAAGTATATATTTTATATAGCTATTTTATAAATAATTATTACTATATAATTTAATTAAGTAGATCCTTTGATACCTATGAATATATCTACCATGCTCACAGAGATACAGCTACTACAGTCTAACAGATTATTTAACTCAAAATATTTAAATAGTGGATAGAAAATGGTGCATTACTATCATTTCTTACTTTTTTTATGTATTAATAAAGCTAGAGAAACTTCTAGGAACACAGATGTTAGATGCAAGACTTAAATGGATACTTGATGATGGCTACAGTGAGTCCTCAGGCAAGTCAGAGATAACTGGGCAGCTTCAGGGACTTTAGAAGAGTTAAGGGAGGCTCCAGAGGTATGGACAATGAACCCCAAAGGGGTCTAGTCAAACACTCCTGGACTAGGGGCAACAGGACAATAAAGAAAAAAGTCTCAAAGATAAGGGCTGGAACACAGAGACCTAGGTCTGGGCACAGAGACATTAAGACAGGGAGAGCGACCACTATGAACTAGCCAATCCCAAAGAGACTGTGGAGCTCTGGAATCACTAGGGAAAGAAGTTGTGTATTCCCTAAGGCATGACTCCACTTGGGCTCCCTTGTCCCTCCCTGGCCGGGTTGCACCTGCCTGGGAATCCCCTCTTTATTTCTGTTCCCTTTCTTCTTAATAGACTTTTTCTTTTTCTTTCTCTTTTTTTCTTTCTTTTTCTTTCTCTAAAAAAAATCTGCCTCTGGGCCCTCCCTGGTGGTACAGCGGGTTAAAGCACAGCACTTCAGTGCGAGTTCGATCCCCGCCCCGGAGGTGACCCACATGGCGTGGCAGACTCTCCTGACCAGCCCGCTGCTCCCCTCAGCAGTGTACTTCGTCCATCTGCCTGTCTGCTCCCCACTCTGTCTCTGGTGAAGCCTCTCACTGCCCCTGCATTTCTGGCTTGTACCTCAGTTCTGTATACATAGAAAAATAAATCTTAAAAAAAAAAAAAAAAATCTGCCTCTGTCTCTTTGTTTGCTTGCCTGAGTGTTAGCAAAGTTCCTGTTGCAGCTTCATGAGACACCAGCCTGTGGTGGCCTAGTGGCCGGGACTCAACACTGCCCCTTCAGCTGGGATCTGGTCCTGGCTGGGAGAGGAGGCCTGAAAAGCTGACACTTTGATATCAAACAGTGTTTGTCTTAGCTCACAAAACAAAAGAATCAACAAAGACAGAGACATTATTTGCAATAAACAATAAAAATGAATGTAGAAGTTCTTATAAAGATTAGATAATGCATATTTAGTACATGATCTTCCGTGGATATAACAAAACTAAATAAGCTATGTATAGCCACTACCCTCTCTTTGATACTGGTTATTAAAACCTGTTTTCTGTTTCTTTGGTTTCTACTATAAGGAAATAAAATTTTGTTGTATTTAGTTTTAATTCTTTTAAATGCAAACAACCACAAATGGCTACTTAGGCATCACATCAGGCATCACAAAACTAGATTATCTCTCTTTGTTCCCCCACAAAGCATCATGGAATAAGCTGTCCAGGAAAGCTCTATACTAAACTAAGTGTACACATATGCCCAGGCCTGGGTTTTTGCTTTTTCTCCAATGTTAGATTTTTCCTTTTATCTGTTACTTTTTTCTCTTGGCATTTTTCCTTAATGCAAAATAATGAATTATGTATATAAATTTACAGCAGCTTAAATGAAAGAAGTTATTTAAAACATGTAACCACGGTTTCTGAAATGGTTTCTAACCTTTGCATTTAGAGAACAAGCTAAGAGGTGGCATTTGCAAAGATTTCCCAGGACATTACTACCATTAACTATTTAAGACATCTTCTATAGAGTAGTTAATAAAAAGTAACTTTCCCTACTCTGCAGCAAAGAAAAATTAGTCTTGTCATAACATAAATCAGGAAGCAGGCTTCAAGTCTGTTTCCTCTTATCTTTGTGTCATAGAACCTCCCTCCTGTCCAGCCCAAAGTGGCACTGAGGGGCGAAAGCAGCTCCCTACTCCTCTGCTCACATACCACTTGGGCCAACAGTAAGGTTCAGTTTTAACTACAGAGGCATTTAAAAGGGAGAAACATATCACCATTTAACTCATTGCTGTTGAATCTTTTTTTTTTCTGTCATGACACCTTCTGACTTCTCAACTCACCTACTCTTGCCCAGCTCACAGAGTCACAAGAAAAGTTATCCGTGGTGTGAATGCACTGAAGTGCTTGAATGACATGGGGAAGCCTAGGCAGTTGTACCTTCTCCAGTTAGAGACACCTTGGGCTGTGAAACCAGGCAGAAGTGGTCTCCGATGGTGTGTGTATTTACTACATTTCCTATCACCTTGGACAAGTTATTTGACTTCTGTGCATTTGTCACTATGTAAAATGAAAATGTTAATAATCACCTCAGACAATGTTCATTAGGGAATGTTAAATAATATACAGAATTTGTTACCGAGCACTCCCTGATAGCGCAGTAAGTTAAAGAGCAACACTTTAAAACTACAGGCAGCCACTGCAGCAGGAGTTTGATCCCTGACCAGGGAGGTGGCCCACATGGTGTGCAAGACCTCTCCTGACCCACAGCAGTGTATTTCAGTCAACCTGCCTATTCTCCCCACTCTGCCCCTGGTGAATCTTCTCACCAGCTCCACCCCAACCCCCTACATACCTCTGGCTTATACCCCAGTTCTTGTATACATGAATAAATAAAGCTTAAAAAAAAAGAATGGGTTACCCAGTTAGTTCTTAGCATAACACCTTCAAATGACCATTATTACAAAATTTAAAAGGAAAAGTATAGCAGTCATTTAGTAGCAATGAACTTAGGAAGTACTTATCCAGTTGGAATTGCCTGTTTAACTCCTGTTAAATTTTTGAATTCTACTATTTAATGAAATCTCAAATAAGCCATTTTTAAACATGAATTACTTTTATTGCACATTGTTTCCCTGAATGAATCCTAACCCCAAGATTAAAAACTCTACGGTTGCACTTAATCTTTTTCCCTGAAATGTAACACTACTTCCACCATTTCCACTATTGGTGGTCACTGGCACGCATTTGTCACCAAAGTAATTTTTCACTCCTTCCTTTCTGCAATTAGTGTACAAGTAAGTTCCATAACACTGACATGTCAAATCTACTATACTTTCTTTCTATTCCCAAAACTACTGCTTTGTGACAGATTCTTAATATCCTTACTAATGTCACTCTCATATCTGCTAAGAGGTCTCTACTGCCTCCATTTATGACTCCTCCAGTACCCAAGTGAGCCTTGTGTAATACAACCCAATCTGGCTGCTCCATTCCTTGGAAGCCTGAGGTTTCCATTGTTTATATCACAAAGTCGAATCTCCTAACTCCAGCACATAAAACTGCTCATGTTACAGCCCAGGCGTTCTTTTCATCTCTTACTGTGCTATGCTTTCTAGCTTTGCAAAGCTATTTAGCTTACCCAGCATCCCATGCCGCCTTTGATTGGAAGAAACAGAAACCCACCCAAACCTAAAAAGAGTGAAAAATGGAAGGCGAGGCTTCATGATAAAGATATGAACAGTTCATAATTCAAAGGCTTACATGTATCCCTCTGTTCATTTGTTCCATGAAGCATTATTCACAGTAGCCCAACTACGCTAACAATCTAAGTGCCCAAGAACAAAGGAGTAATTAGAAAAAGGTGATATGCATGCCCCTTCCTGGTGGTGCAACAGGTTAGGACTCAGCACTGCAAGCTAGATGCCAACAGTGTGGTCGATCCCAGGCCCTGGAGGCGACTCACATGGCACCACAGACCAGTCTTGTCTTGCCCACTGCTCCCCTCAGCAGTGTACTTCATAGATCTGCCTATTCTGCCCCCATCTGAGTCTCTGGTGTATCCTCCCATTTCCCCTGCACTTCTGGGCTGTACCCCAGTTCTGTATACATAAATATTATTTAAAAAAGAAAAGGTGATTACACACACACCCAATAGAATACCAGTCAACTAAAATAAATAAATTAAATAAATAGAAAGATGCAATCTTGGTGGTAATATGTATAGACTTGGGTGGGGAAATGCCAATCAAGACTAGAGATAAGCCCAGGAAAGCTTCATTTATATGTAGAATTTAGGGAAACAAAGGATGGGCTAGCAACAAACCATCAGCAAACCCTAGGAAACTGACTGGGGAATTGAGGATATAAAAGGAGGAGGGGAAAAAGTGGGAGAAGAGGGTACAGTGAGAAGGTGGAGAATTATTGAGGCCTCCTCCGTGGAGAGTATGGTGACAACATTCATCTGAGGAACTGGGATCCTATGGCTCTGAATCACATACAATTTCATAACCACTGTTACCTCAATAAAAATAAATAAATAAACACACAAATTATTTCCCAGGGGAAAAAAGGGGGAGAGCTCTAAAGTTCAAACTAGTAGTAGTGTGTGGCTGTGGCAGGCATGCTGACTACAGACCTCTCTGAGCTTCCACAGGGAATATAAATATATGCTCTACCTGTGCTGGAGGCAACTACTGATCTTACAAGGTGCGGAGCTTCCTGAGGACAGGGGGTGTGTTGCTTGTTTTGTGTCTCTACACTAGAAAATACTAAGCAATCTAAAAATAATTTTGTATGAATGAATATATTGTTGTTATCTCCCTTTTACAATCTTTCCTGTACCTTATAAAAATTAACCTCTCCCTTCCTTATACCTCTTTTAAATATCCTTGACATATGACTTTATTAGAAACTGAACTAGTGGTATATTTAATTGATTTACAAGTTTGGTTGAGTAAACCAACTGTATTATTTTTTAAAGGTGCCAAAAGAGTCATCACTAATTTTTCTGTGTTGGTTCAGGGTCATCTAAATATCCACTATAAACATGAGTTCTTCACAATCACCATTAGTAATTACAATGAGAGTGTAACTCCCTAATTTGTATGTATTTTGCACTTTCTGCTTTCATATGACAGTGAAGTGGCTAATTACTTTCCAAAGAGGCCAATTACATCCACTGTTAATTAACTGCATCCACAGGACTTCCCTGTAAAGACAAAGTTTCATGTATCAACAGTGAACTTTGTTTCATCTTTTGACATTAGCAGGCATGTTATGTTTAGCAAAGATGTGCTGTAATTTATGGAAGTCCACTCTATTATCATGATCAACTGGGGCAATGGGAAAAAGAAATCATTTAGGAATAGTTTACTTTAGGCAAAAATGAACAAATGGGGAGACCTATAACATAGTTAGTGTAAAGCTTTTTTTAAAAAATTTATTTATTTATGCATACAGTACTGGGGTGCAGGCCAGAGGTGCAAGGCTGGTAAGAGGATTCACCAGAGACAGAGTGGGAAACAGAATAGGCTGGTCGATGAAGTACACTTCTGAGGGGAACAGTGGGCAAGACAGGAGAGGTCTGTCGCGCCATGTGGGTCACCTCTGGGGCGGGGATCGAACTAGCACTGAAGTGGCCTCAGCCAGCTTTGCAGTGCTGCACTTTAATCCCCTGCACCACCATGGAGGACCCTCAAGTGTGAAACTTTTGTACTGTGAAAGAAGTCACTACAGAAACAAAAAGGTAACCTAGTGACTAGGAGAAGATATTTTGTACATAGTCTGACAAAGAGATAATACCCAACATATATAAGGGAATCATACAACTCAGCAAAAACAAGAACAACCTCTCAAAAAACAGGCAAATTGTACGTGTCCAAAGAAGACATTTAGTTGGCACAAAGGCACATGAAAAAATATTCAACTCCACTGATTATTAGGGAAATAAAAATATAAAACTACAAAGAACTATCACCTCATGGTTACGAGAATGGCTCATATCAAAATATGGAAATGGCATATATTTCCAATATATCTTGGAAAAGATCTAATGAAAAGATGTGGAAAAAAGAAAATGTCATACACTGTGGGTAGGACTATAAATTGGTGCAGCTTCCATGGGAAATGATATGAAATTCTTCGAAAAGATATCTAAAAATAGAAAAGCTGGTGTCCACACAATACTGCTTCTAGTATTTATCTGAAATCAACAGGAAAACACTAACCAAAAAGATGCATGTAGTCCTCTGTTCATAAGCTAGCCACACACGATAGCCACAGCATGAAAACCACCAAAATTTCCATTGCCAGATGACTGGATAAAGGGTATATATACTCTATGGAATAACATTCAGATATAAAAATGATGAAAACTTACCTTTTCCAGCAAAATGAATGGAAGTTTTGGGGTGAGTAAGTGAAATAAGTCAGAAGGTGAAAGACAGATACCACAGGGTTTGTCATTCTGGACTATAAGTTACTAAAGCAAAGAAAACAACACAAAATAGCTCTTAGACTTTAAAAAATATAGTGGTTACCAGGGGAGAAGTGGGAGAGGGGTGTGAGAAAAAAGTAGAGGGGTCAGTCTGGTAATGTGAATGGCACTAGAACTTTGGTGGTGGGTGTGGTGAGGTAACACACCTGTTTATGTGTGAAGAGCACCCCTGAAATGTGTATGGCATAGAACCATTAGGTAAATCATAGAACTTCATTTTAAAGAGAAAATAATGTGCTTCAAAATTTCTTTGTAACATTAAGCACACTGATCACATTGTTCTTTTGATAATGGTGGACACACATAAGCAACTAAGTAGAAGTCAGGGTAAAAACAAAGCATCATCTAGAATAATCAGTAAAAACAGAAAAGCTGTTCATTTTCCATGAAAAGGAAGTCCTAGACAAAATCAATTTGGTTAACACATGATCCACCTCAGACTCCCGGAAACCCCATAAAAAAATTCCCAGACCTGGGATTCCTCCACTTCCACACATGTCCCACCAAATTTGGGTTATAAAAATAAGCTGAAAGAGTAAGTTTCCCATTGCTAATTACCTAGACACAGGAAAACCCTATCTCAGTTCTGCCTAATGTGTGTGTGTTTTTTTTTTAAAGATTTATTTTTTTCATGCAATCAAGACTGGGGTACAAGCCAGAGGTGTGGGAGCGGTGAGAGGATTCACCAGAGACACAGTGGGGAGCAGAATAGGCAGAATGACTGAAATACAGTCCTGAAGGGAGCAGCGGGTGGCTCAGGAGAGGTCTGCTGGGCCATGTGGGTCAGCTCCGGAGCCAGGGATTGAACTCATGCTGAAGTGGCTGCAGCTCACTTGCAGTGCTGTGCTGTGCTTTAACCTGCTGCGCCACCAGGGAGGTCCCTCTGTTCAAGAGAGAAGTTATGGTCAGAGGAAAGAGAGTCATCAGAATGGAAGGAGACAGTTGGTCTTGCTACTCAGAATACTATTCTCAATGAGGAGGCATATCTGTTTCTAAGTAAAATGACAGAGCTATGAAAGATAACCCAACAGGAGAAACGAATAGGGCTGGGGGACTTTTAAGAGTAAAACTGTGTTCTCGTTAAATATCCTTGCAGAAGACAGTGTCTTCTCAGACTACCAACCACTCAACTACCCACTGGATTATTCAATTTAGTGAAAGGTCCTTGAAAATAAGGTTGAGGGAAAAAAGGGCAAGACACTTGAAACCTTATTTTAATGAATACATTCTTTTTTTTTTTTGGAAATACGACATGGCTTCGAGTTGAAGTGTGTAAAATTATTAATAAACAGCACAGAATAGTCAAAAATGATAAATTAGTTTACCATTTTACAGTATTATCCTAGTGGATAATCCTTGGAAGAATATAGGTTGAATTAATTTTTTAAAATTTATCATTTATGCATACAGAACTGGGGTACAAGCCAGAGGTTCAGGGGTGGTGAGAGGATTCACCATAGACAGAGTGGGGAGCAGAACAGGCAAATCGACGAAGTACACTGCTGAGGGGAGCAGTGGGCGGGTCAGGAGAGGTCTGCCAATCATGTGGTCACCTCCTGGGCCGGGGATGGAACTCGCACTGAAGCGGCTACCGTGACCTTGCAGTGCTGCATCTTAACCCCTTGTGCCACCAGGAAGGGTCAGGTTGAATTAATTAATGCTATAGATTAAAGGTATTAGAATCATAAGGTATTTTAGAGTACTAGGAAAGGAAAATAAATGGCTAACAGAAAATATACTCTATCATTAAATGTTATGGAAATGCAAGCTACAGTCACAATATGTACAACCCACATATTAGAATTACTATACCTAAAAAATTGCAAAGGAAACAAAATAGTGTGCTGGAATGGAGGTGATAAAATTAGAACTGTCATAAATGGCTGACAGGAGTATAGAGTGATTCAGCCACTGTGGAAGATTACTTATTGATTCTGCAAAAAGTTAAATATGGAATAACACATGATCCAGCAATGCCACTCCAAAATATGTATGGAAAAGAATCAAAAACAGATGTTAAAATCACCTTGTCAGCAATGTTCACAGCGGCATTATTCACAGTAAATAAAAAGAAACAACCAAAACAAATATCAACTGATGAATGGAAAAAAAAAACAAAATATGGAGTAACCAAACAAAGGAATAATGTGCAGCTATAAAGAAAGTACTGATGGACACTACGTCCTGGATGAACCATGAAAACATAACTAAGTGAAGTAAGCTAGACCAACAAAGCCACATACTAAGTCATTCCATGTACCTGGAACATCTAGAAGAGATAAATCCATCGTGACAAAAGCATACCACTGGCCACCAACACCTGGGTAGAGAGGAAGCAGGAAGTAACTGCTGAGTAGGTTCAGGATTTCCTTTTGAGGTGAAGAAAATCTCCTGGAACTACACAGAGGTGACAGCTGTACTATATAGTGAATTTACTATATGCCACTGAATTGCACACTTTAACATGAGTAAATAGTAAATTTTGTGCTATGTGTACTTTGCCACAATAAAAGAAGATATTAGAAAAAGAAAGGGGGTCCTCCCTGGTGGCGCAGGGTTAAAATCTCAGGGCTATCAAGCTGTTGCCAGCCACTGGGGCATGAGTTAGATCACCAGCCAAGGAGCTCAGACGCAGACCTCTCCTGTCTCATCCCCAGTTTCCCTCAGTAGTATATTTCAGTAGATCTGCCTGTTCTGCTCCCCACTCTGTCTCTAGTGAATGCTCCCACCCATCATACCTCTGTTCTTGTATGCATAAATAAAAAGTAAATCTTTTAATAAATAAGTAAATAAATGGAATAAGGAAACAGTCACTTTTAAATGAAAATAAGCCTCCCTAAAATGAAATCCCATTGTTCTGTTGTCCTCCATGGCACTTGCTAAAAACACCCCACCTTGGAAAGTCACCAATGCATCACTTCATGAAGCCGAGTCAACCTCACACTTTCCTGAGCCAGTGCTGGAGTGACAACGAGTCAGGTCAGTTTGGGGGCGCTTGGCAGAGTTCAGTCCTTTCCACGTTTTTCATTGCTCTACATTATGAAACAGGGATTTTAAAGGTTTGTTTCCCTTCAAGAAAAAGTGTTCTGGATTATTGAAAATTATCTCTTTAAGCTACTTTTAGAGAAGGATTGAAAAGGACGGTTTCCATAATTCTCTATATACTCTTCTCAGCATCTAAATGTTACCAGCTTTAGCTTGGTGCTGTGAACGATGATCTCATGAGTGAGATTTAATGTCACCCTTGGCCCTTGAGAGGTTCAATAATCACCTCAAAGAATCAGACCTGTACATCATGCTCACTGTAAAATCACTGCTCAGTACAGGAAAGGAAAACAAATGATTTCAATGATACTTGTGGATACTGGCCATTACTTTGTTCTGGGTAATACATCACGCTAGACCACAGTGACGTGCAGCCAGCACAAGTCACCATGATGCCTATAGTTAGGGTTTAATGTAAATTATTTTTACTTCAAGGAGAAGCAGCATCCATGTCTTTAGTTTGAAAGACAAACGAAAAGCGAATCTTACCATCTGGGTGCCAATGTGAATTTCTTTCAAACAGATGAAAGCTTAGCCAGTTAAAGAAATTCAGAAAAAAAGGAAGACCATGAAAGGGAAAAAGGTTTATGCTGTTCCATGAAATATGCCACCTAGCTTTCCAAAGTAGGCAGTTCAGATACTTAATTTTACATAGAAAAAAAATAGCATTTACAATATCACCTCTAAGTGGCTACAATGAGCTACACTAATGAAAAATGAAATGCTAGGCTCTAAGCTACAAAAATTAATGCCTGGAAGGTGAGTTAAACTTGAGCCACGGAATTGATAAAGTGGGCTTAGATTCCAGCTGTTAGATATGATAAGAACAGATAGGAAAAGAGAAACAGAGCCACTTGGGTAAGTGATAAATAAGCCGTGCTGGGACATAGTAAATAATGATAGTGTAAAATGCAAGATACAGTCAGAGCACAAAGTCCCTTAAATACCCAGGAGGAGCCTGAACACAGGCAAAGGAAAGGGGAGAAGCAGGTGTTTTCTTAGCCAGTCTGCTAAAATTGTCAGGTGAAGATGGTTTGGTAGTATATGATGCAGTATGAAGGGAGAAAAACGCTAGAGTCAAGGCAAGCTTCTAGAATACGTTAACTGCACAGAGATGAAAATAAGAAAATGGGGGAGATGTGAAAACAGAGGAGGCAGGTGCAGGAGGCAAAGCATGTCAACAATAATGCATCCTGACAGAGGAGGTGGGAGGTAGAAAATGATCAGAGAGTAGCAGAGGGGTCACATCTAGTTTCCTCTGGTAGGAATGAATGAGTAGGGAGACAATTGGGGTTAATTTTGTGGATGTTACGCTTGAGGCGAAATTAGGAACGCTAAGATGACTAGTCAAGAAAAATATTTCCTTCCCTACCAACCTCAAAGTATGTTGAAAGCAAAACAGGAGAACAGGTTTAGAAGTATTTTCTAAGTTTATGTAGCCTGTTTTACAAACAGGGCTTTGTTTAAAAAAATAAAAAAAGGTCCATTGTTATTTACATTAATAAAGATTACAATATGATATGATAAGGCTGAGATTTAAGGAGACAGATTAGATAAACTAAAGACTAGATAGACTACAGGGTGTCTCCTTGGAAGTTAAAATTACAGATGAGCATACTTGGTAGTATAGTTAAATAAAAAAGTGCAGTGGGCCTACTGTGATCATACCATATGAAAGAATAAATGCTGAAATCTTAATAGGATTTAATAGTCTAGATTAAACAGCCATGTGAAGATTTTGTTTATTTTAATCACATTTGAATTTGAAGCCAGTGAAATACAATATTTATATAATAGACAGCTCACTATATTTTATTTTTTAATTATTATTCTGCCATATACACAAACACACACACAAGCTAGCAAAATTTTGATAGCCAAAGCATCGTGGTATGCAAAGCAAGGTTTCAATCACTCTTTATCAAACTAACATGATTTTATTGATGTGTGTGTGTCTAAGTGTATAAGAAGATATCAGTCGGAGATCTATGAGATGTATTTCCTTGCAATACAACAGTATCTAATTAGAGGAAATTACTCAGTTGATTTACCCAGTTAAAGGGTAAAGGAAGCTGATTATCCTTATCTTGGATAAGTAAATTAAAGCAGTTAAATGATATAAAGACTGAGGTAATGCCTTGGGTGAATTAATGGCTAAGAAAATCAATAGTCTATAACTTCTGGTTGGTAACAAGATTTAATTTAAAGCTTACAGCAGAACAAAGTTGTTTTGCACAAAATCCCTCTCAGAAATAGATTGTCTTCCTGAAAAACAATTCATTTCAGACTTGTGCTTTCTCATTATTTAACACTGATAGACCAATATAGTGATGACTATTCTAATTAGTACAGTTTTTGAAGTACACTATCAAGTCACACACATGAGTTCACTGGAATGTTACCCTAGAAACTGAGTGGCACACATACAAAATGTGCAAGCGATTTTTCAATTTGCACAATATACAGCAATGAGCATGTGCAACCTTCAGGATGGAAACGGAAGTTAAATACCATTACTGTTTGACAGAGTGATTTTATCACATATCAAAAATATAGTAGCATTTAAATTAGTTCATCTGGAATAACCTGAAGACACACAATGCTGATGTAAAGATAATGAACAATGGAAAAAGAAAGTCAGAGGTATGCTGTATATGCTAATTAAGATATTTTCAGAAAAAAAATCATACATTGTAATTTTGAATTTCACACAAGTTTCTAGTCCTTAATTTACTTGCCTCATACAGAGTGCTTCCTCTCTTTCCCCCAATGTCACAAGCATGTCTGTTTGTACTGAATTGTGCAATTATCTCTCTCCTCCAGAACTCAGCTTCCTGCTCTACTTAGCCACCCTAGTGATTTGCAAAGGTCAATTTATGTCAACTAAGAATTTAATGTCATAATTTACAAAGTGTATGTCAGCAGTTATGGTCTTTAACAGAAGACTGGAGGACAGCATAAGAGAAGAGAATATACAAAAATCCCCAACTGCAATGCATTATTGAAAGGTTTACCATTTGCACATATTTATTTTGTATTCACCAACACAACACAAATGCTCAGAGATATGATGCATATACTTTTCAGCCTAGGATTTCACTCATCCTTAAACAATGTACAGGTTTATTTGTGGGCTCTCAAATCTAGCCCATCAGTTTGTTCCAGTTTCATACCTTTTTGATTATTAGAGCTTTGTAGTATTAGCTTGGGGGTGTGAGACCACCATTCTTGTTTTTGCCAGGACTGCTTTAGACTGCAGTGAGCCTAAAAATTTAGGGTTTTTAGTAATTCTATATGAATTTTAGTATTGTTCTATTTATTTAAAGAAGGGCACTTAATCTATGTCAATGGAGCCAAGGGTATATGCTGAAAAAATAAGTCTCTTCAGCAAATGGTGTTGGGAAAACTAGATAGCCACATGTAAAAGAATGAAACTAGATCATCATCTCGTACCTTACACAAAAGTTAACCCGTGGGCTGCCCTGGTGGCACTGGGGTTAAAATTCTCAGTGCTCTCAAGCTATCCACTGCAACCTGAATTCAATCCCTGGCCAGGGAGCTGACCCACATGACACAGCAGAACTCTCCTATCTTGCCTGCTGCTCCCCTCAGGAGTATGTTTCAGTGGATCCGCTTGTTCTGCTCCCCACTCTGTCTCTGGTGAATCCTCTCACCCTCTGTACCTGGCCTACATCCCCGTTCGTGTATGTATAAATAAAATAAATCTTTAAAAGAATACAGTTAACATAATGTGGGCTAATTGTATGGCTGGATATAAGACACAAAACCATAAAATACATTGAAGAAAAAAAGGGAAGATGCTCCACACACTGGCTTCATAAATGTCTTATGGGATTCATCTCCAATGTCAAGAAAAGCAAAAGCAAATATAAACAAATGGGAGGCATCAGACTAAGAAAGTTCTTCACAATGAGAGGAACTATCAACAACAAAGACACCTTCAGTAGGAGAAAATAATTGCACACAACACTTTTGACAAAGGACTGATATCCAAGAACAACAAATGATATATACATCTTAAGAGGAAAACAAATAAACCAATCAAAAAATGGGCAGCAGAGCTAAATATCCACTTCTCTAAAGAAGACAGACAACAGGTACATGACTGTCATCATCACTGATCATCAAGGAAATACAATCAAAACCAAAATGAATATTATCTTACACCCACGAGAATGACCCACATCAAAAAGGTCAGAAAAAAAGACCTTTGGAAAGGATGTGGAGAAGGACGTAGACTGGTCCAGTTGTGATGGAAAACAGTATGATTTATCAAAATATTAAAAATGGATCTACCATATGAACCAGCGATTCCACTCCTAGGTATCTGTCTGAAGAAAGCAAAACAGTAATTTAAAGGGATATTTGCACTCCTATGTTTATTGTAGTCCTTTTTACAGTAGTCTAAATACTCGGGCCCTCCCTGGTGGGACAAGGGTTTAAAGCACAGCACTATGAAGCTCTCTGCAATCACTGCAGCATGATTTTGATCCCTGGCCAGGGAGGTGACCCACATGGTGCAGCAGACCTCTCCAGTCTCCCAACTGCTCCCCTTAGCGGTGTATTTCAGTGGATCTGCCTGTTCTGCTCCCCGCTCTGTCCCTGGTGAATCCTCTCACACTCCTGCCCCTGTACCTCTGACCTGGTCCCCAGTTCTAGTATGTGCAGATAAATAAATCTCTTTTTAAAATATTCTAAATACTTAAGGATAAAGAAATGGATCAGGAAAAAAAAAAAAAAAACACGGGATTTACATGTACAATGTAATACTACTCAGTCTTAAGAAGGAAAAGATAGGCCCTCCCTAGTGGCGCAGCGGGTTAAAGCACAGCACTGAGAAGCTAAAGCCGCTTCCGTATGAGTTCGATTCCCGCCTGCCCCGGAGGTGACCACATGGTGTGGCAGACCTCTCCTGACCCGCTGCTCCCCTCAGCAGTGTACTTCACAGATCTGCCTGTTCTGCTCCCCACTCTGTCTCTAGTGAGGCCTCTCACTGTCCCTGTACAAATAAGTAAATCTTAAAAAAAAAAAAAAAGGAGGAAAGGATAAACCGCTGCCATTTGTGACAATGTGGATGGAACTGCAGAGGGTAACATAAAGCTGAATAAGTTAGACAGAGAAAGACAAGTAGTTATAAGTGGAATATATACAGAACATAACAAAGAGTCAATCAAAATCAAACCAGAAATAAACTCCAACTGCAGAACTGAGGCAATCAGAGTAAGGGACACACGGAACATGTGGGAGGGCTGTTGAAGCACTGGTGAAGAGCAGTATGAACATCTATATTTATAGAGGTTTTAACCTACAACTTCTAGAGCAGATACAAAGATGCAAATCTATTTTACCTCAATGAACATAATTCAGTTGGAAAATGTGATAAAATTTTGTTACTTATAATATATAAATAGAATCGAAGCCTATTGAAGCCAGGGAGTTTATCTCATTTATTTTCACTTATAAAGGATACTGGTGCTTGCCAATGAATGTTAATTGAATGAACGCTTATATAAATATTTGTTGAACTTAACAACACTAAAAAGTTCTTTTATTGGGGACTCTAATCCTAACTTTCTGTTTCCCATTAACACTGCAATATATCTGAGTTTCCACAGGCAGAAGCCCTCTCAGAAAAAATTATCATGTAATTCTAGCTAAGACAATAACTAAAAAAGAAAACAGTCTGGGTAGACAACTATTTATATTAACCTTTCATAGAAACAATTCACTGCAGATTCTGCAGAAAGTCTACTCCCAACCTCCATACATGTGGTGAGATAGCTTGAGAAAAACGGCACTGGACACTTACTTAAAACAGCAAGGAAGCCCTCCCTGGCGGTGCAGCGGGTTGGGACGTGGCACTGCACGCCAGTCGCAGCCACCTCAGTGAGAGGATTTGATCCCCGACCCCGGAGGTGAAAACATAGCGCGGCAGACCTCTGCTGACCCGCCTGCTGCTCCCCTCAGCAGTGTACTTTGTCAATCTGCCTGTTCTGCTCCCCGCTCTGTCTCTGGTGAAGCCTCTCACCGCCCCTGTACTCCTGACCTGTGTCCCAGTTCTGTATGCACAAATAAATAAACCTTAAAAAAAAAAAAAAAACCAGCAAGGAAAACTTACTTTAGAAACACCAACTGTAATAGTGACCAAGACTATTGCAAATCTGCTGAAATAGTCTTTTGTTTTTAAACACTGAGGAGAGCTATGACCTAGTGGGGAAGGACTGGAGCGATTAGGAAGTAGGATGAGCAAAGTGATCAGGCCACCTGTTTGCTAGTTGGCAGGTATCACATTAGGCTGCTAACCTCCTACAGAGACCAGAAGACAGAGACTGTATCTTTCTTGACAATTACTTTTCAAAGGGAAGGACCCTAGGTCATAGAGAAAGACATCTGTAGGTCATAAAGCTGTCAAGAGCCTGGTAGAAGACTTACATGTCACAAGCACAGAGAAAGAATTTACAATGGATTTTTTTTTTTTTTAATACAGATGCTCCCAGAAAAGGTTGGAAGCCAACAGACAAGAAGTCTGTCTGAAATTTAGTGAAGTTGAAGCAGTTATTAAGGCTGTTCTGGTCAGTGCACTGAGGGAGACCTTAGAATCTGAGTTCTGCCACTGGTGAAGACCTGAAATATAAAACTTGGTAAGACCTTGTTCCTTGGGTGTCGTTTATACAGAAATATGCCCTCCAAGTTGCTTTGACTTCATTTAGCCTTCTATTTACTGACATTGTGTCAAGAAAGATTCTGTTGAGTGATCACAGCTTTTTAAAATCCAAATACATTTAAGATCAATCATTCAAAAAGCAGTGAGAGTACATTATTGCACATGAAGTTGAAAACTAGTCTTCAAAAGACTTAGGTGGAAGTCATAAAGAAACTCAACAACCTTGCTCAAATCAAGACCTCCCTGGTGGCACAAGTTAAAGCGCAGCACTGAGAAGTCAGCTGTAGCCACTTCAATGCAAGTTCCATCCCCGGCCCCAGAGCTGACCCACATGGCTGTCCTGTCCCGGCCGCTGCTCCTCTCCACAATGTACTTCCTTAATCTGCCTGTTCTGCTCCCCACTCTGTCTCTGGTGAATCCTCTCACCGCTCCTGCACCTCTGGCCTGTACCCCAGTTCTTATGCATAAATAAATATATATTTTTTTAAATTCTGACTTCATTTTCTGTTATCGATCTGATCATCTGCAAGTTATTCACACCATTGTCTTTGTGTCCTCCTCTATAGCAAAGAGGTATATAGGGGCTATTAGGATAAGTATATTACCATTATTAAATGCTTAGAAGTGTGTCCCACAGAGAACTATTTCTATTGGTGATTAAGAAATAGAATAATATTTAACACACCTACCCAAAATAAGATATATAAAAACTTTTCAGGTTTGTTCAACATGAATTGGGATTTCAAACGATTTGCTGTTTTGCTTTTGCACTTTGATAGCTGGTTCTATTTACCCTGTCATCAATTCTGTAAGCTTCATCAATCAGAAAATGTTTTTACTGAAATCAGTGGATTGTATTCCTTCTTACAGTGATATTAAATATTTGGCTTTTTATCAACAAACTAAGAAAACATGGAATAAAACAATATTTCCCACAGAAGCCATAAATATAACTGCATGGTCATGAAACAAGACATATTTATGATAAAATGAACTTAAAAAAAAAAACTTTAAGATAAGAAAGAAGACCATTCTCTTGTGCTGACTTTGCCAGAGGTGAAGTACTGAATTCCTCTCTCAAGGAAATAAATAATGTAGCACAGAAACACAATACATCATTGTAAGTAGGACAAATAATTACAATTTAGAATTACATGCAAACCTGTTGCAGGAAATAAGGAAAAGATACACAACATAATTAAAAATATTATCAAAAGTCTGAAAAGTGTGTAAATAAATAACATAAGATAGCAGAATATGCAGTAATGAACAAGTTATTTAATTACTTCTGGACAAATAGCATTTTATGTTTAAAAAGTTTATATTCCTATTTTATTTTAATTTAAAAGTAAGGTATTTTTTTCTTCCCTGGACCATTATCAACATTAACAATACTATTATCCAAGAATTAGATAATAAAATCTATTTTAAAATATGATTTTGAAAAAAGCTATAAAAGTAAGAAGACTAACTTAAATTTCTCTTTCTGGGAATATCCTGAAAATTTTCGTGTACCCCAAAAATCCAATGATACCAGTGAATATATTAAAGACGTACATTTAAAAGTAAAGTTGGAGATGAAAAGGCAATGTTAAGAGAACAGAAACAATAGATACAGAAATTACTGAAATCAGCAGTATCTCAGGGCATTTGATGATGCTCAGTAAGAGCTTGTATTATAAAAAGCAATAGTTTGAACAGAGACAACCCTTAAAGTGTGTACCTCTTCTGAGGTCTACTCTTAGAAAAAAAATGTAAATTAAAAAAAAAAATGACTGCCAAATCTGTTGACTGCTGTGTTGGTATGAGTACAGCAAAACAGATGTTGCTCTCTCTTGACAGTTAATATGCCAAAGTCAGATCATGGACAGCATTTAAATGCTTACCGACCACTTGTTCTAAAAACCCTAAATTAATAAATCACTTAATTTAAATCAAAATACCGGTCTTGGGTAAGCACACCTGGTACATGGCAAAAGCCAACCTCATAGGGACTCCCACAACATGTCTAAATCTATCAAATTAAAAAGAAGAAAAATAAACAAGGCATCATGTAAGTGATCAAAATAGCCAATTGCCCAAATGTACCTTCAAACTCTTCTGATATTATAATTCTCAGACACTAAGTATAAAATACAGCATGTGTAATGTTTCAAAGACAAAAATGAAAAAATCATCATGGGCAATGGAGAGGCCACCTAAAATGATGAGTTAGACTATAAAAAATAGAAGTTATGAAGATGGAGTTTATCCAGATTAAAAAAAAATTAACTACATAATAATGGTGAATTAAACCACAGAAAAATAAATAAGGAGAATATGAATGATTTACAAAATAGCTTAGAAGAAATTATCAGAAAGTCAAAGAGAAGGGGAGGAGAAAGCAAGAAAGGAAGATAGAGAATAAAATAAGAAGTAAAACCATTTGAGGAGTCTGAGAGGTTTAATGTTATTACTAGCTGAAGTTACAAAAGAAAAGAACAGAGTTTTGGATAGATAATTCAAAGAGATAATAGCTGAAATTTTCCAGGAATTAAATAAAATAGATAAATGTCCAGAACTAGAATGCACAATGAATTCCAATTAGGGAAAGTAAAATGAAATGAAAATAAAAGGGACCACAGAATTGAATTCACAAAGAGTCATTTAAAATTAACAGATATTGTAAAAGATCAACAACAACAGACTTTCAACAATGGTACAGCTACAGGACATATTGGAGAAACTAGAAGATTATACCAGCAAGGTCTGAGATGGAAAAACATGAGAATGGAAAAACAGCAAATGTGAGCATTAATCTAAATACACTGCTTTATTTTTAGACTGCTTTAAAAAACGTAACATTTATTTTCAGCAGTATTAGATACCTTGACTGACACACCAACAAAAAGCTATTGGAAATGCAGGGGGAAATACTTTTTTGTTGATTAAAAAAAAAATGCTCTGTACACTGTAAAGGATTTCAGAAGCCAAAATAAATAAGTGAAAGGGTAAGCCTAGACTCTTGTGCTGGAATCTCTAAATAAGATGAATAAAACCATGAGTTCTAAACTTGACTTTTACTTAAAGGCAGTTGCCTAATTTTATATCCATGACTTATGTTTTCAGGACCTTCCAGAGCTTAGACATGTAGAGAAAAGTCCAGAGTGTATTGAAATTTTAAGATCTATGGAGCGAAACCCTCAATCCAAAAGGCTGTGCCATCAAAGTAAGGAAGTTCCGGAAGCACCGATACAAACCCAGAGTGTTTGTATCAAAGAAAATCATGAGCCTTTAATGCTGTCACTGGTCAAAGGAGAACCCCACACCCAACAATGAATGACCACATGAAACTGTTTCTCACATAAGTTTGTAGCCTGAATCCAAATAATCTGGGAGAACTGAACATTCTCACTCTGAGAATTTCATGTAGGTGGCAAGAAGCTATCAGAGGTGGCCTGCCAACAGAGGTTGCCTGCCATATTGATAACAAATCCCTTAAGGCACTCAGGTATAAATCTCTACCAGGGAGTCTCACCTGCAGAAATGAAGTGATCCTGTGTTCCAGGAGTACCATCTTGTCCCTGGAACAATGGACTCTCCCACAACCATAAAATACAATTTTCATTTAGCTTTCTATACAAGATTTTATATATTGAGTGACTTCTAAAGCTGGCATTTATTTCTATAAAAGGAAAAATGTACAATAGCTGTATAACATCAAAGATACCAACTTTACTATAAATTTATATGATCAAGCAGCCATATGTTCAAATTCTTTCCCCTCAGAAATCACCCCCAAACTGAAGCTTCAAAAGTTGTTTTCCACTTTTAAATTACTGTATTTTAAATAGTCACAAGTGATTCTGAATGCCAAGAAATGGGTGTCTCTATAATTAATGAGAAAGAAATACCTTTCACATTGCATTGGCAGAGTTGCTTATGCTAATTTTCAATAATTAAAGTAGTGTGGCTATTAGATAATGCTCTAAAATCTAAATATCATCCTGTTCATATTTGTTTTTCCTCAATATGTTTTGACAATGACACTTTACCACAGAACTCATTCAGAAATGCAGTGCCTTAAATGCCATATTAAATATAAGGTTTTTGTTGCTGTGTTTCCTTTTTTCTTAACATAAGTCCCGAGCATGATATCTATGGCAACAAAGGCATTACCGGAAGAAAATTTAACTCAGCAAACAGAATTTGTGTTAAGAAGCCAAATAACACTGAAATACTCTTCACTCTACTTAGACATGTCAGGGACATACTTTATGAAATTACTGTAATAAGTGAAGACAATTTAGAAAAGGGTCAATTTTTCTCCTTTTCAACAAGAAAAATGGTAAAAGATAAATAAATGGCTGAAATGATTAACAAGTAAACAGTCTTTAGTGCAATACACAAAAGAATGGTAGCAAACTCACCTTTCTGGTCTTAAAATACAGGTAAAACGCCCTCCCTGGTGGCGCATCAGGTTAGGCACAGCACTGCAAGCTAGTCACAGCTGCTTCAATGCAAGTTCGATCCCAGGGAGGTGATTGACATGGTGGCAGATGTCTCCTGACCTGCCCGCTGCACCCCTCAGTAGTGTACTTTGTTGATCTGCCTGTTCTGCTCCCCACTGTTTCTGGTGAATCCTCTCACTGCGCCTCTGGCCTGTACCCCAGTGCTGTATGCATAAATAAATAAATTTTAAAAACATGCATACATATACTGTAAAAAGCTTGGAAGCTAAGGGGGTAAAGAAGGAGTAGCAGAGAGAGCCTTCAGACCATGATGCTGATTGAATAACTTGTGAATCACCCTTTAAAGTTCTACAAGGCTAGAAAAAACTCCTGACAGAGAAAGAATTCAATAAATGTTAGCTGAGTGATAGAATAAATGAGTTATTTTGTGGGGAGGAAATGGAGAGACAGAACTCTATACATACATGTGCATACATACATACATGCATACAAACATACCAATGTTTTCATTGCCACAGTGGCGGGAGAACTGACTGGAGTAAATTTTGTTGAATGGGCTCCCTCTAGGCATAAGCTTTCTTAGTAAGGCTAAACAGATTGAAGAAATATATCTATTTTTATGGTGGGTTCTGAGTAAGCACTGGTTGATCATTACTGAGTATAAAAGATGAACGAAAGATATGATTACCTGACAGAAACAGTGAGGTAGGGGAATGATCAAGGGTCCTGGAAAACTAAGGGAATCACGGACTTCTGGTTCATTATGTTTTACAACAGAGCACCAAACAGTATATAAAACAGCATCCATTTGATTATATTCATGGATTCTATGAGTTAGGGATCCCACCAGAACATAACGACGACGTCTGATTTTTGCTTCATGATCACTAGCATCTCTGTCAGATGTTACTAAGTCAATATTGAAGTTACAATTCTTAGGTTTTTGCTTCTATCTCTCATGATTTTTTTTTTCAAAACAATTACTTTAGTTCATAATATACAGTCATTGTTATTAGTTAACTTATCATTTTGTCTTCTGATGATGACTTTTTATATTGTTCAAAGTCACCTGAGCAACAATATGCCTTTGATATGAATAAAATTCTTTCTGAAACCTCAAGTCAGATTTGAGAAAGGTTTAACAGATTACTAAGCAGAAGCATCATTAGTAATTGTCAAAGTATATTAACATTTTCAACACAAAATATCATTAAAGTCCTAATAACCCTTACTATTTTTATTTTTGCTTTTACCAGTAATCTCTATTGATTATATAAGCTTCCTCTAGAAGTTGTATTATTTTAATCATTTCAAGTCATCCAATGTGACTATAAGTAAAAGTAATTTAATTCTTGTTATTTTCCTCTCAAGAAAACTTTGGTGTTCCTTCCAAAGAGCAGAATTTCCAAAGACAATCATTTATTTTTATAGTAAATTACATCCTCTCCTGCTACTTATTTTTCACTATGGTTTTGGAACCTAGCTGTTTTGTAAACCTGTCCATGTTAATTCAATTTAAACACTGCAACTTTGGGAACTGGAATTTTATTGTATGTCAAGATATCCAATTATAGGGAACCAGGAAATGTTGCTATTGTTGTAGATGAATGCTTGAAAATACACAGTACTAATTAAAATGTGATTTAACTTATACAAAGTTTAAAAAGATGGGCAAAAATATGACTTTTTTTTTTTCAGAAAGGGGGAAAGTACCAAAGAAAGGTTATAGTTCCCTGAATTTTCACTGTCCTTAGGAGAACCAAGAAACACTTTCTTAACCCTAAATAGATAGCCGTTTCTGAATTTCTTTTCCATGAATGTCATTTTATCTGCCTCTTTAAGAAGAGAATAACTAAGCTGTCTTTCATTCTGTGCAAATGAAGAGTCCACTAAGATCTAAGTGTCTCCCATAACTAAAGCCTCTTGTCATAGATAAGCCATTCCACCTCTGGTTACATTAAGTCTAATTAGATTAGAAGCTGACTCTAGAAGGCCAATTAAAAGGCCAATGAAGTCTAGGCTGATCATGAAGAAGGTCTCCTACCTCTGAGGTGACCTGGCCTAAAACTCTGCTCAACAGGAATACTTTAGAAGTAGTGGTAAGACATTGACTAAATCTTTTGGGCTTCCAGTAGTCACTAAAATATGACATTGTTTCTCTACGTGACAGTTGGGTAGCTCAATTCTGGGGATGCATAATTATAGAGCAACTAGTAGCTTCAAAGGGGGAAGGTTATGCAATAAATATTCTCTCACCAGAATCCAAAGTGAGATTCTGCCTCATTTTAGGGCATACTTACTGCAAAGTACTGATGGATTTACTAATCCCTTGTGCTAAGGGTCAAAAGACCACCTTCAGGTTCAAAACTCATTAGAAGGATTCAGAAACATCAGCACACGTTTTTAATGGGCCTACACTATGTAAGAACATTCTGTGTAGCATATACAACATTCTTAGTTCCTGGAAGGATAACAGGACTTTAGCATAAGGCACATGGGTACAATGAGCCACCTTCCCTACTTATGGAATAGAAGAAATATACCAATAACCCCAATTCCCAAGCACAAGCTAAATGCACACCCCTCCCTTAACAAAGATTTCTGTTCCGAGATAAATGACTCGGAATAGAAATTTTCACTTTCTTTACAAGTTTTATTCCTAAATCTTTAATAATACTGATTACATCCCTATGGTAACAAGCACAACAATGTTTCATTTATATAAAATTCATTACAACTAGTCCATGGGTGAGGAATTTGCATTCTATTGCTTTATACTATTTAAAATAATACCAAAAGTAACCTACCTGGTCCAGATGTTTATGCATGCATACATGCACATTTACATTCATTTTATAGGTAGGGAATTATTTTAAAAAATGGACAGAGGTGCTTGTGACCCAGATGGGTCCTGCCTCCCTAAGATAGCATAGAATGTGTCACCCATCTTTTAAGACAGTCCTCAAAATTTCCCTTGCAAACCCATGTTCTCAATCCACAATCCAGACAATCTGACCCACTACGCACCATTATTCCCTTCATCCCATGATGGGTTTGGGACTGGACTGAGGACACAGGCATGGCAGGGCAGGCAGTGGGACTTGCCAATACAAAACTGTTGCTCATATACCAGGGGACTTTGGGCTGCTGCCCTGTTGCCATCCCATTTGGGCTGAGGATGAAACTAACTCAGGTTAGTGACTGAGTATTTAAAATTAAAAAATTGTCAATTTTAACAGTTGACTGTATAAAAAAATGGCTGATAGTTTCCATCAGAACATAATCAAGAACTATATTCTAAATTTTAGAATATATTCTATATTTGCAATGAAACACTGTATATGTAAATTATACTAGATGTTATGTTACTGTTTCTTGCTATATTATATCTCAGTTTGTGAGATCACAACTTTCCCATTTTGAAAACAACATGGGACTACACTTGAGATTTAAGCCCTCATCTGGAAAGGAAATGATGAAGTGAAGATACTGTTTCCCTGAGTTTTGTACATAAGGAGCTCCCTCCTATACTTCTGTACAGCAGAATTCGTTTCTCCCCTCCCAGCTACTTCACAATGAGGAGAAACTTAACTCTTTAGTTTCTTTTTTCCTAAGACCATAGAAAAGGTGTAATTATAATTTTATTGACTAGTCTTTATAATAACTTTATCTTACCTACATCAATAAATTGAAAATAAATTGAAAGATGAACAACTGAAAAATGTTCTATCACTTTCTAAATTATGAGAAAACCATGAGCAGAGGAAGATTTGCACAACTTTCCTTTATTCCACTTCTTGATTTAGAAGATGAGGCACTTTCACCACAATAATAACTTCAAGAATATCTGTTAACTAAATCTGGGTTGACACTCTTACAATCTTCATAGTTCCTAACAGGGGTGATGCCTTTATTAGTCCTAGAAAAGCATACCTTAGATAAGTACATACAAGTAGCAAAAAGAGATCTAATTTCATAAGAAGACCTTAACCAAATGATGGTGACTAATAACATTCACTAAGTTTAAAAAAATAACAACTGACTGGGCCCTCCCTGGTGGCGCAGCGGGTTAAAGCACAGCACTGAGAAGCTAAAGCCACTTCAGCACGAGTTCCATCTCCAGCCCTGGAGGTGACCCACATGGCACAGCAGACCTCTCCTGACCCGCCCGCTGCTCCCCTCAGCAGTGTGCTTCGTTGATCTGCCTGTTCTGCTCCCCACTCTGTCTCTGGTGAAGTCTCTCACCGCCCCTGTGCCTCTGGCCTGTACCCCAGTTCTATATGAAAAAAATAAATCTTTTAAAAATAAATAAATAAATAACAACTGACTTTAATTTTCCCTACCATTTTGGGCAGTAATTACCCTCCCCAGATTTTTTAAGAATTACTGTACTAAGGTACCTGGTGGCGCAAAGGGTTAAAGTGCAGCACTATGAAGGTACCAATAGCCACTGCAGCATGAGTTTGATCCCTGGTCAGGGAGGTGACCCACATGGCGTAGCAGACCTCTCCTGTCTCACCCACTGCTCCCCTCAGCAGTTTATTTCAGTTGATCTGACTGTTCGGCTCCCTACTATGTCTCTGGTGAATCTTCTCACTGCCCCTGCACCTCTGGGCTGTGCCCCAGTTCGGTATGCATAAATAAATAAATATTGAAAAAATAAAACTATTGAGCTAAAATACCAATACAGAATTGTGTTCTTAATAATGAGTATTAATATCTAGAACTTATTTTCCATTTGAAAATTGTCTTGAGAACACAAAAATAATGACATGACCTTAAAGAATGAATACAAAATGCTCTAACTTTACAACTCTAGTTGTGTCATCTAAAGCTTCATAAAATACACTGTCACTATGAAGCTTGGGCCTTGCACCATTCACATGGTTAACTGGGAAGTTCTCTGCCCTTGACTCACCCATCAAGTCTGGAAAGGTGTGTAAAGAATGCTTGTCATCTAAATAAAGCTGGAGTTAAGTAACTTTTTGCCTGAGTAGAAAACGTAAGAAGATTGAAGCACAAATAGTAATCCATCTCAACTTTTATTTAGATAATAGAAAACTTCAAAATAATTAGAAAAATACAGCAAATAATTCACCCTAACAATGGCCTTCCAGTTTGAAGGGTACACTAATTCACATCTCAGTTTTCTTGCCACTCAAATTACAGCACCTCCCAAAACATTAGAAAAGCATCACCCGGCCTCCTCTACCCACCACTTCTGAAAAATTTCCCTGGAAAACGCAAGACGCCTTATGTTTATACATTCTGGGAAGGATGTTTGCCAAACTAGAGAGAGTCCTTATCCTTATCTGCAGCCATTTCCCCAGTATCATTATGAATGGCTGTCACAAATACCACAGATTTGCAGGTCCATACAGAAGGGAAATGTCACACTTGCAGGTAAAAAATAATATTAACTTAAAGTTAACAAGGAACTTGTTAACTTGTTGGAATGATTTGATGAGTTAAATGCATGGTCAAAATAAGCTTTCTTATTTGATAGGGTGGCTCCAGAAATGAAGCCATATGTAGAGTTAAATTTACATGAGCTATTTTTCATCTAAGATTGGGCGAGAGACTTATGAAGTGATAAAGGAGATCTTCCAGTGGTATTACTAACTTTGGGGGACTTTTCTTTTCTAGGTCTGCCCAGAGTAAAATAATTAGTCAAAAATTTCTCCTGAATTCACTGTAGTTACAACTTTTCAGGGGATCTTACTCTATTCTCCCCAAACTAAAGTTAAATCTTTCTTACTTCTCTTAGCTTTCAAATCTCTTTAACTATAGAAGTTTTACATTTTTCAATTTAAAACTTAGTAGTACAGAGACAAGAGTAAAATAGAATAGTTTTCTCTGTGTATTATCACTACATGTTCAATATTTTCATAAGCAAATCAACTAATATGTACTGTTTGTTTTACTCCAAAGTGGTCTTTATAATTCATTAAATTATTCTGCCTTCAGAAAATTGTAATTTTCTGAACACCTAGCTTAACTTTGGCATTCCTCTTTCAGACACTATATGTATTGTAAGCTGATACAATAATTACATATTACAGTAATATATATTACAGAATATTTATATAATTACAGAATAATTATATATTACAGTAATATATAATACCACTTCTTATATGTTCCTACTTCCAACATAGCTACATCTTATTGCAACTGTAAATTATCAGAGTTCCCTGTAGATACTCCAGATTCTTTAGATGTCAAAAAATGTTTATCAGGACAGTACATTTTCCATGTGAAATTAAAATACAAAAACCTCCTTTCTCAAGCTAAGCTTTTCTTGGAAAATAAACTTTTTATTCTATTTAAACTTTTTTGCGGCCCTCCCTGGTGGCGCAGTGGGTTAAAGCACAGCACTGAGAATCTAAAGCCTCTTCCGCATGAGTTCAATTCCCGACCTGCCCTGGAGGTGACCACATGGCATGGCAGACCTCTCCTGGCCCGCCCACTCCTCCCCTCAGCAGTGTACTTCGTCGATCTGCCTGTTCTGTTCCCCGCTCTGTCTCTGGTGAAGCCTCTCACCGCCCCTGAGCCTCTGGCCTGTACCCCAGTTCTGTATGCACAAGTAAATAAATCTTTAAAAAAAAAAAAACTTTTTTGCAATCTCCTTTTGGATGTCCAAGATATATATATATGCCTTTTTTGAATATGTCTTCATTTGTTTTGCTCGTGTTCTAGGGTTATGATTATTAGTATTTATCAGTCAAGCAATCTTTTTGCCCTAACTTAAAATATGTACCGAACAACTTCCCTGTATTAATTTCTTGAAGTGGTCTAGACAGACTCCTAAGATCTTGATTACATGTTAAGTTCATTCCATGACCAACTGTTCTATGAAAGTCACTCTGACATATACCATCAACTATAAGCAATGAAATAGAAAAAATATTAAAATAATCAGTCTCCATTTGAGATTTGAATTTTTATCCACCCATTTAAAAAGACATTTTCTTGGCTACATTTTCCTGGGAAAGAATACATGGGGATATATTTCAGTAAATCATTGTGCATAACTTGATTCAGATAGGATAGATATTTAGTGCTGTTACTTTTGATTAACTCAGGTCAACAATCTCCATTGACAGGTTTCTTGGTTTGAGTTCCAAGAATGACTTAGTTTTAACTGTTTTATCATAGAGTGCTTTTACTTTCCATGGATTCCCTTTCTAAACATACTACATCAGAAAATCATCAAAGAGAGTTAAACTCTAAAAACTAAGTAGAATTTTCACTTTCTTTTTTTTTTTTATTTTGGGGGTTAATTTTTATTTCTCCACATGGACACATTTCACTGACCCTCCACCAAAACACCTGTATTGACATTTGCTCTGCCTCCTCTGTTCCCTCTTGAAATCATTAAATGCCTTCAATGAGTTCAAGATTTACCCCTACTGTATGTGTGTATATATTTTATGTAGTTTTTATATTCCACAGGTGAGTGAAACTACACAATATCTACCTTTCACTTTATACCTTACTTCACGTAAAATAATCACTTCAAGGTCCATCCATTCATTAAATGCCTATATGAACTCAGAGTGCCAAATTTTCTTCAGGGTCCTAATTACAAAGTGATTATAAAACAACGAAGCCATTAAGCTTTTTACCTGCTAATGTGTTACAAACAAGCTTTTTTTATGAAGAACTTCCAGATGAGCAAGCTACTCAATCCCGTCAGTGTGCATTCCAAAATAAATTAACAGTGACCCTGTCTCCCCTCTCAGCAGAGTCATCATTTTTAGAATGCTTTACATTTCATTTCTTTGAATTTACTACAAGTTCTTCTTAATGGAGGAAGGAATGCAGGGAAGGCATCACAAGACTGAATCACACAAAGAGGATGGGGAGAAGGGGCCAGTGCAGCAACAGACAAAGCCATAAAATCAAGGTCGAAACCGGTGTCAGAGATGCTCGGGATGCCTGAATATCTGCAGGAGATCCCGGCAGATGAGGGAATGTTGGGGACTGTCTGAAGCCCAAATCCAAAAGGTGAAAGATGAGGACAAGGAGATGAAGCTCATCAGGAATCTCTTTCAGATACTATTTTAAAGTCAACAAACCTAGGCTCACAAGGAGTGAGCCCCTCCCAAAGAGAAGCTGCCTATATGAGGGCCATCTCTGCACCAGCGGGCAGCAGTCCTCTGCCCACCTGAGCCCATGCAGGTGCTTCTTCCCACCTGCTCTCTCCTGCCTGCCGGTGACCTGTACCATGCGGGGACTTGTCTGCACTGGCCTCCCTCAGTGGAGGCCGCTCTCCTAAGGCCGCCTGCCTGCAGCCATGCAGGTCTTTTTCTCTCTCTCTGCAAACCTGTCCCTTTTGGGGCAGCTCTTCCTGGCCGCGTATGCCTATGCAGGTGTCTTTTCCTCTCCTGCTCTTTCTAATAAACCTGCTCTTTAAATATAACTGAGTCTGCCTCGCGGAGAGCATGTGCCATATGCTGCTGAAAGGGGGGATCTGGTGAAGCCTTTCCCAGAGTGAACCCAAGGAACCCGAACTCCAAAAGATGACATCATTCTGACATTTAAGCATTCATTCAGCATATTGGCATGCTTATATAAGGTCACAGAGGAAGGGAGACTTGAATACCACAATGTTAAATCTGAAATATTCCTTGCTTTACATCCTGGCATTAAATTAGCAGAATGTAAATAAATCAGCAAAGTGCCCTCTTTACTTACAAAGCCTGCTCAAAAATTATGTTCTTGGTCAGTAATTTCTTGCCTCCTGGGTGGTATTGCCCTGCACAATATAATTGGTACTAACTACTGTGTAAACGCTTCCTCTTGGTAGCAACTAAATGATAGAGAATCTCAACCCATAAGTCCAAATTTTGTAATAGGACTTTGTTAAAAAATAACTAGAAATTTATTTTTTTTTATTTTTATTATTTTTATTATTTTTAATTTAATTCTAATAAGACATTTAAAATGCCCAGAGGCATTTTTTTTTTAAGACTAAAACTTGAAGCATTATACATCTTTAATATCCTCTAGAGTAACTTGGGGAATCGTATTCCTCATTCTTGATTTGCAGTTCAAGAATACACAGCATAAATAGTTAGGTCAAAATGGTAATTTGAAATTGTCTTAAGCCTTAATTATGTTGAGTAGAGAAACATCAGTTTTCTCTTTCTAGTAGGGAAGGTCAGTGTCACCAGTTAAAAACAGCCAAGTCATGCAGTTTCAGGACATTTCCCTTCACCAGAAATGAAGATTTTATTTAACCTTTGGGAAAACAGAAAAAAAAAGTCTGCCTGCACTGTCGGTGGATGTCTCCTGCTCGGTACTAGGTTTTCTTGAAACATTCCTTTAGGGCTCTTCTGTGTGTGTGTGTATTTCTGCTTATTTTCAGGGAGTCATGTGGATAGTTTCTTGACCAAGAGATTGCTTAATCTGGTCATCTACTCAAGAAAGTGTTGTTTTCCACAGGTCCTCCCTCACCTGTGGTTGAGCAAAAGATTGATTGAATGAACAATTCCAACTTCAGTAGATGTTCTGATCTAAGAGCATTGTATTGGCAGCAGGAGACCAGGCCCCTTGTACTTGGGGATGAGGTTTTACCTGAGGCAAGTAAATAGACATTCTGACTGGCAATCACTCAATGCCAAAAATGAAAATGAAGACATAAACTTTTCCATGGAAATGCCAAAGAAACTGATTTGTATCTCAGAATCCTGAGGAGTAATTTTGAATGCAGATGATTAAATATTCTTGCAAGGTAAACTTGCTTGTCTCAAGTGTAATCACAAATTAGCAAATGGACCAACAAGCATCCTGGTAAAGCACATAGGGCTGGGCCATAGTTTACTTAGACTAAACTTCCCTTGTCTGCAACCTAGTTAATATGCAGTCTTATCTCTGTTTTCTCTGTTAGGGAAACTGTGTACTAGTTCTTGAGGGAAGGGTGTTACTTGAGGGAGAGAGGAGCAGAAGTTTAAGAAGAATTTGCCCTGAGATGGCAGCAGAACTGCCAAACTGTAGGACATGATGAATTCCTGGGAAACCTCCACAACACTGGAGGAGAAAATCTGTTGAAAGACTAGACATGATTCATTCGAGAGTGAATAGGGCTTGCGGCATTTTAATGTGCACATATGGTTTATAGAACACTAGTAATTAAATCATTCTGTTGAGGTTCTAAAATCTTTGCTGGCTTTTGTTGTGTGCTTATATCATGGACCTGAGAAAGCTATCTTTAGAAGAGTCTATTTGTAGAGTTTGCACTTGGCTGGCAGGAAAAGCCTCTGAATCCCCACCACCCCCTCCCCACACACACATACCTCTAGTCAACACCCCAGTTCTTGTATGCATAAATAAACAGATCTTTAGAAAATGTTATTCATATTAAAAGAAAAAAACATCTGGGAGCACAGGCCACAGGAACCTAGGTTTGATGCCCAGGTAGTAAATGTGATATAGTGTTAAAAGGGACATAGTCCCCATTCTGAATCCAACTCAGAATATATCCAGAACTCAGGATAGATCCAGACCAGCGAGAATGATAGGGAAAATGGTATCACTTTAGCATTCTATTTAGGTTGGCAACCTAGCTCAATTAATCTCTTCATTCAAAAAGTATTTATTAAACCTTTCTAGTGCAGGCTTTGTTATAGACAGTGGGTATAAGACAGTGAATAAGGGCCTCACTGGTAGTGCAAGGGGTTACATCTCAGCACAACAAAGCTACTGGCAGTCACTGCAGCACAAGTTCAATTTTTGGCCAGGGAGGTGACTCACATGGCACAGCAGGCCTCTCCTGTCTCACCTGCAGCTCCCCTCAGCAGTGTATTTCAGTCGATCCGCTTGTTCTGCTTCCCAATGTCTCTGGGGAATCCTCTCACACACCACTACTCCTGCCTATACCACAGTTCTTGGCTGAATAAATAAAACAAATCTTAAAAAAAAAATGAGTAGTGAATAAGATGAAGTTCTGTCTAATAAAATGCAAAAAAGAAAAAAAATCATGCCCAAGAGGACCTGAGGAAGGGGTAACAGAGAGTGGGAAAGGTGGGTGTCTGGAGAGACAGCACCTAGCAGGCAAATGGACTTCTGTAACAGAGGTAGTTCCTTCAGGTCCTTTGTCGACGTTGAACATCTGAACAGATAAGGAAAGAATAGTTTTGGGGCATATTGGAAATATCCAGGGAAAACCAAAAACAGGGATGAGTTTGGGAAAGCACTGAGGTATGATATACACACAAGGGTGAGAAACACTGAACTCTGAATGGTAGGTGACCTCTTTGGCTCCCAATACCTGGTAAAGGAAAGGGGCATTCAGATAACACAACATGAAAACAGAGTAATGGAGGAAAAAAACTACCCACAGCATGGAAGCGGAGCAAAGGTCAAGCATCATATCAGAAGACAGACATTTGGGTGTCATGGAAATAGTGGTTAAAACAATGACAGTATATATTCACATTTAGATCCAAAGGGAAGAAAGAGTTTGAGACACATTAACTTAAGAAGCAAAACAGAAACAGTAAAAATACAAAAGCATTCAAGAAAAGCAAAAGGTTGCTTAATAGTGCCAAAGTCTACACAGAGAATAGGATCAATGCAGAGAAATTAAAAAGACTGCATTTGTTTAGAGGCTATACAGGAATCTCAAGAGCAAAATATCATTTCTCTGATATAATATGAAGCTAAACTGTATGATGTTACATAGAAATTCAGATGAAGCATTTGTAGGTCAGGTACCTAAGCAGTGAATCAAGAAAGAGAAAAGAAATCTAATATGGTGCTAAAAGATGTGCCTACCACAGAGAAACCATGCAAAAAGGTATATTAAAATTTAAAATAAATGAATTTATGGTCATGCGCGACTAAGAGTTGGATTTTTTTTTTTTTAAATGAGGGAATGAAAAAGAGACAAAGTCTGTGGAAAAAGAAATATTGAAGTTAGTGATGACAGAAGGACAATACTAAGGGCAATATATGGAGAGAGAAGGAACTAGAGTTAGCATGCAGAGGTGCACACTGAAGCAGCAAGACAGATTTAACTCTCCTGATGAGTCAAGGTAAAGAATACGTTGTACACAGGAGTTAGCACTCCATAACTTCAATCTTCTTTGAGGGACCGGAGACAAGGTAGCTGAGTAGAAATTGCCAAGGCTATAGTGAAGAGAAATGGAAGTGACTCAAGCCTTCTCAAACTTTGATTAGCAAATGTTAGTCCTCCCAAAGCAGACATTCTATTTTAAAATCTTTCCTACTTCCTTCTCCTCCTCTGACTTCTCTCCAGAAGTAAGTTGCTGGAAGACTGCAGGTGTAAAAGCCAGGGGAAAAGAGCTGCTGTTTTACAGGAATAGTTGTCTGCTTGGGGGAATATACAAACGAGGGTGAAATTTTACCTATTGATGGCTCCCCACTGGAGCTCTGATGGGTCCCTAATCATATAGTAAATTACCCAAATTGGCAGATGTTCAAGGCAATTGCCATTCTTGTTGGCCTTTATTAATTCAAACAAATGGCCCCACATTATCTCTAGTGAGAGTGGTAAAAGGAACACTTACACACAGTGTTACCTTAGTAAAAAGTGCCTATCTTTTACCAACAATAAACATTTAATGATTATATTTTAAATGGACTACCTACTTGTGTTTCTTATTTATCTTAAATAATCCACTGTTAGTGCACATTGCATTTACATCTATCACACTTCACTATGGAAACAGTCTCACAACCTATATTCTATAACGATGAAGATGCAAAGGCTGGCAATTTCAGAAGAGGAGATGTTTATGAAAAGCTGGCTTAAGAAAAGGTAAGGCCTGTTACTTCCAAACACATGAGTGTTGAAAATGGGATTAAAAAAATAAAATAGAAAAATAAATAAATAAATAAAAATTTTTTAAAATAAATAAATAAAATAAAATAGTCAAGGCAGGGAAGAAGAGTGAAATCAGTATGTAGAGTTATTGTTGCAGACCTGAACCAAAATTTAATACACAATTTTCCCACAGAACTATGCCATAAATAACACCTAAGGATTGTTTGAATACTACTACCCCTTAAATGATTTCCTACTAAGACTTTTTTTTTTTAATCATCTTGGGGCACCATTCACAATTATACACCATTTCTATGAAAACAAAAGGGCATTCCTAATCTCAAACACATGAGCGATGAATGGTATAACTATAAACCACATGTAACGGGCCATCTTCAGACTTTAGGTATAACCAATGTAAGACGTTAGGCTCTTCAGGAAATGAGAAGGTGAATAAGTTTCATTTCATGTGCCAATGTCAATGAGTTGGAGTAATGTGTTGAGAAATCCTATTTTCTATAAACAGGAAAGATGCTGTTATTCATTATTTATACTTTGTGGACATGGCTGAGTGTAAGACAGTACTGCTAACATCTGTTTTGGAGAATGAAGATAATAACAGGGGGCTAAAATAAATGGAAAGGTTTTATTTTGTCCCATCTTGATTAATTTGCATCAGCTACGCTTAAAAGAGGAAGCATACAGGGAACCAGCTGACATGGGAAATGGGTGAGGGATGGGGAGAACTATCTCCAGCAATCCTTTCTATGTGTGTCCCATCTTGATGATAACAAGAAAATGAAGTAGATAAAGCCAAACTCACTGAGGCAACCAGAGAAGGAAAAATAAGATGTAGCAATTTTACAATTCAAGTCAGTGCAGGAATTCCTAAGTGCAGGCATGTGGCAGAATATTACCTAGGAGACCCTCCAGAGTATTGAGAAAAGCTTCAAGATCAGAGTTCATTTTGCAATGACAGGAGCTGACACAGTGTAGCTTGTTGTTCTTCAGAAGCAAACTAATTTCTAGTCTATAGGTTTTCAAACAGGAGCTGCCTAATTAAAGAAAGAAACTAGATCTGAGGTGAATAACTAGAAGTCTCACTTCTGCTTAAAAATTTAAAAACTAAATAAAAAGGAATCAAATGGCCATTCATTCTATCTTGGTGTCTAAACCTGCCCTATCAAAATCAACATAATTGCAACTCCAATTGATGGCTGTTATTTAAAATGGAGGGCAGCTCTGAATAAAAGAGATTTCTTAACAAAGCAAGATAAAACAAAAGCATGAATTTCAAGCAATATCTGCTAGCTAAATGAGTCCAGTGTTTTCGTAGGCAAAGGCAGAGAGACACGTATCTTTCTAGACATTCATTCTGGTATTGACCTGCTACTAGGCTTTATAAATAATTCATGCTGATTGATTTCATTTCGCTATTGTGTGAATCACACATGAGCTGTGCATTCTTATCACTTTTGACATAATTGTAAGCTGAATGTTATGGTGAACTTTTATTTTTAAAGAAGAAACTTACGCTGATAGTCATTTTCAGTAAGTACCTGAGTATGGAGGCACATTAGTACAGATAACTAAGATTTAAACTATTTATCTATGAGTAGTCTTCATTTTATATTCAAGTAAAACAATTTCCTTAGGTTGCTAACAAATTTTACTAAGCTTGACCAATTATCTCTTTGAAATCATTATATAATGATCAACTAATTAATAATACACTTTAAATATTGCTTAAGCTGGTGAAAATTTTGTGCGTGGGAGAAAGTAGTCACGTTCTATGCATTTTTGGAAAGTTTCACACAATTAGTGATCATTAGCTCTACTGAGTTCTAAAACAAATATTTTGCTAAGTAATTACAATTTAAAACTCAAGAAGGAACTCTAAAGAGTCTAAGGTGCTAATAGGAGTTTTTTTAATTCTCCTACAATCTAGATGAAACAAAAAAAGTGAATTAAAGAAATCTTGCTGAACAGCTATAATTTATATTTTATATCAGTCATTTAGTTACCATCAATTTGGGAAGCAGGTCTAATATTCTGATGGCTATTTTAAAGGCCTGAGATTGTCCATTATATGTGATGTTCATTATTACACAGATCTCTGAAGTTGAAAACTTAAAAAAAAAAATGTGCCTGTTAAGTGAATACATGTAAGTAGTTAATGTTCATGCAAACATCCCTCTATGGTTTATCACTATTGAATCACTTATTCAATTTCTTTGAGTCCTTTGTCAGGAATTCTCACAGAGATAGCTACTCTTCTAAATATTGAACAACGAGACTGAAGTTAAATGCAAAATATTAGAGTAAACTTGCAACTCATGTCAAAATTTACATAAAGTTAGAACTGGAAAGTGACTTGAATCATATAAAAATTCTTCCTTAGTGAATATTTAATCAAGTCATACTGTTAGGTGCAGTGCACCCTAGGGTCCCCAAACCTGCCTGCTCTGAATGGGCTCTGCCTTCCACTGCATCCATACACAACATACCCTAGTGTATAAGATCTTCCATAGAAAATAACTAATTTAATTAGTGTGTGACAGAGAGAAGAAAAACAATATAATGTGAAATAATGTCTAATTAAACACCCAAAGTTACCCAACCATACACAGCATACTCTAGTGTATAAGATCTTCCATAGAAAATAACTTTAATTTAATTAGTGTGTGACAGAGAGAAGAAAAACAATATAATGTGAAATAATGTCTAATTAAACACCCAAAGTTACCCATGTCCTCATGGGTAAATGCCCAATCAACACCATTGGTCCAAACCTGGCCATAGAGGCCTGAAATCTAGTCACAGTTCTAAGGCACATTCTGGTAGGACCCATAGGAAAGAGGTAGAAGGGTCCAGGTAAGCCTGGAAGGAAAAGGACAAAATCAAAATCAAGCTCAGGCTGCTAACGTCAGCTTCCCCCTGTCTCTCTGTCCAGTGTTTCCTTCCATGTCCCCAGGTTCCTGGTTACAGAGCAACCCAAGGTGAAAAGAGGAGGTTCCAGGTTCCCTGCCCCACCAAAAGGAGAGTGGAGCTGAGCAGGGAGGAGAAAAATCTGAAGAGGAGACTGGAGAGGAAGGAAGCAGGATGGAGCCAGAAGGAGATCTGAGGGAGGTGCATGGAGCAGAGAGATGTGAAGGTTTCTCGTGTTTCTTGGTCCCTGACTGGTTGAAAGTGATGTGGGTGAGAGACCCGTGGGGAGATTGACTATGGAAGCGTTAATCTTGATTATGATTTTGCTCTTTTCCTCCCAGACTTGTCTGGCCATTTCTGACCCTTTTCTTGGGTCCCTGCTGGAAGGCGCTTGAGGCTTTCAGGACTTGCTGTAGGCCAGTCTCTTTTGAGGAGGCTTTTTCCACAAGGGGATGGGTAACTTCGGGTGTTTGATGTAGAAATGATATCCTTTGTCTTTTTTATATTGAATACTAATTGTATTAAAGTTCCTTTCCATTAAAGCTCTTATGTCTGGTCTTGATGTGACAGGTGGCGGAACCTATTTAGAGCAGACAGATTTGGGGGTTCGGTGGTGCCCCCCTCCTTTTCCTGTAACACAAATACCAACTTAGCATAAATATATTTCTATGTTATGACTTTAACAATACTATGTTTTAAATATGTGGTATTTTTGATGGACAAATGTTTGTGTGCATACACATAACAATGATATTTAGATTAACACTGTATTAGGATCTGGGTAGAATGAAAGGAAAATATTAAGTGTGAGCAATTTTTTTTAATAATAGTTTATTTTTACATCATTTTGTGCCTTTTTCCATCTTAATTGTAATCTCCGTGGGAAGTGTGAGCATTTTTATAATACTGAAACATATTTTCTTTTTCTATTTCATCAGCTGATTTTTACTGTTGTTGTCATTTGTTCTGGAGCCAAATGGAGACTTACATATTAAGTCTCCAAAACTGAAAAAAAATATTGAGGATGATCACTGTTTCCCAGATTACTTTTTTTTTTTTTTTAAGATTGATTTATTTATGCATACAGGAGCTGGGGTACAGGCCAGAGGTTGTGTGTGGGGGGGGTGAGAGGATTTCCCAGAGACAGAGCGGGGAACAGACCAGGCAGATCTACTGAAATACACTCTGAGGGGAGCAGTAGGTGAGTCAGGAGAGGTCACGTGGGCCACCTCCCTGGTGGGCCACGTGGGCCACCTCCCTGGCTGGGGATTGAACTTGCGCTGCAGTGGCTATGGATAATTTCATAGTGCTGTGCTTTAACCCACTGTGACACCAGGGAGGGCCCCAAGATTATGTATTTATATTTGATCTAAAAATTTTTTAAAGAGGATTATTATTAAAGTTTGCAACTTTTCAATCACATTTTTGCTCATTTAATAGTTTATTCTGTTTTCTTTTAAGAACCAGTATCAAAGTACTGACATAAAGTGATGTTTGTCCCAGTTAATGAGTTCTCACATAAAAGTTAAATGGTCTTAATCATCTGGAGAAAAGGGGTATTCATCTTTGTGACAAAGTGTCAATATTTTCTGAAATAAATTCCTGAAAGGCAGCATTTTACATACATTTTTTCTCTAATTTCAAAAGCAAGAAGTTGCAATGTAAGAAAACACATGAGGAATCAGAATTTTTGATCCTCATCCAACTTAACTAATGGGTAAAATTTTGGGGAGTCAGGTTAAACCAAATAATAACAAATCCTAGAAATCTGACTATATCTGTGGCCACAAGATTCTACGGTAGGAGGCAGGTAGGCTTGAGTCACATAAAGTGTTGTAAACCAATCACAGTTTAAAAAACAAAAGCAAAATACTTCCTTATTGTTGATATTTCTTCTCTAGGAGGCCTAGATAAAATGGCCTTCAAAAAACTATTTTGGAAATGTGTAAGCATAGCTCCTATTATGTAAGGACAGGCAAGGGTGGAACTTAGTGGAATTGAATGAATCAACTTGACTGTTGAATTAAATGAAACAAACTTCTGCAAGTGTCAGAAGTTTGTTTGAAGGAAAAACATACAGAAGTGTTTTTTTGCAACTAAAGGATTAGGAGACAGATAGGGCTGATTGAGAGGCTCTGTTTGAGTTTTGAAATTTATTTTACTTCAAAAAGTGGCCTAGTTTTTAAACTGTTCAGAGAATGTTAAATAAAAAAAAATATATATATATCTATAAGTACCTGCTGAGTTATACTGGCAGTCTCCCAAACTTAGAAATTTCAAGGACCAGGTGGTTATGACAGATTAATAAGATAAAAATAAATAAATAAATAAAAACTTGCTCTCAGTAGCAAAGGAAATATGGCTTTTGAAAGAATATTTATATTTCATAAATTTCATAAGTAATATTTCTCTTGAAACAAGATTACTTTTAGTGATAGCAATAAATTTTAATTACGAAACAAGGCATCTGAGTTGGTAAGTTAAAATAAATCTCCTGAATTTTACAGTTACAAAACACAAATTTTATGGAGGGAATGTAACATAAAAACAGGTTCTCTAGAGAAAAGAGTGAGTGACAAAATTTTTTGGCTTGATATGAGGGAAAAAAACTTTTTTTCTACAAGTCATAACTGGAACATTTATGGAAACATTTCTTTTAGCTCTCACCACCCAGAAAAAAATGCGATGATCAAATTCTTCAGGTTGTTTTAGGACAACAAGGTGTCTGAATCTTTTTTTTTTTTTTTAATTGAAGAAATGTTGGTTTACAACACTGTATTTAAAGTTTAGATCGCCCCCTTCAGGTGGTGTCGCCACACCACAACCACCTCTACTATCCAGGGCAGTCCTCCCTCTCCAACTGTTCTTATCTTTCCCTTGGTAGCCTCTGTGCTACAGTCAGAATTCCAGGATTTCATAACAGTCTGGTTTTATCTGGGCCTCATTTTCAGTCTGTGATGGAGTGAATCCCTTTTCACTGTTTCAACTGAAAATTTGGAAAGGAGGCATCACAGGACCTGACACTGACTCACACAAGTCCAGAAGCTGGAGATGGGGTAGAAATAATTAACGCAGTTGTTAAACAAGCAGTGGACAAGTAAAGCATTTGGAGGCATAACTGAGGTGCAGACCAGGTAGGGAGGTGAAGACTGAGGTCCACAGTAAAAATATCACAAGTCCGGGGCTTTCCCTGGCGGTGCAGCATGTTAAAGCACCGCATTATGAGTTCGATCCCCGGGCAGGAAGCTGACCCATACAGTGCGGCAGACCTCTCCTGACCTGCCCACTGCTCCCCTCAGCAGTGTACTTTGTCAGTCTGCCTGTTTTGCTCTCCATTCTGTCTCTGGTGAATCCTCTCACCTATCACACCTCTGGCCTGTACCCCAGTTCTATAAGCATAAATAAATCTTAAAAAAAAAAATCACAAGTCCTTTCAAATGAACTTAGTCAAAGCAAATAAAAAAAAAAATCCTTAGGTACTAACCACAGAAATAATGGATTTAATAGCAGTTAACAATGACACAAGGAATGAATCCCTCCCAAAGAGAAGACTGTGTCAGTGCCTCTGACAGTGCAGGGGGCAGCAGCTCTCGCTGTTTCTGCAGGTGTTTCTCTTCACCAGCCTGCTCCCTTTACAAAACAGCAGAGGCAGCCGGGCTTCCAAGGCTGCCCACTGGCTGGCTCTATGCAGGTGTCTCTTTTAGCACAGCTGAACCTTTCCGGGCAGTCTGCCTCCTTTCGTCTCTGCGAGCATCCTTACCTTCCCTTTCCTTTTCATAGTAAACCCGCCCATCTGAGCTAACTAAACATCTCTGCCTTGTGGGAAAACTCCAAACTCCTGTGTAACAGGGTGGTCCCCAAGAAAAGGGCAGGTCCAGGTTTCCTGCCCCACCCAAAGGAGGGTAGAGCTGAACACAGAGATGAGAAGAACCTGGAGAGGAGACTGAAGAGGAAGGAAGCAGGACGGAGCCAGAAGGAGACCTGAGGGAGGCGCATGGAGCAGAGACAAGTGAAGAAGGTTTCTCACGTTTCTTGGTCTTTCTTGGTCGGACTGGTTGAAAGTGATGTGGGTGAGAGACCCATGGGAGGGTTCACTATGGCAGCATTTATCTTGAATTTGATTTTGCTCTTTTCCTCCCAGACTTGTCTGGCCATTTCTGACCCTTTTCTATGGGACCCTGCCACAGGTGCTTTAGACTTGTGGAGGCTTTCTGGCCTTGCTTTGGGCCAATCCCTTTTGGGTGTATGTTTACCCACGAGGGGATGGGTAACTTGGTTTGTTTGATTTAGAAACTGTGTTCTTTGTCTTTTCCATATTTCACATTGATTGTATTCAAGTTCCTTTCTATTAAAGGTCTTTTATAATGTGGCGTGGCGGGTGGCAGAACCTATTTAGAGTGGGCAGGCTTGGGGGTTTAGGGGTGTCCCTCTCCCTGCCCTGTAACAGCTCCATGCCACCGAACAGGCACTCTGTTGAAACTTGTCAGAGGTAACCGAAGGACCCTGCTTTCTGAGCCCAACACCTCTCCACATTGACATCATCTATAGTCCTAGGTGATGCCTTCAGTAGTTGTCTTTTTCCTACTGACTTATTTAGCTTAGCACAATCCCTTCCAGTTCCATCCCAAAATAATGACCATAGTGATTACCATCAAATCCGAGGTGATGCTGGAAATGTGAACATGTTATCTCATCCCTTTCATATGGCAACAAGTATCTCCTTTACATCTCATCTCAGTTAGCGGATTGCAAATCACAAATCAACAAACATACCCAAAGCTCCCCATTTCAGGGTGTGCGTAGAAGGCACCCTCTAAAACACCCTGTGGCAGATTTGGGCCATTTATAGCTTAACTGTCCTGGGTGCAGGGTCAGTACGAGGCCCCCTTTATCTAAAGGCTCAAGGATGGGGGAAGAGGAAATGAGCAGTGCACTAAAAGCCAAAGCAAGTGAAAAAAAGAATGGTTTTCCTTCCAGAAAAAGCAGTTGGCCTAGACCTACAGCTTGCTTAATGGAAGAGAAACCACACTCAACAGGAAATCAAGAAAGTCGAATGTAACCTACCATGTCTCAGGTTTGCGCCAGAGGGCAATTGAGCATTTTCCTGAGTGTTGGGAGTAATTTGTACTAGTCTTTTCTTCTGACTCCACAAAAAGAAGTCTGAGGTTCTGGGGATCCTCCCCTGCCCCAGGGTGCTGGCAGAATGCCCCCTCCCCCCCTGCTGTGTGGGACTGGACCCAGCTGTTTTTGGTGGTGAAACTTCCTTACTTGAGGGCTCTCCCTGCAGCCTGGCTTCCCTCCCTTTCTTTCCCACAATACTTCCCTCTCTGCCCTCCTTTGTAAAATAAAAGGAGGCAGCATTCAATTCGGATGTAAAGGAAGAGAACAAAGTCTTTGTTTCATGAAAAGGAAGGAGGCTTTTAGTTCTCACCCCTCCACCTTCAGGTGACATTTTCAAAATGAGACCTGACCTTTCGATTTCAGTGAAGGTCTTGACTTTTGGAGCCGTAAACCTACACCTCTGATTTAAAGACCCTACCAAGAGTAATGGGAGGTAATCACAGAGAGAGTTCTCTTGTCTTTCAAAGTGGTTAAGTACTCTCCTCTACTTCACTTTATAAGTTGTGAGAATTTCTGTCTAGATTTCCTAGTCAATTTCATGCAATCTTATACACACATAAATCTGATGGTCTTATGTAATATTTAAATGTGTTCTTGTCTCTTCTACACTGCCACAGAGATTGCTTTATTTCCCCAGTCCTTCCTTCCTTCTCTCTTCAAATTCCTTTTTCTTTTCACAATAATTTATTAAGTACATATAGCACTATACCAAGCATAAAAAAGATTAAGAGCATAGCAACTGAAAACCAAAAGGCAAAAAAACAAGGCAGTTTCTTTTGTTTCAATATTTTTAACTATGGTTCAATATTTTAAAATACAGGTTTGCATTTTCTTGGTAAATTAGGTGTTCTGCTTAATCAACTGGTAAGTCTGTGGGTCACTTGAGAGTAAACTTTCTTATTTACTCCTTCAAATTACACCCAGAGCTAAATTTTAAAAGCAGGCTAATGGAAATACTTTCCTGTTTACATCTAATCACTAATATGGAATATTCATTGTCTGAAGTTACCAACTCATTTGAAATATACATACCATATATAATATGAAGAAATCCTTAAAATTCTCCTCAACTTGACTAAATTTTAGACTGAATTTCTTCTTGACTAAGAAATACTGAACTTTTTTTTAAAGCTTTTTAGAGCATTTTCATCAGAAAACTTACAATTATAAGTGCTTTCTCTGCCCTTTGAGATGTAAATTTTCTCCCAGTCTCTTGTCAGGTATTCAACCCAAAACTTTCTTGGCACAAAGGAGCCCTTCCTTTCAAATGAAATCAAGAAAAATAAGGTCTTCCAGTCTTTTATTGGACCTTAGGAATCTAACTTTGATAAGTGCCAATTAGCAAATACTACTGACCTAATGACAAGGACCAATCTCTCTGATAAAGTCCTTGAGTTTTTTACTAACTCATTTCAGTGCTTAAAAACTGTTCTGCCTTTATTTTCCTGGAATATGTAATATATATCATGTAAATTTCTACTTTACACATTTATACATATATTTATGTATCCCTATTTTATTCATATTTACATACCCATATATACCTATTTTATGTATATTCATACAAATATTTACATTTGCACATATTTTAAACATATTTATAGATCAACAAAAGCACAACACACCTAAAAGCAAATCTAGAGTCTGCAGTTTTAGCATCTAGCCACCCAGGAGACCTCCCTTTCATCTGCAAGAAGCTGCTCCTAGCGGAGAAAGTTTAAACAAGCCAATCAACACGCAAGAGACAATCTCTGGGAACTGATGATCTCATTATCACTGTTCAGGAAAGCAAAAGGCATTGCTACAATCTTGCTTCCCTCTCAATCTCCTCTCCCTCTTGCCAGTATCTGTTTTTTCCCATCCCTCACTGGCTGACCAGTCCTTTCCTAGCTTCTGGGCAGTTTGTTGCTAGAGTGTATTTAGGATACTCAGTTCCTCCAGAAAGAATGATAGTGTTTTCAATAAGATCAGTATTCACTGTTCTAGGAATAAATCCAAGGCTTTTATGGTCTTTTCCCTTCAATATCGCAATATAACCAGTTCCATTCAAGACATGTTCAGATGTGTGATAAATTTGATTTCTGACTGTGTCCTTTTTGGTTTCCTTAATATCTGATGCAACTGGATGTGCATGGACCCTTTGCTTCTGTAACTGTATTATTGAGGAGCCATCACTAAAAGACTGGTCACCCAGGACTTGGCCAATGCGTAACCAGGAAATACCTTTTGATTTTCTATCTACATCTATTCAGTCAGTCTGATTTTCCAAGCTTACACTGCAGACTCATGCTTGCCTTCATTAGAATTTACAATGACTTTCTGATTTATTTCATTAGAAAAAGCTTAACAAGGTGCCCTCCCTGGTGACACAAGCAGTTAAAGCATAGAACTATGAAGCTATCAGCAGCCACTGCAGCTTTATTCGATCCCCAGGCAGGGAGCTGACCCCCCTGGTGCAGCAGACCTCTCCTGACCATCCCACTGCTTCCTCTGCAGTGTATTTCAGTTGATCTTCTGTTCTGCCCCCCACTCTGTCTCTGGTGAATCCTCTTACTCCCTGTACTGCTGGTCTGCACCCCAGTTCCTGCATACATAAGTGAATAAATATTTTAAAAGAAAAAAAGCCCTTCTGAAATTAAGTTATTTATATGGCAACGGTTCTTCCCTTCACATCCCCTCCTCACTTATACTGCGGGGAACATACCTTGCTTGAGGTATAAATACAAAGAAAATAAATGTTCATGAAAATATATATTACTTATTGGGAGCTTATACTTTTGTAGTCTTTACATATATATTGTCTCATACAAAGGCAGCCTTTCAAGTTTGGTATTATATGCCTTGTATATGCCTGATAGTCTGAACTTGTGATAAATGAGAAACTTGGTCATTTAAAGGAAGACCATAGGCAATAAATGCAAGAGATGAAATTCAAATATAAACTTATATGAGCACAGATCTTAAGCTTTTTCTGTTGGGTCAAGACACTTAGACATTCTTTGCTATCCTACGATAGTATTGCTATCCTAAGATAGTATTGTCAAAAGAAAATTAAGCCACTCTGACAGTGGCATGTATAATAAAAATGGGAAAGAATTTGGACTCTCAGAGTACCCTGAAAATTAGTTTTGTGACCCTGAATAAATCTCCAAGTTACTTAACAAGCAATTTCTTTATTAATTAAGAATTGGGTTATTTGGTAATTTTACAGATCTTTGTAAATTAAAGCTTATATGGTTCTTTCTGGATGCTAATTTGACTCCAAAGTATGTCTTAGCACCATATATTAAAAAGGAATCCACATTGCCATTTCTTCTGGCAATTTCTGGAGATATTTTACCAGTGTTGTTTGAGAATAAAGTTAGGAAACTTGTGAAAAGAATAATATTATTCCATGAAACCTTAAAAAAATGCCTCAAAGTCCTTAAGCCTCTCTCCATTTATCTATATAGTGGAGATAAAAATAATAAACGTCATTCATTCAAGTTTTGTGTGAGAGACGCTGTGTCTCTTCTTCCTGCCATTTAGTTTGAGTGCCAAGGCTTGAATTTAAGAAGTGCTTTTTCTTGCTCTCCAGCCAAGTTGAGGTATACCAGAGGGAGAAAAATCCATAAATCCCAATATCAAACTTACAATTTGCCTTACACCTGCCAGCTAATAGTTTTCAGGTTGAAGAAGTTGTGTGTCTATAGACCCTAGGGCTATGAGAAGACATTAAACAGTGACATGGATGGCTGAAAATGGAGGATGTGTATAGGATAATTTTAGGTTTGGCAGGTAACGCACAATTACTTTAGATTGTATATATTAGAAAATCTATTTGCAGAATGATAGACTATGGAGAGCTGAAGATGGAAAGAAATCAGCCAACATTGTAAGGCTACTGTGCTCAGTCAGATATGCCAATGATAATATCAGGACCGCACTTCAGCTGCCCAATTCCAATTCACCTATGCTTTCTGGATGCTCGTAAAGTATAGCTTTTGTAGATGTCAGAAAAACAAACAAGTTCAAATTTACTTTTTATTATCATCCCTAAGTAAAATCATGCAAATCTTTACCTCCATTACAAAATCAAGAACGTGCCTGTTTACTAATCATTGACTTCTTACCATGTAACCTATGTCAAACCTTAATAGTCGTACTATGAACTGATATATCAATGAGGTCTATAGTTAAGTCCAGCACATGACCAAGAGTGTTTCACTGAGTTTTTATTACAAGATAAGGTTAGTATATGTGCACTCCCCCATCAAAACCTTTGTTTAAGAGCGCAGGGTTCTATTTGAAATTCCGTGGGGAAAAAAATCTACTGTACACTAGTCTAAACCCTATGGAAAACCGCATGGAGTATCCTTAAAATATAAAAAGTGGATCAAACATATGACCCAGCAATAGCAACTTTACTCCAAAGTATCTACCCGAAGACTACAAAAATACTAATTCAAAGAGAAATATGCAATCCTATATTCACTGCAGCACTATTTACAATAGCTAAGCTATAGAAACAGTTTAAGAGCCCCCAAACAGATGACTGAATCAGGAAGATGTGTATCTACAATGAAAGACTAAATTAAAGTCTTGGGACCCTGGCCCTCCCTGGTGGTGCAGCAGGTTAAAGCACAGCACTAAGAAGCTAAAGCCTTCCACATGACTTCAATTCCCGCCTGCCCTGGAGGTGACCACATTGGCGTGGCAGACCTCTCCTGACCCGCCTGCTGCTCCCCTCAGCAGTGTACTTTGTTGACTTCCTGTTCTGCTCCCCACTCTGTCTCTGGTGAAGCCTCTTACCACCCCTGAGCCTCTGGCTTGTACCCCAGTTCTGTATGCATAAATAAATAAATCTTAAAAAAAAAAAAAAGTCTTGGGACTCACAAATTAAATCTCAGGGCTATCTCTTCAATGGCCTGAGTTCAGTGCCCAGCCAGGGAGCTGACCCACATAAGGCACAGCAGACCTCTCCTGTCTCACCTGCCACTCCCCTTAGCAGTGTATTTCACTAAACCTGCCTGTTCTGCTCCTCCCTGTTTCTTGTGAATATTCTAACCCCCAGCCCCACAAGCCCCACCAACATCCAAATAAAGTCTTAAAAAAAATGATAAATGTCTTGTCACTTGAGACAATACGGATGGAACTAGAAGGCATATTGTTAAATAAGTTGGAAGGGTAGAGACAATAGTGTCACGTAAATGTATAATACAGAGAAACAAAATGAAGGGCCAGATACAACCAAACTAATAGCAAACCCTAGAAGTATGACCAGAGAACTGAGACTACCAGAAACGGAGAGGGGAGAGAAAGCACAATGGACTCTGGTGAAGAACAACACCTGAAGAGGGAGAGCCTGTACCTCCTCCAGAACACCAACAAGGCTGAAGACCAATGTGACCTCAATTAAAAAAAAACATAAATAAAGCATGACAGGAAAACAAATAGAAATTTGATAGAATTTACTTGTAAAAGGAGAAAAAGAAAGAAAAGAAAAATCTACTTGTAAGGTTAAAACAATTCTAAGCATTGCTTGTTCAATATCTCAATCTCAGAAAACAACTAGCATCGACCTTGTTTCAAATTCAGCTGTTGGAGGCTTATGGAAGCCTCATGAATTGAACTTTATGATGTAAGAAACATTTTGTATGTTATCTGCATCTCTGAAAAACAAATGGTTCAGCAGGCTGTTGTACAGCTTGGAAATAAGATGCCTAAGACCTGCTTGTGATATTTTAAAAATTCAATAAAAATATCTGTACAAAATATATTAGAAATCCCACAACCTTCTACAAATCAGTCAAGTGAATCCTGGACAAGAAAGGAGAGCTCTATAATCATTGTCTACCCCTCATAGTTTTCTTCTGTTTCAAATATATGTGTACATATGTAACAACAGAGAAAGAATGTGAAAGAAAGAAAGAAAACACACGCACAAACCTAGTAAAGTACAATTTTCAGTCTGGAGGCTTGAATGTTGTACTAAAATGTGGTATGCTGGTACAACAGAGATTGGGCAGCAAGCACAAGTTCAAAATTCTTACTCCACCAATGTATTTGGCCTTTGCAAGAAGTAATTTGTAAGAAAAATCATTTTTTCAATTGCAGGATTTAGGAGAGAATGTTATTGCCGATTGTTTCTTTCAAGCTGCACTTAAGAATTTGATTTGAACATCAACCAACCTAAAGTTCACTTGATTAACATAATCATTAAGGTGGCCTTGTACTCCAGACTTGTAACCTAGATGGAAGCAGACAGGCTCTGTCCTGACACTTTTTTGTCCTACTGAGGCTGTATCATGTTTTATAAAGACACATTTTTTATAAAACATGATACAGCCTCAGTAGGACAAAAGTAAATACTAAAATTCAATTTAGGTAATGATGTTAAAGGAAATATACAAATCTATGCTAATCTTTAAAACAAAAAAAA
>NW_004567122.1:16156700-16164092 GCF_000260355.1 Condylura cristata
GCTGAGGGGAGCAGCGGGCAAGTCAGGAGAGGTCTGCCGCACCATGTGGGTCACCTCCAGGGCGGGGATTGAACTCATGCTGAAGTGGCTTTAGCTTTAGTGCTGTGTTTTAACCTGCTATGCCACCAGGGAAGCCCTACAGCATATTCTTAAGGAGCTAAACCAACAGCAGTTTAAAATGATGGTCTTCTTCCTTTGTTATGCTTATTGTATTGCATTATCTTTTATTAAGGCATGTCTATAATGTAAGGGTGGAGTAGCACACCTCTCCACACATGCCACTAAGGCAGCCACAGTCCATTGCAGCTTGTCCCCTGCTTGCTCCCCACTCCCAGACTTCCTCTCTGTTAGCCTCAATTCTAAAGTGAGATTTCTAGGGTTTCTTTTAGCCTAGCTTTGCCTCTTCCTTTGCTGTGTTTCTCTACATTCCAAATCTGAGTGAAATCAGCCAGTATTTGTATCCTTCCTTCTGACTTAATAGCAAAAAGAAGGAATCTTGGCATTTGTAACATGGATGAAACTAGAAGGGATGATGCTATCCTGATTTTGACAGAGGACCAGAAGGTGGAGAACTACAGAATAGTGCATTCATACAGAATGTCTGTATAGACCCGTGCATTCTAACACACCAGTGCTTGAGGAGATGTTTCTCAAGGTCAGACCTATAAGGTCAGACACGTGATCTTTTTTTTTTTTTTTTTAAATGTGAAGATTGGGCCCTTCCCTGGTGGTACAAGAGGTTAAAGCGCAGCACTGTAAAGCTAGCCATAGCCACTGCACAAGAGTTTAATCCCCAACCAGGAAGCTGACCCACACAGAGTGGCAGACTTCTCCTATCCCGCCCGCTGCTCCCCACTCTGTCTCTGGTGAATCCTCTCACCCCCACATCTGTCCTTTACCCCAGTTCTTGTATGAATAGATAAATAAATATTTAAAATAATAAAAGCTGAAGACTGAAGAGTCACAGAGAGGACTTCATTGAAAAGTGTTTTCAGTGAGCTAGTACTACCCCTCTGGAAAGGGGAGTGTACCCTTCCCCCTCCATTAATCCAAAGGAAGACCCCTCTCAAGGACTCTACCGATATCATCTATTATTTAGCTGACACACAGGACTGGTATTTAAGACATTTGAGGAATTTCAAGCTGAAAGGCTGAACCTATCAATTTAAGCAATAGTTTGGGATGGGGAGTTACAGAAGCTTATAGTTTAGTACTAAAATTAATTTCACATATGCCAGTAATTACATTAAAAATAAATGCAGTAGTGGCCCTCCCTGGTGGCGCAGTGGGTTAAAGCACAGCACTGAGAAGCTAAAGCCACTTCCACATGAGTTCGATTCCCGCCTGCCCCGGAGGTGACCACATGGCACGGCAGACCTCTCCCGACCTGCCCGCTGCTCCCCTCAGCAGTGTACTTCGTCGATCTGCCTGTTCTGCTCCCCACTCTGTCTCTGGTGAAGCCTCTCACCGCCCCTGAGCCTCTGACCTGTACCCCAGTTCTGTATGTACAAATAAATAAATCTTAAAAAAAATAATAAAAAATAAAATAAATGCAGTGGATATTCAGTTAAAATAAACAAAGATTTCAGACTTTATAAATTACCTTTTAGTACATTTACAACATAAAATTAAAGAAAAATTGAAACCAAAAGAATGAAATTATACATCATATAGATATTAAACAAAATGATAAATTTCAAACTATTAGACTTTAAGGCAATAACACTTCTTTGAAGAAAAAATATTCAATTCACCATAAAATGTAATAATATAAAATTCTTCCCACTGCATAACAGGTTCTTAAAACAGATATAGGGAAATATTTTTAAACTACAAAAAAATACAAAAACCTCTGAGGGAGATTATGTCACATCGAGCAACAGAACAAAAAGGTTAAAGAGAGCTTGGCTTTCAACTTGACAATGAGGGTTGATGCTAGAACTAGTGTCTCTGAATAAAAAAGTCTTAAATGATTACTTATATGACCTTAATAGATGAAACAGATACCAAGGCTTGGGTCTATTTATCCAGAATTTTTCAAAAGGCTTGTATACACCACTACATCCCAAAATATATCTAAGACCCTCAACATGCTAAAAATGTTTTTTAAAAAGGCCATTCATCTAGGTTATATATACTAGTGAAAACGTAAGTAATCCAGTTTTGCTAACCAAAGAAATAATCCTTTCCCAGCCTTCTGCCATGCATGACAGATGTAGACACTGTCAGACAAGTCAGAAAAGTGACAATGGGGTAAACAATTCATTGGAGGAAATGCTCAAAGGAACATCAGTACTGAAGGGAATGTATTTAGGGGAAGTTACATAATGTGCAGAAAAACAGGCATTCCTAACTTCTCCTAGGAAAAACATCTGCTGGGAAGGAATGTGGCTATTTCCTTTTTGGTAGATGACTTACTATTACCAATATTCAGTACTCTTTCCTTTAAGAAAAGTATTCCTCCTGACTCCCTCGAAGCCAGTAATAAATACAAGGCTGACTTTGGACAACGGATTATGAGCAGGAATAACATGCCACTTTTTAAGTTTTAAGGCTATGTGCAAACTATAACTAGTTTTCAACATTTAGAGTAGTTGTATTTGGTAAAGCCTCTGAAAAATGAGGCAGCAACTAGTAGTCACCTTTCATTCTGAAGAAATACAGGGTGAGGTTCCTACAAGCTTCCTGTCACAATATTTCATCAGCCAATCGATGTAACCAATAATACTTTTTCATGTGTACTAACATTTAAAGACACCTTATTGAACATATATTTCTTGCAAATAATTAATTAAACACAGTATTTCCTTATAATAAAACACGGGGAGGGGTAGGGCTCACATTTCCCTCCTCCTGGGTAACAAGTAAAATATTTCTTTGGTTTTCAGCCTAGCCACCAGACTAGCCGCTCGCTCTCTCTCTCTCTCTCTCTCTCTCTCTCTCTCTCTCTCTCTCTTTTAAAATCAGTCAACATCTTAGAAAACCACAAATTTAACCATTCTCCATATTTTCCATCTTGTTAGTTGTTACTATATAGTTGAGATCTTCATACTACAGATAAAACTCCAGCACTTTATAGAGCAGCCTTCCATACAGATTGGCAAATGTTCTCTTGCTTTTCCTGGAGGTGCTGTGTTGTTGACTCATTAACATTTAGCTCACAGCCAACAGCACTGAAAGTCATGCCTGAATAAAGCTTATCTAACACATGTTATTTTCTCCATGCAGCATCTCACAGCCTTGTGCTGAGGAACATGAGGCGGCACTTCAGCAACACTCTTGGGGCCAATTTAAACCACATAGTCACCAACAAAAAAAAGTACAAAATGAGAGAAGCATCCCCCAACACACCACAGTGAAAGTCACTTAGTTGCTATATGAGAGTGGAAACAAGAAGACAGAGCCTTACCTTGCTTAACCCCAGCTGGAAACATGGATGTTGCTCAGCTGAAACCTTTCTGCAATTCTTGGCCTGCCTGTGAATGACCACAGAGGCACTGTGAGTAACCTTTGGGAATCACAAGTAACTGTTAATGAATATAAACAAATATAAAATTTTCAAATATAAAATTTACAAATGAGCATGCATCAACTCTTGTAGTATAGTTGAGTCTCGGCCAGAAAACTTCCAGATACTGACTGCTTCATTACTCTGGGCTGTACAGAGACCTCAGCCAACCATGGATGGATATACAGCAAAGGTCAGAATTAACTTCAGTTGTCTGTGCTTCTCACACTTTGGGATTGCTGGATAGTGACAGGAACCTCACTTACTCTGAATGAAATACACCTTGACCTAGAAATTTCACAACAAAATGTGTGTAACCCGTATATCATAAATCTGATCGAAGTATGAAGAAGTGTATAGCATACTTATAAAAGAATACATAATTAACATTAACTCTGATCACCTCAGACCAGCAAGATTAGGAAACTGAGATGCTGCTTTGTTTTCACTAATAATTTTAGTTGTTTAAGACTGTTATATATTTTTTTAACAAAAAGGAATAATACTTTTTTTTTTAAGATTTATTTATTTGTGCATACAGAACTGGGGTACAGGCCAGAGGCTAAGGGGTGGTGAGAGGCTTCACCAGAGACAGAGTGGGGAACAAAACAGGCAGATAGAGGAAGTACACTGCTGAGGGGAGCAGCAGGCGGGCCAGGAGAGGTCTGCCACGCCATGTGGTCACCTCCGGGGCAGGCGGGAATCGAACTCATGCGGAAGTGGCTTTAGCTTCTCAGTGCTGTGCTTCAACCTGCTGCGCCACCAGGGAGGGCCAAGGCATAATACTTTTTTAATTAAGAAAAAGATGCCATGTTGAAGGTTGTATGTATATTTTTTATCATCCTTTAATTTTTTTCTTACAATAGGGAAACATCAGTTATCCTAGACAGAACATTTTTAGAGGATTTAGATTGTAGTCTTTATCCATGAGTTACTTTATCATAAGGAGAATACCTTAGTCTCCCCTAACTATTTTCAACCCATTTTCACTCTAAATTTCTACCTATTTAGAACTTATTGTAGTCTAAATGATTACTTATTTAGAGGCAGTCCTTTTACTGTCTTTTCTAAGATCCAAAAGCATCCAAAAGGAAATAACAGCAGCAAGTTTAGTTAACAGAATATCCCTGTTATCTGGAGGAGTCAGAACTGATAAGCCTGGATCACTAGTGAACCTAGCTCAAGACACCAGCCTCTTGTCAAAAATTTCTTGGATACCCGTGCATATTATTTGTAAATTTTGTCTCAGAAATTATATTATACATATTCATTATTTTAATTGAAAATTTAAGGCAATAGTATTGCTAAAAAGTATTTTGAAAATTAAAAATCTCCAATAATGTCTGTAATACTCAGCAAACTTTTCCATCAAAAAGATTATTATTTTTGCTGTGTTCATAAATTTCTCTAGACTTACTGAATACAATGTGAGTGTACATATCTATTTTCTACATAATATTTTAGTCAAACTTGATTCCAAAAAACATCATTTTATTGAACAATTTCCATATCGTTTACCATGATAACATTTCCCGTATCAGTGAGTCATTGGCACATTATTCAAATAATTTCTCTCTAAATCAGATTTGTGTATATTCAATAAGGAGGACAGATGTATAAAAATAATTTATATATACAGGTAAAAGAAAATTGCTTAGAAGAGAGCCTACACTCAGATAAACATTTATAAATAAATAAGCACTGTGTGGATGTATGTTTTTATGTATATAGAGTGATTACATAAACACAATTGTGTGTAACCTATATATAGGTAATATATATAGTGATAGTAGAAGTTCAATGAAAGGATAAACAAAATGATTTTTATATCATGCAAGAAAAATCTCTAAGAACCATAATTAAGAAACTGTAAGAAAAGAGCACCTATATTTACATACATAAATTGATTTTAAAAGTCAAGTGGGATTAAGTTGTTTGGGATGTCACAAATCATCATTTATGAACAACTACCAAGAATTATGCCCACTGACAAAGGGTTACTATGTCACACAAACCAAACTGGACACTGAGTATAATTCAAAAATAAATATAAAGATCCTTGTGTTTTATTATCAACATAAAATTATCATTATCTATTTTAATTGTTGCTATGTTCATAGAAAATGCTAGTCTGATACCTTATTCTAACCGTAAAGTTTATCTCTTCCTACCTGTTTATTCCCCTTTTATCCTATTAAATTGTGAAGGTTTATTTCTAAGATGGGAGGGGGAGGAGAAAAGCAAATGACTAATAAATAAGAAATCTGTTTTCAATTTTTTTAAATATATACAATACTCAAAAACTAATCTCCATGAGGCATTGGAAGAAGCAGAAAATGTAATCCCTATTAGATTTTTTTAATCTGGTAAATTGCAGTGAGCTGAAGGTATTAGAAAACAAAGCATTTAGTGGCTCAGATAACTGAAACAGGAAATGTTAGTTGCCTAGGAATGTTAGTAAGCTCCCAATTTAATTTTGTTTCTGCACTCTTTTCCAAATAAGATTTTTATCTAAACCTGCATAGCTTTGCATGCTCAGATTAGTTACTAGCCTCAAATAGATTTACATACTTCCTTATCCAGAGCACAGGAGGGCGGAAAGGCAGTCATCCTGAAACCACCACACAGCATCTTGGACACACACAGCGTCTCTCCTTCAGCCACCCAGTTCCCTTGTTAGTCTGGAATGCGAGGATCAGGAGTATGTGATCTCCTGATTTGGTTAACATGGTATGTGGTTAATTTAACCCATATCACATGCTTGTAAGATATTAAGGTCTTTATTAGTAAAGACAAAAGGCATACACAATTTTCAGGGGGACACAGAATATTCTTAAGAGTAGATATTTCTATGAGGCAAATAATTTATTTAAAATGCAGATTTTTTTCCTCCCCAAAAGACTTTTTTCAAAGGAGGCTCACATTGCTTTATCTTCTATATCTATTTTACAGATCATATATACCTTTTATGTCTACATATATTAATGGGTTTATTTATGAAGGGGAAAGGAAAAGGTATAACCCAGGGAAAGAGAGAGATACACGTTAACTAGAACATCCTACCAGCTTCCAGACTTGGAACTCCAATACACTGATAGCTCATCAACAGTCAAACAACCAGCCACCAGCCACTCAGTCCAGAGAGTACCCTGTGGTCCAGAGGGTCACGTGGTCCAGAGAAAGCCACACGGTCCAGAGAGAGAAAGAGCGTGTCTCACATGCCCCCTTATATCTCCCCAAAAGTCCCCAAATGCCTGCTTAGCTCGGCCTTTGGGTCCTCACAGTTCTCTCCATGGGATTGCTGGGAGTTGTAACTTTAATAACTGGAGTAGGGGGTAGAGTCCAGAATGCTGGAGTAGGGGGTGGAGTCCACAAAACTCTGTAGAGTTCCTTTAGGATATCCTTTCCCCCTAACAATTTAACTAACATTTACTTAAAATGTGTTAGTTTTCAGACACTACTCTAGGCACTGAGTACACAATGGTGAACTAAGGAGACATCTCTAGTTTGAGGAGCTCATACCCAAAGATGGGCAATCAACAGCAAGAAAATATGACAAATAAAGTGAAAATACAAGAATTTCAAAAAGTAAAAAATATATATGTATAACTAGTGAGAGGCAGAAAGGGGGATGAGGTCACCACATAGTCATGATGATCAGAAAATATCTCTCTGAGAAGATGACATTAAATCTAAAGACTGAGGAGGAAATGAATCCAGTCGCTGCCATGAAGGTGTTAGGAAAAACAGTCTGTGGCAGACAGAATAGTAAATGCAGAAATAGAGATAAGAAGAATCTTGATTTGTTGGTTAAGACAGATTTGCAACATATCTGGAGCACAGTTATTATGAAGAAGAAGGTAGATGAAGTCGTTAAAAAAAAA
>NW_004567122.1:16164462-16165970 GCF_000260355.1 Condylura cristata
AGACAGAGTGGGGAGCAGAGTAGGTCAACTGACGAAGTACACTGCTGAGGGGAGCAGGGGTGAGACAGGAGAGGTCTGCCGCGTCACGTGGATTTCTCCCAGGTGGGGATCAAACTCGCAACGACTGGCCACCGTTTGGTTTGGCTTCACAGTGTAGCGTGTTCCAACTGGCTGCACCATCAGGGAGGGCCCACATTTCATTCTAATTGAAATCTAACTGCAAGGAGACATTACCAAAACTGGTTATTCTGGTTCCCTAGACCACCTTTTCTGGGAGAAACTCTCTCCAGCCTGTGAACCTTGGTTGTTAGAAGAGTTTACATGTTGCTTTCTAGGAACGGAAACTGTTCTAGCTTCTGCTCAAGCAACAAAAGAATAAGAGGAAATATAAGAAGTTCTCTTAAATGGTGACAGTGGTTGCAGAGCCTGAATTCCTGAGGGGGAGAAAATTGCAGGCTGTAGCTAGACTTCTGGTACAACAATCATTAGCAAAGACTGTGAGGAGGTTCTCACTGGCCCAGTTCTTTAATATGACTACAAGATGGCCCATGGCCCAGGAATCCTGAACCAGGTTCTCCACGTTGTCCCCTGCCCCCAGTGTAAATACTTCAAGTTACCATTAACTTTCTATTAAGTGATTTTCTACTTACATTAGTACAACAGTGATCTATTTTTGCATTAACCAATCAAATTCTTCAGCTTAAAGCCATGACAAATATTTATGTCATATAGTTCCAGTGGGTTTGAAATTGGGGAGCATCTTAATCGAATGGCTCTGTTAGCTAGGGTTTCATTCATCTGAAGACTTGACAGTAACTGGAGTATCTACTTTTAGAATGTTATTCCCATGGTTCCCCACCCACACTTTTTTTTTATTACAAAAGTTTATTTTTACATCATTTTGTACATTTTTTTTTTCCATCTCAATTGTAACCCCCGCAGGTTTCCCATCACCAAGTCACCCATGTGCCATCACCATAATCCCGTGCATTTCCCACCCACACTTTTTCTTAGAGTAATATTTTTATTAAGGTAATGTTGGTTTGCAACCCTATGTTTCAGAAATACAGGATCTACCTTCTTCAGATGTTTGTTACAATACCACACTCACCACCAACTCACACAGAGGCCTTCATCATATTGTATCCCCTCTGACTTTCACTCTCTACCTTCTCTCTGTCCACAGGTACCATGTCCTATTCCTTGCTGGCTGTGAATAGGAAGCCAGTTATTTGAAGCATCAACTATTCCATGAGGCTGTTTGAATGTCCTCATTGACATGACAGTTGGCTTTTACTTTCTTTTTTTTAATTTAATTTCATTTTTTTTAAAAAGTTCTATTTATGCATACAGAACTGGGGTACAGGTCAGAGGTGCAGGGGTGATGAGAGGATTCACCAGAGAGAGAGCAGGGAGCAGAAGAGGCAGATCGACAAAGTACACTGCTGAGGGGAGCAGCAGGCAAGTCAGGAGAGGTCTGCCACGACATGTGGGTCACTGGGAGGGCG
>NW_004567122.1:16166580-16192886 GCF_000260355.1 Condylura cristata
GGGGGGGGGGGGGGCTAACTGATTTTTAAAGCCACTGGATATTTTTAAGCAGATGAGATGTGATGTTACTATACAGAAGTAAAATGGTGATGTGCTCAAAATCAAATTGCAGTTGTAAAAAGCAGCTACAGAATTTGCTGACTGGAGAATATTTGACTATATAAAGTAACAGAGTTTCTAAAAGATTTTACTCAAGAGCAGGGCGTAGATAAATATTATATACAAAGTCAAAGACAAGAGGTAGGGAAGCAGTTTGGGGGGTAATTAAAATACTGTTTTAATTATAAATTTAATGTGTCTACGAGATACTCAAGCAGAGGTATATTTGGAGTTCAGGGTAAAGGATCAAAGGCAGAGATATAAATTTACTGTCTTCAGAAAAATAGATATTTTAGACCTCCCTGGTGGCACAGGCATTAAGTTTCAGCACTATCACCACCATGACCTGAATTCAATTCCCAGCCAGGGAGCTAACTCACATATGGTGCAGCAGACCTCTCCTGTCTCACCCACTGCTCCCCTTAACAGTGTATTTCAGTAGATCTGCCTGCTCTGCTCCCCACTCTGTCTCTGGTGAATCCTGTCACCCTGGTGCTCTGGCCCACACCCCAGTTCTTCTATGCATAAATAAATAAATCTTTTTTAAGAAAGAAAATAGATGATATTTAAAGCCAAATTCTCCAGTGATTTAATAGGTCCTTCACTACAGAATGTAACAGGGAGTACATGAATAAAAGTAAGTCACTGCAGTAATAATTTTGCGATTTCTATGGACTTTTAATTTTTTAAAGATTTATTTATGCATACAGAATTGGGGAATAGGCCAGAGGCACAGGGCTGGTGAGAGGATTTACCATAAACAGTGTGGGGAGCAGAACAGACAGATTGCATGAAATACACAAATGAGGGGAGCAGTGGGAGAGACAGGACAGGTCTGCTGCACCATGTGGGTCACCACCCTGCCTGCGGACTGAACTCGTGCCAAAGTGGCTGTAGTCGGTTTCCTAGTGCTACAATTTAACCCATTGTGCCACCAGGGAGGTCCCTTGAATTCCTTCTTTTAAAAAAAGTAAGTAAAAAATGTAGTAGATGGACATCAATAAACCTAACTATTGATAATAAACAGGTTAACCTAGTATTTCTTGAAACTTCAATATTCATAAGCCCAGACACAAAAATTTTACTTCACATTTCTTTACTTTTGTGACCAATCAGCTCAACTAATTTGAAATTTTGAAAATTATATTGATAGTGAAATTTTCAAAGATCATATTGTATGAAAGAGAAGAAGGACTATTTGATATCTGTTATGTCTTGGCAAGAAATGTATTTCAATAACCACCACTGTGAATCAGGATCTCCTATAAGTCAGGTCATTCCACAAGGGTGGAATGACTCTAAGCAAAGATTCTTAATCATTCCCTCCACCCTTCAGCAAGAGAGAATGAATAGATGTTGTCTTGGTTTTGAATAATAGGTAAATGTGAAGGCATAGTGTAAAACAGTTTGTCCATGTCACTTATTTTGATTATTTGTATTAATTTAAAAATGTATGTTATTGCTAATGTTTTAATATTGAATATTTCCTGTTTTCTTGACTACCACCTTATTTTCTAAAATGTCACTGTATCATCATTCTATATCATCTCAGCTCTAATGCTTACTACCTTTTTTTTTTTTTTAAAGATTTATTTATTTGTGCATACAGAACTGGGGTACAGGCCAGAGGCTCAGGGGCGGTGAGAGGCTTCACCAGAGACAGAATGGGGAGCAGAACAGGCAGATGGACGAAGTACACTGCTGAGGGGAGCAGCGGGCGGGTCAGGAGAGGTCTGCCACGCCATGTGGTCACCTCCGGGGCAGGCGGGAATTGAACTCATGCGGAAGCGGCTTTAGATTCTCAGTGCTGTGCTTTAACCCGCTGCGCCACCAGGGAGGGCTGCTTACTACCTTTTAAATGCCAAATTTTTTAAATTGAGGTACCACTGGTTACAGTACTATAAAAGTTTCATGAGCACAGCTTCACACCTCTCTCTATATATATATATACGAGAGAGAGTGTGTGTGTGTACATCACACCATTTCCACCATTAAAGTTCTAATATTTCTCCCACTCCCTATCTGTGGTAACCATCATTCTGTTGGCAGAATCTAAAGACAAATTATCCAGTATTTGTCTTTTTCCACCTGACTCATTTTACCTTAGCATGCTCGCTTTAAGTTCTGTCCATGTTGTCGCAAAGGGGAAAATTTCCCTTTTGTGTGTGTGTGTGTGTGTGTGTGTGTATCTATTTCACATCTTTAATTATATAATGGGTACTTAGCTTGTTTCCATGTTTTCGAAATTATGCATAGTGATACAATTAATATGGAGGTTGTGGATATGTCTTTTTAAATTAGTGTTTTTTTTCATATTATTCAGAGAGATACCTAGAAATTGAATTTCTATATCATATGAAAGTATCTACCTATTTTAAATAGGTCTCCAATTCTTGTAAAGTGCACATAACAGTGTTGGCAATTTTGATCATTATATTTTAAACATTATCACCATAGTAAGTTTAAATAAAAAGATATATTCTATCATAACAAAAGCATAGTTATATTGACTAGTCAATGACTATGTATTGACACTTTGAGTGCAGTTGAGTTGTGACACTTCATTATATAAATGGAATTTTCATTCCAGTTCTAAGATATAAAAACTAATTTCACAAGGATTTTTTTTTCAAACATCTTCCATTATCTGAGTGTGTAGGTTGCCATACCTTCTATTAAATTTAGTACAAACTAATAAATGGTCTCTCTTCAGCTAAAACTCAAAAAATGCACAAAACTGAAAACCCCATTTCATAAACCCCAAAGGTAAATCAATTTATGTCAGTATTCTTTCTGATCATCCCAGCTTTAAACTTAAATTGCTTTGGATTTATCTCTCTCAAACTCTCAAAATCTATTCAGTAATCAAATTGTTATATTAAAAGCAAAACTAAGCATCTATTGTGTACTGTGTGTTTAGAGTGGATAAGATTATAGGTGTATTTTGGGAACTCACAGAGCTTGCATTCACTTCTTCATTTCTACTAGCGCTAAAGGAAACTTAACTAACTTTATTGGCTTAACTTTCTCACATTCAAGTTATGTTTAACATTGCTGCCAGATTAATCTCAGCAAAAAACACATTGCATATGTTGTATACTTTTTCTTAAGAATTTGTCATCATTCCACTTTCTTTGCAGAATTATGTATATATCGTTACAGGGTACTGAAGACACTCAACAATATTTTCCCCATCCAACTTTGAAGCTCTCTGTCCACTCCCCCAGACCCTCTGTTCAATCCAAAATAGTCTACACACTACTCCTACACATACCATATACATGCTTACTATTCAGTCTTAGTTCATATCACTTCTTTAGCCTGAAATATAGACTTCCCTCCACTAAACATATCTAAGTTGAGTAGTATAAGTTTAAGAATATGCAATATTTACAACTCTTTGGATGTATCCTCTACAAGGAGCATTTATCACTTGCTGAATAAAAACCAATGACATACAGTCAGGTAGGCTACACATACAATGAGTTTCCCGATTTTTGAGAGCTGCACAACCTAGTGGAGGAAGTGGATATATAATTATAAATGAAGCAAATATTCTTAACAACCTGCCTACTCTGTGTAAAATACAGGGAGGGAGATCTTAGAACTTCTTTAAAAAATTTACTACACAGGGCCTCCCTGGTGGTGCAGGGGTTAAAGTCAGTGCTATCAAGTCATCAGCAGCGACTGCAGCATGAGTTCCATCCCCTGCTAGAGAGATAATAAACATGGTATAGCAGACATCTTTTGTCACAACCACCACTCCCCTCAGCAGTGCATTTCAGTGAATATGCCTGTTCTGCACCCCACTATGTCTCTAATGAATCCTCTAAACTCCCCCTACCTCTGGCATACACCCCAGTTCTTATATGTTTAAATAAATAAATCTTTAAAAAAAATTACCACAGATTATCATAAATAAGAGTCCTTATAATCTTATTTCTTACATAAATGGGGATTTTATATTGTTTTAATGCTTGCTCTATAATGAACAATACAATATTATTTTTTTTTAGTATGAAGCAGAATCCTTGTCATCATGAATACACTGAGTTACAGTATTTGAATCTGAAGGAAATATGATTACTACTAAGATATATACTGTAACTCAGAGAGTTTCTGAAATGTACACATTTAAGGATTGGACCATTTCTGTTGGCTGACCAATGCTTTGCTACAATATCCAGGATATAAAGTTCCATTCACACTAGCATATGTACACTGTAAAAAGTGAAATTAGAAATAATTCATAACAACATGGATGAATCTAGAGGGTTAATGAGTCAGATGGAAAAAGACAAGCATGGTATGATTTCACTCATATGTCTCTGATAGACAAAACAAATAGACTAAATACAGCAAAACTTTTAGACTATAGGAACAATTAATTAGTGGACACCACAAGAGAAGGGGGCAGGAAAATAGGTGAATCAGGTTAAAGGGGTGAATTTTATGATGAATGATGGAATGGGAATTTTAGTAGTAAACTTAATTATTATACACAGGTGTTTATTTTGAATGATGTACAACTGAAACTTATATGTTATGAGACAGTGTCACTTTAATAAAAAAATTATATAACTCCACAAGATTCCTTATAACTAGTCTAAGATATATACTAGTAATGTGGCAAATTTTCCTGAGAACTTCATATGAGTTGAATCATTAAAACCCCTCTATGGCGAATTCTACTAATAAATCTGTTTTAGAGGTGAGAAATGTGAAGTTCCAAGCTTTATAAACTTGCACTGGGGGACACAGTGCCTTTTTATCTCAGGTGACTGTCTAAAAACCCTTTGTTTTTAATTCTTCATGGCATCCTAGCTACTGCTCCCACAGAACTATACTCGTATTTCTATGGGATTATATGGCTTATATTTCTAAATAGTGAGAATAAAGGAAAACAGTTTACCACTATTCAGTTCTCAAATAGTCAATGAAAGTTGCAAAGTTCTTTTTTCTAATTTATATGTATGTGAAAGTTGCAATTTTCTAGAGCTGACTGACCTGGAATAATTTTAAAATGATAAGAGATAGCACACTTGTAAAATTCATATAAATTGCATTTTGAACTATTCATGACTTAGTTACATATAGTAGGCTACAACTTTTTCCTGAATGTTTATTCAACAAATGGTGCCTTTTCATTTGACTCTTTTACTGGTCACTCTGGCGTTACTAGTTAAACTTTATAAATTCCTCTGCTTAGCTGTGATTCAAGTCCAGAGGTAGACATTTGTCAACCTGATAGTCTCCTCTTTGTAGTACTTAATCTGATAACTGAAAATAATGACAACAGAAGGGGAAAAAATATCCTATCAGGAAATTGTTTCTGTTTCTCCTATCAAAAGCTCTGATAGAAGTGATAGAAAGTACAATTCATAGCATGATTGACTATCCACCAGCTTTTAATTAAAAGAGAAAAGATGTAACAAATAGAATTGATAAACTTAAGTCAGTGCAGAGTCACATTTTGACAGGCTCAAAGGCAGCCTTAATTTGTAAAGCTTGTTCATGATTTATGTTTTGAGAAAGTTTGTTTGAGGAATTTCATTAAAAAATAATTGACTTCCATGGTGTATCTGCTAGTACAGAAATTCGATGATAGTTATCGGGCTCTTTTAATGGGGCCTATTAGTATGCTTGACATGGGATTCCCCTAAGAATCCTTTGAATTATATTAGTCCATCATTGGCCTACCATCAACACACTTTACAGTTTTCAACCTATTTTACAGTTCTGTCTACTTAAGAAGGTGCCCACAAGGAACTCAAAAAAGACGTGACAGCAGATTGAAGTATTTCACTTTACAAATAATAATCAGAGGTCAACCTGGTGGCACAAGGGGTCAAAATGTCAGCACTATCAAGCTATCTGCAGCCACTGCAGCATGAGTTTTATCCCGAGCCAGAGAGATGACCCACATATGGCAGAGCAGACCTCTTTTATCTCGCCTACTGCTCCTCTCAGCAATGTATTTCAGTTGATTTGCTTGTTCTGTTCCCCACTCTGACTTTGGTGAACCCTCTCATTCCTGGCACCTCTGGCCTGTACCAGAGGTATATGGAAAATAAACCAACCAACCAACAAACAAACAAAAAACAAATAATAGTTAAAAACATCTATTTTTACTTACAACATGCAAGATGGCATGTCAATGATTTCAGGCCTATTGATTCATTTTTTATAGAGAAAACAAACATAAATAAGCTGTTCATTACCTGACTAGGAAGTATGAAAACCCATGTTTTAACTGAATTGTTGCCTGATTCTAGAACTCATGTTTTATCAGTGATAGCCCCTGCCTGTCCTCCCTCTTGGCTTCCACCCAAAGAAAGTAAACAAAACTAGTCCTACTTGAGTTGTGTCACCACAGGGTGCCTACCTGTGTATTCAGTGCTAACAGGTGAAGTCAAAACACCAGAGTGAGGAACCAGCAATGCAAGACTAGGGAACATAAGGTTTCTAAGGTATAGGAAATGCAGAAACTAGATTAACAGCAGAGGATCCTCTACCAAAATTCCAAAGAGATAGTTTGAAATGTCAGGACTTCCATTTTGGCCCCACTCTGCTGCTTCATCAGTGAAGTTTGAATCATGGTCTCATCCTCAGAGCCATAGAGTACTTCACTCCTAAGTCCTTTCCTGAAAGCTTCAACCCAGTCCCCAGCTCCACTCTTCCTCTTCCTAAGACCCAGTGAGTCACTTAAGCACAGGACCAAAGGCAGATGGTATATTTATGGGGCTTGCTTGGACCACTGTGACCCCTTTGATATAATCAGGATAATCTATTAACATAATTCTTAACACCGAGGAACTGGCAAAAATGACAAAGCACTAGCATTTACAAGTCAAGAGCTATGTCTCAAGAAGAACAAATTTAAATAGAATTAAAATGTTAGTTAAACACAAATAAAAAATATTGTTCCTGGCTCTTCCCGATGGCACAACGGGTTGACTCAGCACTGCAAGCTAGCCACAGCTACATCAGTGCGTGTTCAATCCCAGGTCCTAGAGTTGACCTACATGGCATGTAGACCTTTCCTGTCTCGCTTGCTGCTCCCCTCAGCATTGTTTCAAGTACATCTGCCTGTTCTGCTGCCCACTCTGCTTCTGATGAAGCCTCTCACCACCCCTGCACCTCTGGCCTGTATCCCAGTTCTGTAAGCATAAATAAGTGAATCTTAAAAAAAAAAAAAAATTGTTCCTTGTGTGTGTGTAAGTATATTATTGAAGAATTACCAAGCAAATGCTTTGTTTTCTATTTCCCAAAACCATGTATCAAGTGTCTTTAAGCCCAGAGAGCTGACGTTTGACAGTAACACCAAAATACAAAGCAAACACAAGAGAAGGTAGGTATGATTTTCAAACCCAAGGATCACATTCAATTTTTTCCTTATATGGGACATAAAGATTTTTATTATATAAAACTATTGCTTTAATTTAATAATGCAAAAATTCCTTGGCAAAATTCACAGGATCGATCCATTGGTTCTCTATAAACTAGAAATTTTATTTTAAAATGCACTCACACTTGTACAAATTGCCATTGCTTATGTGAAATGGGCTGATGTCCTAATAACCTCCCCAGCCCTCGGTACACACCACAATGCCATTGATTCCCTATAAAAATACCATCTGCCTCTGGTCCTACTGTCCGGGGGTTTTCACGTTCTTTCGCCATCCTTGTTTATGTTCCCTTTACTCTACTTTCCATAGTTCCCAACTGTTGCTGCCTAGGCGAATCTGGCACTCTTGTGCTAACAGCCCAGCTGGGCTTTGGTTTCAGCTTTCCTTGGCCTCACTCCAAGACCAGCTGCCTTCACACATTGCCCCTAGTGGGCAAGTCCACTGCCCACAGAGTTTCCTGGCCTGCATGTTTAAGCCTGTTAACCGCACCAAAGGACAGGACGGGAGTCACAGTGATAAGCAGATGAGCAAGCATTTAGGGGCTGCCATTTCCCAATTCCCTTTACAGGTTTTAGAGAAAAATAACAGAAATAATAACAACAACAACAACAAAATCATAGATAAGCCAAGCAAATCAAACAAAAATAACTTATAGACTATAAGGCCAATGAGTGGTCACCAAAGGGAAAGGGAGAAGGAAGAGTAGGTAAGTCAGGAAAAGGGGACAGTTGTATGGAGAAGGGTAGAATTTGGCTTTTAGTGGTAAACGTAAAGTAGTATATACATATATCGATTTTTTAAAGATTTATTTATTGATGCATACAAGGTTTGGGATGCAGGCCAGTGGTATTGGAGAGTGAGACGATTCACTAGAGCCTGAGTAAGGAGCAGGACAGGTGGATGGATCTACTGAAATACACTGCTGAGGGGAGCAGCGGGCAGGTCAAGAGAGGTCTGCTGTGCCATGTGGGTCACCTCCCTGGCAGGGAATTGAACTTGAGCTGTCGTGGCTGCAGACAGCTTCATAGTGTTGAGACTTGATCCCTAGGTGCACCAGGGAGGTCCCACATATTGACGTTTAATGCTGTGCAAGTGAAATATAATGCCACTTGAATAAAAAAAAAATAAAAGTTTTAGATAAAATAACGGAAAGAAGAATTCAAGAGAAGATTTTTGTATCAAAATGTGTAAGAAAGAAAAAATTCTCTCATCAAGATGTAAAGAGTAGACTACAGCTATTCATAAAGATAGATCAGATGATTGGCATGTTTGAAATTTAAAATACAATAAAGTACCCAGGTACTATGCAAATGACAAAAATGTACTACACTAGCTTTGTTGATGGCCTTGGCCTAAAGCTTTTAAATCACAAGCTTTCTTAGAAACCCATATACATAAAACAGAGTCACTTAGAACAAAGTTCTCCAGTGCAAATGTCAGTCATATACATCATCTAAAATTTTCTGTTATCTATATTAAAAATCTAAAAAGGGCCCTCCCTGGTGGAACAGCGGGTTAAAGCACAGCACTAAGAAGCTAAAGCCACTTCAGCATGAGTTCGATCCCCAGCCCCAGAGGTGATCCACATGGCGCGGCAGACCTCTCCTGACCTACCTGCTGCTCCCCTCAGCAGTGTACTTCATCAGTTGGCCTGTTCTGCTCCCCCCACTGTGTCTCTGGTGAATGCTCTCACTGAGGTACCTCTGGCCTGTACCTCAGTTCTGTATGCATAAACAAGCAAATCTTTTAAAACAATACCTAAAAATACAGAGTTCAAACAAACTTCAATAATTCTATTTGGCCTAATATTTCAAAATATTTTTCAGCAAATATATAATTATATAAATATTACCAAAAATGTAATTATGTGAAAATATATTGAGATCATTTATATTATTTTTTTCCTACAATTCTTGCACTTGAAACATATAGCAATCTTTCTTTGGCCTAAACGTACCTCAAATGGTCCTTTGCCTAATTGACAGAATAGCCTTAGAGGAATTTGCAATCAAAGGATGATTTCTGTAATATGAATATAGTCTTCAATAAAATGAGACATAATTCAGACTTACTAGTAACCAGTAATAATTGAAAGACTTGAATTCTCACCAAAAATAAGTCCTCACCTTCTATACTCAGTTATTCAGCATCTACACTCAATGAGCAGCTATAGTATTGAACTCTTATTGCTGCCAGGCAAAAATTTGAGATTTCTCATGGTGGACAACAATCTGGCTGATATTCTACACAACCCTCTTTATGGAAATATGGTCCTGAGATCAGGGAAGACAAGTTAATAGAAAAGCAAATGCAGTGCAAAGAATATATAACAACAAGGCATAAGAATTAGTGTGTTTTCAATTCTACTGGTAATTTCAGGGATGATATAACATTTCCATGAAATCTTACTTCCTTAATTAACTTTTTATGCTCTCTTCTCTCCTTATCTCTAAGTGATTCTACAAATTTAATGAGAATTGATTTCATCACAAGAGTTTTCTAAGTAGAAAAATCCTACTGTTTTAAAGGTCATTTTAGGGAAAAAAAATCCTTTAAATCTGAAGGGAAAAAATATTAGCATATATATATATATTTTAAGATTTATTTATTTATGCATACAGAACTGGGGTACAGGCCAGAGGTGCAGGGGTGGCGAGAGGCTTCACCAGAGACAGAGTGGGGAGCAGAACAGGCAGATCAACAAAGTACACTGCTGAGGGGAGCAGCAGGCAGGTCAGGAGAGGTCTGCCACGCCATGTGTTCTCCTCTGGAGCAGGCGGGAATCGAATTCATGCGGAAGTGGCTTTAGCTTCTCAGTGCTGTGCTTTAACCCGCTGCGCCACCAGGGAGGGCAAGCATATTTATTTTTAAAAGTCAAAACTAATACCAAAAGTGCCCTCTTATAATTGATTAGGCAACACTGGTTAGGAATTCAAATAACTGATACATTCAACTAATATTTTCCTAATAGATATATGCTGTGCAAGGAACAGAAATATAACAGATCATCATAGATCCTGCCCAGAAGTTTACATTCTATGAAAAGAGACAGATTATACTCACAGAAGAATTTACAGGGTGAAGAGGCACTGAGAAGAAACTTAATCTGACTGAAGAGGGTCGGATGTCTTTGAGAGTAGTAACAGCTAAGCTGAATCTTGAAGAATAAGAAGTTTTAAGGCCCAAGTAAGGGAAGTCTTAGACTGTTACTTGAAGCAACTCAGGTTCAAAAGCAGAAGTCATTCATGGAGCAATGAGGCAAGAAATGAGATTGGGGAATTAAGTAAACAAAATTTTGATGGACTAGTAAAGTCATTTCAAGGGCAAATACCTTGTAAACTTATGTATGTATAGAAGTGGTTGATCATCACACACATTATAAAATTCATTCTGGATGCATGCAGTTACCACATGGTGTCATATTCCAGTGTGAAAAAACCACTGAGAGCATGTTATACTTTAATCATGGGTGAATACAATGTATATTTAGTGTTTAGGGAAAATGTGACAATGATTCCCAGGATCCTTACTATGGAAATATATGATTATGATGTTTGTTAAAATAGGTAATCAATAATAAATGCTAAATCATGTTCTTTATGTTCTTGAGGTATTGTATTTGCTTTCATATAAAGTAATTTATAAATCATATGATGCAAGTACTATAGAAAACCCAATTTGGGCCCTCCCTGGTGGCACAACAGATTAAAGTACAACACTGAGAAGCTGGCCATAGCCACTTCAGTACAAGTTCAATCCCTGGCTAGGGAGGTGACTCACATGACACAGCAGACATCTCCTGTCTCACCTACTGCAGACAGCAGTATATTTCGTCACTCCATATGTTCTGCTCCATATTCTGTCTCTGGTGAATCCTCTCATTGTCCCTGTACTTCTGGCCTATACTCAGTTCTGTATGCATAAATAAATAAATCTTTAAAACACACACACATACACACACACACACACACTTAATTGCTGTAGGCAAGTAGAGTCACTTGAGCAAGATCACATAATTAAACACGCATTGGACCTAGGTTTTAATGCAAGCATCTGTCTCCAAAAACACCAATTTTGGCAAGTACATTGAAAATATAACAGAAATACTGCAAAATCAAAAACCCACCTTCTGATATTTTCTTTTGGTCCATGATGATTTCAAAAAGTGTTACTACCATCATTTCTCAACAATTCCTGAGAAGAGAGGTGTACCCAAAATTACTTTCTCCAAAGACTTGGCTATAAAACCTGAAGCCATAAAGCACACAGAGGAGGACTTAGGAAATGCATTTCTGGATACTGGCCTCAAAGCCATCGTTAGAGACTATTCAAACAACAGGGGAAACAAAAGCAAAAATAAATAAATAGGACTATATCAAACTAAAAACTTTTATGCCCTAGAAGAAACCACCATAAAAACAGAAAGAAAGCTTACTGAATGACAGAAATCAAAGCTCATCATACATTTAACAAGGACCTAGTATCCAAAATATATAAAGGATTCACACAACTCAGCAACAGATAAACAAACAATCCAATCAACAAAAATGGGGAGAGGATTTGAATATACACTTCTCCAAAGAAGACAAACAAGTGACTAACAGTTCATGAACAAATGCTCAACTTACTGATTTTTGAGGAAATGCAAACCAAAACCACAATGAGTTATCACCTCATACCTCAGAATGGCCTATATCAAAAAGACTGGGAACAAGGTGTATTGGCGAGGGTGTTGCAGAAAAAGAACTCTTAAGAGTTCACTGTTGTTGGGAATGCAAATTGGTGCAGTCCCTATCAAAAAATTATTAGTATTCCTTAAAAATCTAAAAATGGGCCCTCCCTGGTGGCGCAGCGGGTTAAAGCACAGCACTAAGAAGCTAAAGCCACTTTTGCATGAGTTCGATTCCCGCCTGCCCCGGAGGAGATCCACATGGCGAGGCAGACCTCTCTTGACCCGCCCGCTGCTCCCCTCAGCAGTGTACTTCGTCGATCTGCCTGTTCTGCTCCCCACTCTGTCTCTGGTGAATCCTCTCACCCTCTACATCTCTGGCCTGTACCCCAGTTCTATATGAATAAATAAATCTTTAAAAAAAAATCTAAAAATGAAAATATCATCTGAACCTGCAATACCTCTTCTAGGTACCTACCTGGAAAATATGAAAACACTAATTTGAAAAGATTTATGCATCCCTCTACTCATAACAGCCATTCACAATAGCTAAGACATGAAAACAATCTAAATACCCAACAAAGGATTACTGTATAAACAAGTTATGGTATATATACTCAGCTCCATAAACAAGTTATGGTATGTATACTCAGATCAATGGTTCTTCAACACAATTTTATTTAAATAGTAAAGTGAAATTCATTTAACTTCACTGCTTTTCACTGAGAGGGTTTTTAATTTCTTTACCAATATTTTTCAAGGAAAAATAAAATTAGATAACATTTTGACTCCCTATTTACTGCCACCTCTGAGTAGGCCAGCATTACATGGGAGTAGTAAAGTGAATAAGACATCTTGGCAACAGATTGCCCAAGTAACCATAAAACTAGACAAATGTACTTAGGGTCCCAGGGAGTGAAGCTGTATATTTTTCCAGGCTATAGTATTTCCAGGTAGAATGACACATTCATTTCCACTTATTGTCAGTGAGACACAACAAATGAATGATTCATTCATTTACTACACAAATATTTATTCAGTGCATCCTCTGTACAAAGCATCAATATGGACATTCACGATATGTTAGTGAACCAAACTGTGACAGTGTATTTCCAAATATTGTTGCTTATATATCCCATTTCACCAGTGGTCTTACAAGGTAATTATGGAAGGAGCTGGAGCAGTTTACCTCAAAGAAACTTCACACTGACAGGAAAGGGTTTCCTTGCAGGACAGGGCCAGAAATACTGAAATCAAAACAATACCAAGACTCTCACAGTAGCTGCAGTGGCAGCTGAAGAGTTTCCCCAAATCGCAAAGCATGAACAAGTCAAGAATAAATCCAAGTCTGTATCTCCAAAAAGGATAGGAAACTATAAGAAGCATGGTTAACACAATTTTAATGTTAGTCCTACCAACATATTCACAAACATTCCCAAGCAGTTTCATAATCTAGTTGAAATAGCAGAAGAACCAGAAGATTTCTATAGTGTGTCTTACCTTATCCCTCATCTCAAAAATAATTTTGACAATTGTCAAAAGTGTAAGCCACTTATCTGTGTGACATAGGTCTAAAGATTCTTCACTCATTGCTGTTTTTCTATCATTAGTCAGTCCTCAGATCTGCACTGATTTACATTGAAAGAAATCTCACATTAAAAAATTACTAGGTCTGGGACCCTCCCTGGTGGCGCCAACAGCTTAGGACGCAGCACTGCAAGCTGGCCGCAGCCTCTTCAGTGCGAGTTCTATCCCTGGCTCCAGAGGTGACCCACACGGCGCGGCAAACCTCTCCTGACCGCCCACTGCTCTCCTCAGCACTGTACCTCATCGATCTGCCTGTTCTGCCCCCCACTCTGTCTCTAGTGCAGCCTCTCATCCTCTGCACCTCTGGCTTGTACCCCAGCTCTGTATAAATAAATAAATCTTAAAAAAAAAACTTTAAAAAAATTACTAGGTCTGTATGTACATCATATTTTGAAATAGTAATTCTCTAAAATCCTCTCTGCATATAACAGTATAATTTTATCTATCTGTATTCTGTGTGCACAAGCTAATCTTTAAAGTTTGGCTTGCAAATGATAAAAAACAGTCAAACTTATCCAAATTGCCAAGTAATACTGGTTGATGACTTCTTTTAGAAAATGGATGTTTAAGTTATATGTTTAATAATGCCATTTGTAACAGGAATTAATATTCATAAATATGTAGAACCCTTAAAAATGCCGTAAATACTATTTACGAGAGAATACTATTTGCTATCACGTTTTCCACATCCTCCCAGAGGACCATGCAGCAGTGCTGGTGGGGGCAAAGGATGTGCCAAACAAACTCCACTAGTAGGTTTTATGGACCCGGCCATCCCAGACCAAAGAGATCCACGACACCAAGAACTACAAATCCCATAATGCCATCACTAGTGAAGGGAGGATTGCTGGGAACTGAGAGTGGAGTTAAGCAGCCAGGCTTGCAATAAAACCAGACACGTGGTCCTTGGAGGTTTCTTGGCTTTGGCCGGTTTTTCGCTTGCTATTGGGATTGCAGTTCAGCGTTAACTGGCAGGACACATTCTCTCTCTCCCTGAGTTATCAATTTGTTCATTTCTCCACTTTTGTAAATAAACTCTTTATTACTTTTGTGTGCGTGTGTATGTGCCTATGGTTAAGTCTCATTATAAATCCCTTTTTAAAGCACCTTGGTGAAGGCCTATAGTCGGGCCAATCCATTCCACATTGGGGTTGCCCTATAACATTACTAAGAAATAAAAATAAATAAATAAATAAATAATTCTATGCTTACCCATTTTTTTCTCAAAGCAACAAAGAAGGAGTCATTCTTTAAAAGAGAAAGAAAAGGAAAAAGAAAACAAGAGTAAAAGAAAGGAATGCACTATACCTTTCAACTTCAAAAACTATGACATTGTCAGTCGATCAAGTAAAACCCAACACTCAACTCATTCAAGTTCTAGAATGTTTGGCTTGCAAATGATAAAAAACATGTGGTTATAGTAATTACTAAAACAAATAATTATTTGCTTAGATTAGCAAAATTCTATAATTTTCAGGGAAAGTTTTGGCTTTCTGTTATATTGAGTTAAATAGAAACAAGGTGTTTTAATATACTATACATTCAGAATTCTTCATACTTTGTAATTTCTGACTCTTTAGATCCCACATTTACGCTTAGTTAATACATAAATTTCATTCTTTTGAAAATCACATTAGTCAATATTATTCTGATCTAGCTTTACCACCTTTTCATTTGAGCTGATATAGAATCTGAACACATCAAAATAACTATTTAACTTAGAAAAAAACTAGAGAGACACAAGAATTAAGGACCAAGACCATTCAGAGCAGATGAGAAAATGAGAGCTTCTTAAATTAAATGAAAATGAACTAAAACACATTTCTATGAGTAGAGTACGCTTCCTATTATTCCTCATGAGCATTTGTCTAACAGGAAAGTCAATAGGGTTATTCTAGCTAGAAGAGGCTTTAGAATATTCAAGATGAAGGTTTAGGCAGCTACCGCCAATCAACTGTGGTAAGCCAGAGATGAATCCTGATGCCATTCTGGGAGACCGATATAGGTCCCACTGTCTGGATACTTCTAGAAAGGCAGCTTGGTCTGTGTACTAAATAAAGACAGGGGGGAAATATCATCTACTTCATAAAACTGTTGGGAGGATCAGAAGATCTATAAAACAAAATTCAGGGTAACTTTGATTTGATAGTGTTAACTTCACAAAATATCCATTATGAGTCAAGCATTTTCTACACTCCTGGAATACATCAGTGAATTCAACAAACAAAAGTTCACCACCTTTCATAAAATTTAAGAATAAGTATTCTCCAATTTCATTGTCACTCATTCAAATATTTATTTAGGCTCTCCCTGGTGGTGCAAGGGGTTAAGTCTCAGCAATATGAAGCTATGGGAAGCCACTGAAATACCAGTTTGATTCCTGATCAGGAAGCTGCCCACATGGCACAGGAGACCTCTCCTGCCTTGAACGCTGCTCCCCTCAGCAGTGGATTTCAGTGGCTCTGATTGTTCTGCTCCCCATTCTGTCTCTGGTGAATCCTCTTACCCCCCTCACCTCTGGCCTATATGCATAAATAAATCATTTTTTAAAGATTTAAGACATTTATTTATGCATACAAGAACTAGGGTACAGACCAGAGGTGGAGTGGGGCGTTGGGGTGAGAGGATTCACTAGAGACAGAGCAGGGAGCCGAATAGGCAGATTGACTAAAATACACTGCTGAGGAGAGCAGCAGGCAAGACCTCAGAATGTGGGTCAGCTCTCTGAGAGGGGATCAAACTCAGGCTGCAGTGGCTGCCTAAAGCTTCATACCTGCTTTAACCCTTTAATTCTCAGCTTTAACCTGCTGAGCTACCAGGAAAGGCTCAAATCTTTTCAAAGAATTTCTTTATTTATTCATACAGAACTGAAGTACAGGCCAGAGGTGCAGAGGTAGTGAGATGATTCACCAGAGACAGAGTGGGGAGCAGAACAGGCTCACTGATGAAGTACACTGCTGAAGGGAGCAGCGGGCGGGTCAGGAGAGGTCTGCTATGCCATGTGGACCTCTCCTGACCCGCCCGCTGTTACCCTCAGCAGTTTACTTCATCAGTGAGCCTGTTCTGCTCCCCACTCTGTCTCTGGTGAATCACCTCTGGGGCGGGGTTCGAACTCATGCTGAAGTGGCTTTAGCTTCTCAGTGCTGTGCTTTAACCCACTGTGCCACCAGGGAGGGCCAAATCTTTTTAAAAACAAACAATTGAGTATTTATTCATACAATGATTTCAGCAAACACTGATTATTCACTAAGTGGCTAGAACTGATCTTTATCTGAAGAATACTAAAAAGTACAACTTCTGCCTTCAAAAAATAATCAGGAGTTATAGAGTTATAGAAATAAACACAACTAGCCATACTAAAAACTTGTGAGGCATTATAAGTAAATGTAAACAGTTATGGAAGTAACTATGTGACTTTTTACAGATGCATCTCTTGATCTAAAATGTTTAAGTATATATATATAAATATAATATATATATAATTACTTACATTTTTAAATCCTTAGCAACTCTAAGCCTTAGCATACCTAAGTATGTCTTCAAAGCACAGTTTTTGTCATTTCAGTTAATTATATTTGCTTGCTTTTTACAAAGAGAAAGATACTGTTGAATTCTTACTGGACTTAGATCCACTGGACTTAAATGTAGTGGATATTAAGCAGGCGTGATAGGCGACTCAGTGAGATATGACTCTCACTCACCCACCCCTCTACTCTCTAAAGGAATGCTGTCATTGAGCACTGGATCTGGGAATGGCTCCCAGGTTTAATTTAATTAGTATGGTTCTGACCTTTTTTATAGTATTAACATATAATCTTTTGTCCCTATGGACTGGCCTGTTCATTATGTCTGCTGCCTGAAGCTTAGAGCACACTGGTTTCCAATTACCAGTTTATAAAACGACCAAGTCATCTCTTGTCAAATGACTCTTTTCACCCAAGCAGTTTAAAATTTATGCAAGTCAACTCAAGTAACTGAAGCATTAATTCAAATTTTTAGATTATGAAGAAGGACCAGGAAGATGTACAAGCACACCTCAGGACTGCAAAATGTGAGGGGAAGAACATGAATCCTATAGAGCTGTGGCTAGACTGATCTGTCACCGCAACCAATTGGCATGTTCTGGCCCTGTTTCCACAGAGCAGAAATTTCAACTTTTATTACAAATAAACAATTCTCTATAAAGTCTGAGTAAGTTGCTAATATAAGAGTCTAATCATGTATATATCACTACTGAGTAAATTACCTATCTGGGTGACTTTAAAGCCTTTTTGTTAGAATTCAGGAATTTTTATGTGTTAATAGATTTAATGCCAAGGAGATCAGAATTAGAATCACCTAAGAGTAACACAGACCTAAAACAGCATCGATTAAACCAAGATAGAATTTTATTTCTTAAATAGACTCAAAAGACGAGGTAGTTTAAATTCATTATCTAGGAACCAATATCCCTCTTGCTTTTTGTTGTACCATCCTTAGGGAGAAGGATGGTTCTTTATGGTTCAGAAAGGAAGAGTTGCAAGGATCAAATCTGTGTACATGGCAGCAAAAAAAAAAAAAAAAAAAGTAAAAATTGAAACATAAGTAGATTATTATATTATACTTGGGATTCCCAAATGCCTCCACATACAGATATTTTACTGGCCAAATTTAAAATGACATGGTCACTCCTGGCTGCAGTGAAAGCAGAAAAATGTGCTGTTCACTTGGACAATCATCTTCTGCTGAAACATGACTCTGATCAGAGGATGAAAGGATGCAGATCAGACGCTTCCCTACTAATGTCTGCTACTTGCCATTTCACTAACGAGTGATTTAAAGGTGCTTTAAAGTATAACAACAAATAAGGATGATTAAATTCAACCTTCCCCACAGAAGGTGGGTGGAAGTAGAAGAAAATAATATGTTGTAAGTATATAAATAGAAAGGAAGAAGAAAGAATATATAGATTTTTGACAGCAGAGGAAACTAGCAAAAAACAAAAACCAAACCTAGTTAGGAAAGGAAGCATGGAAGAGAAAAGTTACCATGACTTTCAGCACTCTAGAGATTAACCAAACAGATGACTAAGGAATGATTTAATTATTGAAGGTCAGTCTAATATTTATAAAATCATTATTTGGTGTTTACTGAATTTCAAATGAGAACAATGCTAACAGGTATTAAACATATCAAAAATATCTTTAAAAACTATAAAGTCCAAAGTCCATTTGGTGTAGAATCTAGAATAATATGTGATCATCTGGGAAGAAACACTTCCATTCCATTATATTAATAATTCTATAAAAAGCAGAGAATGGAGGCCCTTGACACAATGAGTTGCCCTGGAGAAGATTACAGAATTCGGTCTTGTAGGAAGATGAGAACATCAACAGGAGACATAAACAATGAAACTGGAGAGGATGAGGAAGAAAGGCAGGGCAGCAAGAGGAGTCTATGCAGCTTTCCACTCATGGAGGAGAGTGTCTCATCTCACTGTGGATGAGACACTGTATAGCTTCTATCCCAGTCTAGGTCACTCTCCTGTTTGTGTCCACATCTCATGTACACCCCTAATCATACTGATTAAGAGGAAAAATCCCTGTTCCCTAGCAGGTCATCATACAGCAGGGATTCATTCACCAACTCACCTTTCCTCACTTCAGTAAACATCTTTCTTCCCTTTTTTCCCTCTATCCCTTTTTCCTTCCCTCCCTCTTTTACTGAGGTAACAATGCTTTACGACCTGTATATGATTTAGGGGAATAGGTTGGCACCTCCTCAGATGTATGTTACCCCACCCACTACCAAAGAGCCCACAGTCCCTACCCTAGACCACTGGGCCCTATCCACTTTGTTCTCATCTCCCTACCTCCCCCTTCCATAGCCTTAATTCTGCAGTCATATTTCTAGGGTTTGTTTTTCTTTAGTTTGGTAAGTTCTTTTGTTTCTCTACATTCCTCCTGAGTGAAAGCGTTTGGCAGTTGTTTTCATAAACACCCTTCAAATTCCATAAATCTTAGTGAAACATCATAATGGGTGGCAAAACTCAGAACAAGCACTAGAATTCAGGAATATCAAATAGCCTATGAATGTGTAAGCTCTCTTATATAGAGACACTTTGAAACAGTAAGATCATATCACCTATTAGTACTGAGACAGTAACAAGGCATCAATCCCAGCACCCTGAGTGTTGGGGGCTGGCCTGTAAAATTCATCTTAAGGGTATGAAACTATTACAGTTTCTCAAAGCTTAACAATAGCAACAGCAAAGCAGTTAACTTGGGTGATACCAGACTAGTCAATGAGTAAGAATATTTACTTGCTTTTAACAGTATCTACTACAATTTAACATGGTAAAAGTAGTTATGTTGTGTTAATACCAAATCTTACTAGTCAGTTTTCTATACTTCTTTCAAAAGAATTGTTAAAAAGTTATCAAAAACAGTATTTCTTCTCTCAGCAACTGAAACTATTCTGAGTTAATTAATAGCATATAAAGTAATTATTGAAACTGTCCAAACTAGGAATATTTTTGAATAATAACCTTAAATAATAACTTTAAATCTTAATCACAGCATTGAAATTTGCTAGTAATAAACAAACAATAATGTATCATCTAGTTTTTTATCACAGAAGTTTTTAAATTCATCCTTAATTTTCTCAGATATTTGGGCTACTGGCTAGTTTTTATTTTATTTATTTATTTATTTATTTTTACTGGCTAGTTTTTTGGTTTTTTTTTTTAAGATTTATTTATTTGTACATACAGAACTGGGGTACAGGCCAGTGGTTCAGGGGTGGTGAGAGGCTTCACCAGAGACAGAGTGGGGAGCAGAACAGGCAGATTGACAAGTACACTGCAGAGGGGAGCAGAGGGCAGGACAGGAGAGATCTGCCACGCCATGTGGTCACCTCCGGGGCAGGCGGGAATCGAACTCATGCGTAAGTGGCTTTAGTTTCTCAGTGCTGTGTTTTAACCCGCTGCTCCACCAGGGAGGGCCCTTACTGGCTAGTTTTTAAAGCTGAACTGGACCTTCATCACTGATTTGTTAAATAGCATCAACTTTGATATTCCTGTCAAAACAAGCATAAGATTTACTTCACTTCCTGCACACAAAAATAACATTTGCTTTTACTACACTAAAAACATACTCTTTTACTACAAATAATCTGACTTTTCATCTAGGAATGTTATAATTCCTTTCTTTAGCCTCGTTTCAAGCTTATTTCAAAAAAGAGGAAAACATACACTTATTTGTACAAGGCCCAGCAACTGTCATTTAGTTCTTAAATAAAAGACATATGACATCAAACTTATTAGAAAATAAAATTTTTTTGAAAACTTAACCAGTTGATCATGCATTTCCTTGCAACATTTTACCTTTACTGTTGCTGCAAAAGAAAGAACGAAGCAGGGATACACACCTAATAGAATTCAATATCCAAACCTCCAGCATTCAATTTTAATTTGCATACTGTAAGCCAGGAGTTTGCAAACTATAGCTTCTGTGTCAAATGAGGTCTTTTATTTTTGTAAATAAAACTTTATAGACATTCATTTACATATTATCTATAGCTGCACTTATTAGTTGCAAATGATACTGTTCAGCTCACAAAACCAAAAATATTTCTTACCTGGCCCTTTACAGCAAAAAAAAAATGTCTATGCAAGTTGAGGCATTGCAGGGAAGGGCAAAGGGAGGAGGATGGGGGTTTGGGGGGGGGGGCAGAGCTGTCAAACACTGTATCTTCCAAAGAAATGTCTGGTCTTTGACTGGCTCCTGGAAAATAACCTGTACACCCTAAGAATGTCCTGCCTGGTAAGAACAGCTATGTTTATCTGAGGACTTGGGTGTGATAAATAGTTTATGCTACCAATGTGATGTATGGTGCTATTCTCAGGTTATGAATTATGAGTTTGCTCTCTCTGGAGCACATGGAGACCAACTCAAGTAAAAACTCAGCACCAAAGCTAGTGTGAGCTTTACTATTAGCAGGACTTCATGTCGTCACACACTGCTGTGGGAATGAAAGCCTGTCTGTAAGCGCCGCTGAGACAAGACAACTGGAAGTTTGAGCCTGGATTCTCACCAATGCGGCTCCACGCTCATTTTACCTTGGCAGACTTCAATATGGATTACTTCTCTTTAATAAACTGCACCTGAGAAGAAAACAACTCTTCTGAGTTGTGAGGGTAATTCCAGTGAATCATTAAACCTGAAGGTGATTTCTTTAGGATTCCTGAACTATGGCTCTTTACAGAAAAAGCATTTACCAGTACTTGCTTGGGCTGCTTTTAAAATTTGAAATGTCAAAGTGGGCCAAAATCAGAGCATGTATGACAATAAAATATATTTAAAGTTTTTGTCAGGACTTACCCTATTCTACTAGTAATAAATTTCCAACAAAACCTTTGCTTTTTAAGCAATTTTATACCTTAAGGTAACTACATTATTAATTAGGACTAAGTAAGTCCATTTTCTTTAACCCACACAAGTTCTCAATTTTAAATATATAAAATATATTTGGCAAAATCAGAAGAAAGAACACAGCATGTTTAAACATGCAAATAAATTTTTTACAGTGACCAGCAGTGGCTGCTAAGATTTGAGCTTATGAGAAATCGTTAGGCTGAACTGTACCTGTCCTTTGAGTGGCCTTTACTTTTCTTATTTCCTAGCTCATACAAAGGTCAAGACAGATTTTAGGAAGTTAAGTCCACATATTGCATTTTCTTGCCTTCAAATGCTACAAAAATAAATTTTCAATGATCCATTTATAAAATTTAAAAAAAAAATTCATGCCTAAGGGCAGACTTTATTGTAAAGTACTATTCCACTATGGGAAGGGAAACAATTGCAGTGGGGAGAACAATTGCAGTGGGGAGAACATTCTGACCTATGGTCTGTAAGCTTCTTAAGAGATAAGCAAGGAGGGCGTCTCTTCAGTAGGGAGGAGTATATAAGACCAGTGGTGTATACGTTAGAGATACATTTTTTTTCCAGAGAAATATTACCAATAGGTCATATAGAGGAATATACATGACAGAGCTTGAAAGACATGAAAAACAATTATAGAACTCAGTCCTAGACAGAAGTACCAAGGCTAGGATTCTATCATATGAGTCCTAGTCTGAGTCTAAACCCCCAAAACAGAAGCGCCTACGTCCAAGGGCAGGAGAAGATGGGTGTCTCAGTTCAAACAGAGAGAGATTTCACCCTTCTCTGCCTTTCTAGCCTACTCAGGGCCTCAGTGGATTGGACCGGTGTTGGCAAACTCCTTGAGGCAGTCCACTGATTCAAGCGCAGGTCTCTTGCAGAGACAACCTCACAGATAGACCCAGAAATAGTGTTTTACCAACAATCCGGATATCCATTATGTCAAGTCATGTTGATACATAAAATTCACCGAGACATGTAGGAAATAGGGCTGAGTGAGAGTAGGTACAGAACTGTCCTGTGGCCCATGCATTCTCAGGAGGAGCTGTAATGGAAGGACATGTGCAAGTTCAGGTTGAGGATGAGTCAATAGTCAGGGGTTTCAGAGAAAGAGAGATGCTTAAATAAAGTTTGACTAACAAACTTTTGTTCCCAGTGATCAGTAGGGAGACATTATCATTATAATTTATTATAAATTTATTTATTTTTACTTATTTATAGATAATTTGTTTATACATTTATTTATAATTATAATTAAGAGGCTTCTGTGAGTCTTATGGTATCATAGGGCTAAGATCTTTTCTGTGAGTCTTATGGTATCATAGGGGCTAAGATCTTTTTTTTTTTTTTTTTGAAATAAACTACTTCATATACTGAAAATTATTATGGGCCTGGTATGGTAACAAACATCTGAAGAGGTGTGAACCTATACCCCTAAATTAAACATAGTATTGTTTATCAATGTTACATCAAAAAAATCCCACAATTATAAGTGGAAGGGAGAAAGGAAGGCAGGGAGATAGGGAGAGAGGGGGAGAATGGAGAGAAAGAGGGAGAGAGGGAGGTGAAAGGAAATGAGGGAGGGAGGGAGGAATGAAGGAAGGGGAGAGGGAGGGGAGGAGGAAGGGAGGAAGGCTTTCTTAATACTCTGTTCCAAGAGCTGGTGCTAAAAATCAGTACTGTCAGTTCATTCAATTAGCAGCAAAATCATTTAGGTCGTGTGTCACTGCATGATGTTAGGACATAACAAAATGAGTAAGAGAATTTAATGTATTTTGGAGAAAGCCTAAATATGGCAATACTGTACTAAGAATGGGTTGCCCAATGGAATGCCTTTACAGCTGTGTTAGTATTACAGACATTTCAGGAGTGGGAAGTCATGGTAAAATATGGGGAGGAAAAACTTTGTCTTACTGATATAACAAGAAAATCTGAGCTTGTCTCTAAATATTTATAATCATAGTACAACATGCAGAAGTGGTGCTAACTGAGAAGGTGGCATTTCTAAAATTTACCTCATTTTCTTATTATTTTCTTATGATTTGCAGAGCAAATGATGCAGAATTTCAGTAATGCCAATAAATCATCAGAATCTGGGGGAAATATATATCATATTTCCATTTCATTTAGAATGCAATTTAGATTAAAAGTATAGAACATTAGGCCTGTTTCCTGAACCACAGGATAGTTTAGTTGGTGTTGGCAGAGTGTAGAGAAAGACACATAAGGGCTGAGTTTCCTGTACTTATTTCCAGAGAACAAAGGGATTTAAAAAAAGTAAATTAACAAAAGGAGCATATAGTTATAGACACTTGCTATTGGTAGTTGTTATAGTGGAATTGTGTCCTCTTGCCCTCAAAACACATAGGTTGGGGTATTTCCAAGATAGGGTCTTCATGAGGTGATGAAGGTAAAATGAGGCCATTAGGAGGGGCTCTAATCCAAGATGACTGATATTCCTGAAAGAACAGGAGGTTTAGACAAAGATCGATGAAGAGAGACAATGGGGTCCATGTGAAGACAGAGTAAGAAGAGGGCCACCTCCAAGCCAGGGAGAGAGACTGCAGAAAATGACCTCTCTTAGCCTCCAATTTTGTTACAATTAATTTTATAACAAAATTAATTTCTGATGTATAAGCTACCAGTCTGTGGTGCTTGGTTACAGCAGTGCAAGGTGTTGTGTGGAAATACCATGACTGATGGAAAAAAGGAGTTTTTTGGGGGGAAGAGACAGCACAGTCTGATTAGAGAAGTCAGTGGGGACCTGTGTGATGAGATGACACTTTGATCTGAAAAAAACATACCAGAACTCAGGAGAGCCACACTTTTCAAGAAAAGACTGAACTGCAAAAGCTCCAAAGAACACACATGAGGCCTGCATGGCTGAAAGATGTGAGTAAACAATCTTGGAGAGACACTTGTATTTGATCCCTGGTATAAAACAGTCAGAGAAAAAGCTAAGACTTTACACTCCCATTCCTTCTCACTTTTGGAACCCATACAAACTTAACTTCAGCTCTGCCAAAGTTAGGAATGAGGCAGAAACTTAGCTAAAAGCTGAAGACCTGTACTTTACGCTCAAGATGTAAACAATAATAAAAACCATATTGAGAACTTGACAGGAATCATCACCCAAATAGTATATTCCATTGTCCCTGGCACATTGATGCCCTTTGAAAAATAAAGAAAATAGAATGCCATATGGAAGAAGAACAAAATAAAAATTGATTTGGTAAGTACAGGAACAGACTCATATAAATTAGGTAATTCGTGCTGAAAGGCATGTTTCCAAAATTGTGTTTCTGATCTCAAATAACATAAGGGAGCTAATGGATAAAAGAAGAAGAAAAATAAAACTATGACATAAAAGTGCCTTCCCATCACCTCAACTCCCACATAGACAAGATTAGACATACTGTGAAAACCCAACTCCACTGCGTGTCTAGGAAAACTTTCAGTTCCAAAATACATTTCTCAGAGAAGGCAAATAATGAACTACCTAAGATTATCAGCAGAAATGATATTTATAGTGAAATTGTACATAAACAATAATATCAAGGATGGAAAAATCAATTACAGGGATGGAAAATTAGTTAATAAGTATTCTTCCTCCCAGAAACTCAAGATAAAGAATTATCATTGCCCTTTGTTAGCCTACAGCAGCTACCTCAGTGGGAATGTTCTCAACCATAGTAAAGCTAGGGATACCTTTCGCATTATCTAACTGTGTTTTCTTCTTTTGCATCACTATCCACATGACAATACTAGAATTAACCTCTGTCTACCTAAATAGGGATGAAGAGAGGGTTCACAGCTTGTCACAGCAAGAATAGAAGACAACAGTGAGATAACCCACTTCCCAGTAAGTTTAAAGACATTTTGGAATTAGAATTCAGGTTTCTTGACCTTGAAGTTTTATTTTAGAGAGATGCTGGTCACATAGTAAACACAAGAGAATACATTTTTAGTCCTGATAGAAGCAGGTAGTTGGCCACATGCCTGATAGCTTTTTTCATGGACAATGAATCACAGGTGATATATTAGAAAGTTTGGGGAAAACCATGTCTTCTAGACTACACCCAAAGCAAACTTAGAATCAACTATATATATATATATATATAT
>NW_004567122.1:16192986-16201304 GCF_000260355.1 Condylura cristata
ATATATATATATATATATAAACCTGAACCATGAGAAAAATACCAAGACTCCCCTAGTTTCCATATACAAACTCCCTTAAACCATGTGAGAAACTGAGAATTTCCCAAACGCCTCATGGGTACATGCAAGATGGCTGGGTTGAGATTCTATGGGTCTGCTGTAGGAGGCCTCCTGTAGCAAAATAGAAGGAAGTCTCAAGTCAGAAAGTAAGAGGTTATCCCCAGGGTAAGGAGTGGTGTCACCAAGAACCAAGTTCAGCTGGGAAAAACTGGCTAAATGCATTGACAACTTAGAGACTAATCATCAGAAGTAGGTAGTAACCTAGACTAAGCATATGCAGCAGAGATCAACAAAAATCCAGAAAATGTATGAGTCTGAAAACCTTTCCTGCCTTGTATCACCTAGAAGATATATCCTACTATTGCCCGTTTGACTAAATGAAGAAGTATGTAGAACTCTTGTAAAAGATTCTCTCGTTATTACATTAGACTGAAGTACCATTTTTGAGTCAGATCTTTAGTTGCAAACTTCATATACATAGATGCAGCAAAGATAAGAGTTTAATGAGAAATAATTAGGTAATTGAAAGAAATGTAAAAATGTGGATTTTGTTTCGCACTTCTTAGTATAAGTAAATTTACAAATCTACTAAGCAGAAGTCTGAAGATATTAAAGTTTAGAGACCAAGCCTCTCAGTTTTTTGGACAGTGCTAAATGTGGGTGCTATAAAAGTCCGTAAGTCTTCTATTCTAGTTATACTTAGATGACTCATCTTCAAAACTACTTCAGATTGATATATTATGTCAGTAAAATGTTACTTTAGGCAAATTACATCAGGTCTTACACTTAGAAGGTACATATAATTTTTTTAATGTTATTTTTCTAATAGCCATGGTTTTTATTGAAGGTTTAATTTTCAATAACAAATTTTCTCCCTAAATCTTAAAGTCCTTTAAAACTTTTTTCACATTATCTTTCACTAAAATTAAGCTTATTTACAAAAACATCATACAAACAATACTTTTGATAATAAACATTAAACACAGACTGATTATGATTTTATCAAATTGCTTAAACATTATTCCCCTGATATTCAAAATTCATAATGCTTCCCTCTCTCCTCTCTCTTCTTCCTTTCCCTCCTCTCTCATATCACCCTATTCCACCTTCACCAAATATTCTCTCATCATGTTTCTAATTGGATTTTCTGTTTTTATCTTGTAGAAATCAGAATCCTCTCATGGGTAGGCAGGATTCACTTTGATTTCCACTTTTATCTCTGATTTCAAAAGAGGTACTTCATGACAAGAAAAGACAACCACATGTGCTTTTATGTTCAGTCATGCATTCCTATAATTCCGAAATTATTATGCAAAAATATGCCTTGTTAAGATAAATATGGTTCTTCTGAGCAATGTGATTCTCATAAAGCAACTTATATTAATATTCCTAGTGGATCAGTAACAGACCTTACAAAGGGTAAAAACCAAACGGTCTAAACATTTCTTCATTTTCAAAGTAATGGTATCTGTTGAAGCTATACTACAAATGCCTAACTGGACAAGAAAACTCAAAAGGAGAAGTAAGATATACAGATGTGCCTGTGAAGTTTTGCTTGGTATAGTCTCCACTTTTAGAGAGGGTGCTATAGTTCTATTTATAATTTAATTTATTACTGCACATACTTAATATATATTTAGGTCCTCAACTATTATGTTTGTTTATAATTACTTTTGGCCTATTTTTGTTTATTTCTTTCAGGAACACCTCCTTGCAATTTCCAAAGAAAAAATATGAGACAAGTAGCAGACTTGATTTAAAGCATTACTGGTAACATAGAATCGTGTCATAATGCCAATTTATTCCAGATCACTTCAGTATTTCTGCAGAATAAACACAATTGCTCTTTTCTTCTCATGGGGATGCTTTCAATACTTAAATTGAAGTATTTCTTCAAAAGTATTAAGAAAATATGCTCTTTAACATGTTTTTCCATAGAAGACTGGGGCCTGGAGAAAGGAGCTGAAAGTTGGAGTAGCCATTTCCAGGCCCATGCCAGAGCCAAAGCCGATGGCTACATTTCTTCTTTTGAGGAAGGTAAATGAGGAAATAAATCCTAGCCCAAAACAAGTACTTACTTTCACAAACACATCTCCCTACAACAATCAGTCCCTTTGCTGACCTATGGTGAATCCAGCATATATCTCTAATCCTTCCCAACCTATAGCTTTGGCTTTCTTGAAATGTGGGTCTACTCCATCGCAGACCTATTAATAAGTTAACTAATCATAAAACATACCGGTTTGTTAGTTTTACTGGCAAATAAAGAGACCTGATTGAGCAGTTTTCAAGAACGGATTTCATAAACCAATTAATCCACAATACAATAGTATTTAATTTTTAAAAGCGGAAAGAACAGGGTCCTCCCTGGTGGTGCAGCTAAAGCACAGCACTAAGAAGCTAAAGCCACGTCAGCACAAGTTCTATTCTCACCCTGGAGGTGACCCATATAATGCCGAAGACCTCTCCTGACCCGCCCACTGCTCCCCTCAGCAGTGTACTTCGTCGATCTTCCTGTTCTGCTCCCCACTCTGTCTCTGGTGAATCCTCTCACCCTCCGCATCTCTGGCCTGTACCCCAGTTCTGTATGAATAAATAAATCTTAAAAAAAAAAAGTAGAAAGAACAACAGAACCTCACATATGTTGGTCCTCACATATTTTTCTTACTGACTTACTTCTTTACCTCCAATTCAATCTGTTTTTTTTTTCCCCAAATGGCAAAGTTACTAGTTATTTATCATTTGGTTTATCATTTGATATCTTGCAAGTAGAAACATCTCCCAGTGTTTCACAGAAAAGTTTCAGTACATTAGTAATTCAATGTTACTTTTTATAATAATTCATATTACACAAATTTTGAAGAATCAAATGTAGTATTTACCACATTTCTTACAGAAAATTTCCAGATGCCACGTTTGGCCTCTTAACCCTCAGGTTTGTTTTTACATGTCATTCTCAACCCCTGACCCTTTGATTGGATAACTACATTACTTTATCTTTATAACAACTTGGAATGTTTGTAATTTAGCCTTCTGAAAAAGATAAATATTGAATAGTTTCACTTACATGTGGAATATAGAGAAACTGAACAAACGGTCAGTAAAAAACAAACAAACAAAAACTTGTAAACTGACCACAGATCTGAGGCACACAGCAGGGGAGGAGGGAGACAGGGGAGGAAAGATTGGAGGGGACTATGGTGATGGATCTCTGGTGCTATGGTGCTGGGAGTTGTAGGGGGACTACACCTGAGGGGATAAATCAAATACTGCAAAAGAGTGAACAAACATTTAATAAAGAAACATGTAAGTTGGGGCCCTCCCTGGTGGTTAAACCACCTGGGATGCAGCACTGCGAACTGGCCGCAGCAGTGTCAGTGTGAATTCGATCAACCGACCCGGAGGTGACCCACATGGCCCAGCAGACCTCTCCTGATCCACCCGCTGCTCCCCTTGGCAGTGTATTTCCTTGATCTGCCTGTTCTGCTCCCCACTCATTCTCTGGTGAAGCCTCTCACCACCCTTGCACCTTTGACCAGTACCCCAGTTTTGTCTGAATAAATAAAAAAATTCTTAAAAAAAAAAATGTAACTTAGCCTTCTCATGAATTGGTTCCTTTTATCTGTATGACACTGATTATTTTCATTATTTCCCTTTAATTGTGGCCTAAACCTCATCAATGAACATTCAGGCAAATACAAAGCAAGATATTAACTCAGGTTTTTCCAAGCGTTTCCCGATAAAATAATTCTATCATAAACACTATAAAGCAGGAAGAACCACACACACGAAAGAAAATGGCTGGGGAAGGGCATGGAGAAATCCATTTCCATGAAAGGACTTAACTACTTTGAGGGCACTCCCTGCAGGCACAATGGGAAGTACTAGGAGCTAGTGGCAACGGCTTCAGTGCAAGTTTGATCCCCAGCCCGGGAAGTGGCCCACAGGGCACCACAGACTTCTCCTGTCTTGGCCGTTTCTCCCCTCAGCAGTGTACTTTGTCAATCTGCCTCTTCTGCCCCCTGCTCTCTCTCTGGTGAATCCTCTCACTGTCCCTGCACCTCTGGCCTATATCCCAGTTCTGTATGCATAAATAAATCCTAAAAAAATATATTATATATATATATATATATGACTTTCCTAGATGAGCTGTTAGCCTCAAGTAGTTCTATTAACAAATCCCATCATCATGTAGTATTTCCAAGTGTGTTCAATACAGTACTCATTTTGAAAGGAATCTAAACTTAACTTTCTTCATAGGAATAAAAAAAATGTCTGGAATACAGCAGATAAGAATTGTTTTTCAATTAGTTTGTTTGTATTTGATTTGGGTTGGGAAAAATAGAGCAATTTTCACTGGTCTAATCTCATTAATCTCCAAGTTATCTGAGAGAGAAAAAACACATAGCAGGCTATTTATTTTCTATTCAGTGAATTTTTGTGTCATTCTCCTTGCAGTTTAATGAACAGTTTCTCCAAATTCTCAGAGCAGCTGAAGTGTTTATTTCAGCAAATAATACATTGGCAGAAGCACACATCATTATAAAAGTCTTTCCTGAGAAACTTGCCTTCTGACATACTGTGGCCTCTTATTCCACTGTGGCAAAGGAAGGTTATAATAAAGAATGTGTATCCTTTGATGCTACAGTCCTTCTTAGCTCTCAGTAAAGACTGGACTACGGCAAAGCATTTACACTTCTTAATTAATGGATTTGCAAAATACTACTTTCATTCTCAGAATAATTTAAAATAATGTGTAGTTTTTTACCGATATACAGTACACTTACTGTAGGGGTAGGGTGTCCCCGGGTGGCCTAGAAATGAAGTCTCAACACTATTGCTTGTATACCCTGAGTTCAATCCCTGGCCAGGGAACTAACCTACATATGATTCAGCAGACCTCTCCTGTCTTGCCTTTTACTACTGGATCACTACCTCTTTTATTTAATTTTAGTTAGTTTATGACCGTTCCGTAAAATTTATAACTAAAAATTATTATTATTATTATTTTGAAGAATAACTTGATAGTAACCCTTAGGGATTGATAAATTATTCCAAAGGAAAAATCATATTAAATCAGATATAACAGCTACCCATTTTTAGTTCTATATGAATGTAGCATATTTCACTGGGTACTAATAAGTTTATTTAAACAAGCTTGAAAAATCAGTGCCCATAGGAATAGACACTGTCTTCATCGATGAAGAAAATGAAACACTGCACTGTTACCCCTCCAGGAAGCCCCCAGCTTAAAACAAAAAGACAAAGTGCTTCATAAGCAGCTTTCTTTGAGTAAAAAGAACAGAATTTTTTTTTCTCTCGCATAGTTATAAAAGAACAAGGCAGTTGAGCCTTGCTTTAAGGAATCAAAATGTAATCAATTTGTTACAAAATACAACAATTTGTTATGACATTTAGAAATTCCACACAGTTTTACAAGCCCATATCCAAGCACAGAAACACAGCACCTCCCACATCTGAATACTAGAGCAGAACATGAAGCCAGCATATGTCACAGTGCCCAGCTGTTTCACAATGAACTATAACGTCAATCCTCATCTTCAAACATCCGTTCACTCAAAAACCTGCTGTTTTCATTTTTTCTTACTGCTTCACAGATGTTAGAGCTGTCAACCCTGAGTTTTATCTAGTAAGAGCATTTTTTGCTTCATCAAAAGAAAATCAAGCTCCAGGAAGTAACACCCTGCTTAGATAGGACACAAAAGATTCAATGGATTGATCTTGGACTAGTGTTTTCTTCAGCATAATCAAGTTGCCTTTGTCAAGGCCAAAATATGATCTCATTCATTCCAGGTTTTTTTTTTTAATAAAATCACCATATTTATAAATGATTTTTAGCTCTGGTCCTAACCTTTTAGCTGATTTCTGAGCCTTCATGCCAAACAGGTTACTTTGGTATTTGCTATTCACTATTTGAAGTCTAATAGGCATTTCAAGCTAATTTCCAAGGTTGAATTATTTCCCCTCAAATTTTCTCCTTTCCAAATCTTCATTATTTCATTAAATGGCACCAATATTATGCCAGTTCAAAAATTTTAGAGTCATCCTAGATTTCTCTTTCTTAGTTATCAGTACATAACCTGATAACAAACCCTACCATCATTCTCTTAAAGATATATCCATATACTAACCAACTTAATTTCTCTACTAATACTACTCATATCAAGGCCCTATTAATTTTCACATAGACAACAGCAGCAGACATTTTTACTTACATATACATCACAGAGAAGGCAGAAATAAGGATTGTGATTAAATAATCCACCTAAACAATCATTTAAAATTAAGCAAGAGCCTATCTAAAGCACAAAATCTACAGCAGCTTCCTGTACACTTATCCAAACTCTTAACCTTGTGCTACAAAAGTATACATTATCTCTTTTCTGGATATTCTCTCACCTGTTTTCTGAAAACTTTCTTCTTTGTTCCTTACATTCAAATCAATGTCTGTTGCAAGAGCGCAACAAGTGCACTTCCACAGGGGTTTTTGTACTTATTCTCTTTTTACCTGGAATGTTCTTCCCCCAAATACTCACATTTGAGTTCTTTTAGGTCTCTGTTCATACGGCAGACCCCAGATTAGCTATCACTTTCCACACTGCCTAAAATCACATTTATTTATCCTTTAGTCTCTCTTTCTGTTTCATTTCATATCACTTACTTGATATTTTATATGATTATTTTACCTGTGTTTGAAATGCAAGCTTCATAAATGTAGGCTTTCTGTTAATTTTGTTTATTGCTATGCTTCCAGCATCTAGAACTGTTTGTTAGGAAGCAATTGCCAACAAACACTTGCTAAATGCATGTCTTTTTCCTAAAACCTAAGATGTGATGAATGTGCTACTTATTATTTTAAATAAGATTTAAATATGCCATCACAAGACCATCAACTAAATAATTTTGACATTTTTTTTTTTTTTTGCAAATGAAACAAGTATTTAGGGAATGTGAAAGTAAAGGGAGTTCTAGCTGACTGCACACATGAACTATAATTCATTCCAATTATAGAAAGGGCAAGCTGAAAGAGCTGTGACTTCAAAATGTTGTCATTCTGAAGTCATTTTCCATAAATCAAAATAATACTCTTCCTTGTATCAAATGATACAGTAAGAACCTGTTTCCAAAATAGGACTAACATCACTAAAACGTGAACTCCATTTCTGCTAAGTGATCATTACTTAAATAAAGCAGATGAGACTCTCTCCCAGATGGGCTGCCTGGCGGCAGTACACCACATACAGCATGTAAACATCCTTTTGCTACATTGCAGGTCCCAAATGGATCACATTATGAGGTAGGAGGCTAACTCCTGGAAATTTTCAAAATGGGCGCAGCTACTACCTTGAAATAATAAGCTAATATCGCTTATGAGTATCTAAGCAATTCCAGTCCGTTCATGTAATACTAAAACTTGCTTAAGTGCAAATTGAGGAGTCCCTTCCCTATGCTAGATTCTGCTCCTTCACTCTCCAAATAACTAGAAATCAAAATTAGGGGACGCTAACATCAAATATTTATCGATTTTACAGTGCTCGTTGGTATCCATTTCTAAATTACTACTGCTTAAGTATGCAAAGTTATAGTCTCATGTACACTTAACCACTAATACCACAACTCACATCTAGCAAATGAACTTATATTTGGGGTTAATTAGAAAATCATTAAAAACAAATTTCTATTTATCAGCATATTTCCTACGCTATATTATAGTAGTTTTACTTCAAATTAAATTAACTTTATTTGAAAATAAATTGTGCTTATCTGCCTTTAGTTCCCAGTTTTAAGGAATATGGCTTCTGTGAGTGGCAAGACTCTCAATTTGAGTGCTGTGAAAAAAACTGGGGAAGAGAAATGTAAACTGTAAGTGGGATAGAGACGAATCCTATTATTTATGAAAGAGGAAGAATTTGAAAATGTTAGCAGGGAAGTTTTAAAGAGATAGGAGCAAGCCAAAATGGGCACTGTTTGGAAAGAGAGGCACGGTGATGAAATGGGGGGAAGAGCAAGGTGTGCCTCCTTTCACTAGTTTACAGTGTCTGTGGGGTTGTATGATAGCTATACTCTTACCCACTTCCCTTATGCAGTTTTTTTTTTAAAGATTTATTTATTTATTTGTGCATACAGAACTGGGGTACAGGCCAGAGGCTCAGGGGCGGGGAGAGGCTTCACCAGAGACAGGGTGGGGAGCAGGACAGGCAGATCTAGGAAGTACACTGCTGAGGGGAGCGGCGGGC
>NW_004567122.1:16201549-16223368 GCF_000260355.1 Condylura cristata
GTACACTGCTGAGGGGAGCAGCGGGCGGGTCAGGAGAGGTCTGCCGCGCCATGTGGGTCACCTCCGGGGCAGGCGGGAATCGAACTCATGCGGAAGCTGCTCTAGATTCTCAGTGCTGTGCTTTAACCCGCTGCGCCACCAGGGAGGGCCCCCTTGTGCAAATTTTATAAGAAGAAACACTAATATACCTGAATTGGGTTCTAGATTTTTTTTTATTAATATCTGCTTTCTGAATTCAGAAAATCACTCTCTGCCTTTATAAGAAGGGCATGTTGTTCCTCAACAAAATAATCAGTTTGATTATCACATAAGTAAACCTCTTTTATAAAATTTAACAGTGGATTTTACTTCTTTGGCAATCACACCCAGATGGCAATTTTATAATTTACAGAAAAAGTAGACTTGGATGGATTTGTTGGAACATACTGTTTAATAACGACAATACTGGTTAATATGTACGGTGAATTCTGAGTCATTTTCCTCTCCACTTTGATAACAAAACAATTATGTGCCAGATGCCCCTAGAAATATGGAAGGATTTACACTTCTCTTTCATCTGATTCCTTTAGCTAAGATTTCGCCCTTCATATAAAGTCATCGGGAGCTCCCAGGTGAGGTGCCCAGTATGGCAAGAACGCTCCTATCTAAGAATTGAAGGCACTTTATGGCAGATGTTTAATGGACAAACCAGGTGATTCACAACAAGCTCCTACTATTTTCTCAAAAACTGAGTGTCCCCAACTTACCTTTATTCAAATCAGGAAGCTACAATATTCAGTCAATCACCCAAACTCAACTTAATAGAGGCAGGCTTTTCATCGGTGGCAAAATTCACCCAGCAACTGACAGAATTCTCAATAGAAAACACAAACAGAAGCTTAATCATCTTTCAAGTCGTGCTCTCTGAAAATAAGATTAGTCAGGCACAGGTGCAGCTATTGAGAACTAAACGAGGTAGGCAGAATTAAGGAAGAGTCCAAAGGACAAACTTCTGTTTGCCTGTCTATAATAAGAAACCTTGCCCTTCACACAACCTGCATATAACGGTGTTTGGGGAAATATTTGTTTTGGGAACAGGGGAAAGAAATGGAGGGGTGTTGTGAAGAGACTTCAGTAGTCATTTAGACAGCATATTCAACAGAGAACAGGTTCAGGGAAATAAAGTACAAAGAAGGACCAAAAATAAATGTAAGGACAAAGGGAACTAACTCCGAAGGGGAGGTTTAAAAGTTAGCAACATCCAGTTATATAATTCTTCTTCTGCTGCTGTGTTTAAGTTCTACAGATTTTTTAAAACTTTCATTCTTAAGTAACTGGTATCATATTTTTCTCCTAAAATATTCCCTGACTCACAGAGATAGCTCTCTCTCCTGTTTTTCTTTCTCTAAAAATTATTCCAAATGATAAATGAAGAAAGCAAAAGTACTTTGTCAACAGAGATTACTTTTGTCAGCAATTTAAAATAGAATTTCTTCGCTTATAATACATAGAAATGGAACCATCAGCTTTACTACCTGTAATCAATCTGCTTTCACACTTTATATGGAAAAATATTTCTATTACATATATGAAATTTATTATGGACAACTGTCATGTTTATGGGAACAGATTCATACACATTACAGGAAGGATATGAACAATACGAGTAGTAAATGCTATAGGTAAATAATTTATTTCTTTTTCTGCAATAGTAAAGGAAATTCCTCAGGCTTTTCCATAGGTTACTTTAAGGTCAACTTTTGTTCTCATATTTACAAAATAATACTTCATTCATGTCAATATATAAATACATATTTTAAAATGCCTATAGCAATATTTCCCCAGGTATGTTCATGGCATTTTTTGTTATGTATTAGTAGAAATCGCAAAGAAAAATGACTCTTGCTCAACTATATTTGAAAGCACTAGATTAACAAAAAATTTAATTTGAAATATTTCCTGAATATTTCATATGTTCAAGCCTAGTGAATTTAAAACTCCAGATTCCAAGGACTTTTACATTATTTAATCAGAAAACTATTGCACTGAGCATCCATTCTATGACATCAGTGTTGTGAAGAACACACTTTGATCAATGATATTCCGTTTACTCATGGCAAACCTACACACTTTTCATTCCTATAATGTTATGTGTTAAGCAATGAAATTAGAGTACTTCTATATGCTTTAGATACCACAAAAACTGAGAGGTCTTTCGCTAGGTTCTGCAACCTGATGGAAATTATTTGATGGCAAAATCTTCCATTGAAAACTCAATGACATGATTTTTATCTAACAGTTCTACAAAGCAATATATAAAGGGCTTGTGGGCACTTCCGTCCACACATCTTCTAAAAAGGAAAAGCTAAATGGAATAGATTAGAAATTCAGGTTGTAAGATAGTGTTTTGGGTCATAGTGCTATTAAAAGTGAAGGTCTGGAAAAATGCTAAACGTTAGTTTGTTCATCACTGTGAAATAGCTCATCATAAAGGAAATAACTCGTCATAAGAGATGGACATTCAAAAAACATACCACTTTCGACAAATAAATTAGTTTGCAACCAACTAGTTGCAAAATTAGTTTGAGTTGTTGACAGTGCTTAGCTTCTCAGTTAGAGAAAACTGTTCAAGACGCCTTTCCTATGATAATCCTACAAGATACAGACTATTGCATCCTGTCCAGACAAGCACAAACATCTTTGTACATCAAGCTTTCACTGAAGTCACTTACTAGCATGTGATAATAGATGAAGTACATTATGTGCAGCTCAGAATTTTCTTAAGTAAAATGGGAAAAATAATAGTCACACTCACAAATGTGCTCATACCCAATAGTTACTGTGACAATCGAATGAGTTAATATACATAAAGCATTTAGGGCCATTCTTGATGCAGGGTAATAGTCAATATGCCTTAGATATTATCAATGTTCTATGCTAAGCACTCTGCAAGGCACTGTGAATGCATACATTAAGAACAAAACAGTCAAGAGCTCTGCCCTTAGGAAGCTAAAAGTCAACTGGGAAAGACACATAAAGTGCAAAGATAATTTATGAAAATAAGAAAAGTGTTCTGCCATTGAAACTACAAAAATGGAACCACTGTATGTAGATTGATCAAAGAGAACGCCTCAGCATAAGACATTTCAACTGACATTTAAAGAAGAAAAAGTGTTCAACATGGTTGAAACTGGATGGGATTATGTTAAAATATGTCAGAAAGAGACAAATAATAGTTTCATTCATCTGTGGAATATAGAGAAACAAACCAAAGGATCAAATTAAATAAAATTAATTAACATATTCTATTCTAGAAATCTGACTGTGGAACTGAGACTACCAGAGCAGGGCGGGAGTACAAAGGACTGTGGTGGAAGATGGTGTGGTGGGAGTGACAGGTGTGGTAACATACACCTGAAGGGCATGACCCTGTACCTTTAAGTCATTTACAGTGTTGTAAACCAATGTTTCTTCAATTTAAAAAGAAATTCTGCTAAATGAATAGTAAAATAAAGAAGTAGGTATATAGCCATGTAAAGAATGTGTGAGAGCATTTTCCAGGTAAAAGAATAGGATAAGGAAATGCTTAAATTAGGGGGAAAAAAATTGAGAGCCAAGGTTCTGCAGGAAGGTAAGCAAATTCAAGTTAACTGGACAAGGAATTAATGAAAGAACAATTTTAAAAAAGTTATGTTGGGGATGCAACACCCTGGATATAGTAGTAAATGAGCTATCACCACCTCCAGTCCAAAGAATGAGAAGATAGTGGTTCCCAGAAAGTGGAAGGAGTGAAACAGCTGATTGACCCAATGACAGAACCAGACAGAAGTGACTGCACAGAGAGAAAACCAGAAATAGTCTCTTCCTCACCTCTCCCGATAAGACACCTTATTAGTCAACACCAGGAGCCAGAAGGCAAGGGAAACCTTGATGCTACCTATAAGGTCAGCTTTCTAGGGAGCAGAGTAAGACAGAAGAGAGGACATCAGGGATAAATGCAAGATAGCTTGCGCTGAATTAGAATAACTGAAAATGAAAGTCCAATCTGAATACACTATAGTAGAAGGTGAATGAGGGGAGGAAAACTAGAAAAGGAGAGCGAATAAACAGGCATGGCCAGCCCGCAGGAGCACAATCTAGGTTTTATTCTAAAAGCAGCTAGAAGGAGATACCATGATCTGTTATGTTTTTTGAATTCTTCCTGCTATGAGAAGTTTTAAAATTTTCCTGCTGATTGGAAAAGCTTAAGTGGAACTAGGGAGACCCACAGGGTAGCTGTGGCAATAATCTAGACACATACTGCATCCCTATACCTGGCTGAAATGCAACTTGGTCTCATACGTAGCCGCTCAAAATATGGCTGAAAGCCCTTTGGGGACATCAAGGCCTCAAAACATCAGTCTTCTAATCTTCAGTTGACTCTCCTGCCCGCTTCTCCTCCAACTTCATCTCCTCTCTCTGGCTTTTATCACATTCATTTATTTTCCCTCATTTTTGGTTATAGTCATAGGTAAGAAAATGAAAACATTCTAAAACAGGGCAGTTGAGATAAAGAACATGAATTCAAGAAAATATTTAGATGAGAAAACATTGTATAACAGGATGACAAGAGTAACGTTACTTAGATACATAAGTAAATAAGAAACATAGATCTAGAATATTTTATCATAAGTAAATTAATCCATACTTGGATATTTAGCATGCTAGAAGGTATGTAAGTAAATCCATACATACCTTGGGCCATGCAGGTGGATTATGTTTCCCAGGAAAAGTAAAGTACAAACAGCAGAGCGTCAAGGATAGGAAGCTCAAAATAGCAACTTTCACAGGACATTAATTTGGAACTGGAGGACTTGCTACCCCCTGGCAACAAGGACATCTATTGCTAGTAGCAGATGGAGCAATGTAGCTTCTGGAATGGGGGAGAGGGGGGCATTCAATTCTTAAGACCTCTCAGGAGCTGTAAATTGGAACAGTATTCCAGTGGTGGAAAATACATTAGCTGGTGCATCATGACAAGCATGTAAAAAATATGGGAAATAGTAACTACATATATAGGGCAATGCAATTGGGTGCTTATTGCTAAGACCGGTTGATGCTCTGAGAAAAAGTAAAGAAAAACTTAAGAGTGAGCAGTCACTGATTGTTAGGAGTGAAAGCAAGAGGACCTCTGGTAGCTCAGAATGAGTCACTAATCTCTTGCAGAGGACAGAGAAAATTGAGGACCAAGGTAGAGACCTCATAATTGGAAGAGCCTAACTCCCAGTTTTATACCTACAACCAAAATGAGTGGGGTAGTGGAAGAATAAGAGCCAAGCAGCTGTCCCTGGAACCCAGAGCGTGAAAGACTCTGTGGAGCACCCCACCTGCCCTGCAATTCATCAACTGGTGGACCCAATGCTACTAAAGGGTCTAGTGATAGCAAAAGATGGAACTTAGGAAAAGCTCCAGTGGGAATAGGCACACAGCCAGAGGTCTTGAGCAAGGTCATGCTCCTTGTATGCAACTTTTGAAAAAACAACTTCTGGCATGCTACTAGGATAGAGCACTCGCCCCCCTGCCATAATTATCCATGTTGAGTTTCGTACTTTCAGACCCATCAAGTCCTATGAAAAAGAAAGCCAACCCCAAGGTACCTTAAATCCGGTCTCACATAAGCAGAACCAGAACTGGCAAAACAACTCCATGGCATGTAACCAGCACCCCCGTGCCACTGTTGGCACCAGAAACTCTCCTTCCGTTCACACATGCGGTCATATGAAGATTCTCTTACGACCAGCTGGTGGAGGAAGAAAAATTCAAGCGTGGTTCACAGTTGGTATGTGCAGGAGTCAAACGGTACAACAGTAGTTTCTCCTCAATCAAGAGTCAGTAAAAATGTGGCAGGGGAAAATCCTCACAGTGTGCAAAACTCAAGTGGGTATCACCCACTTTCTCTGTTAATTAACAGTAGTGAACTAAGAAAAAAAAATTAAATGGGCTTCCCAACTCATGAATGAGAAATAAGTGACTGTTCAGCTAAACATGATTTGATTGTAGTCAAAAGATCTTGATGCTCCATAATCTTTATAGTAAGAAATATGTGATAAGCCATAACTTTTTTTTTTATGTCTTAAAAACTTGGAAACAAACATAAGGACTTAGGTGACATCTTGGCTCCCCCCCATCATTATTCTTATTGTGTTTCTATGAATAATAAAATTTTTATATTCTACAAATAGGCCTTTACCCAGTATAACTTCCTATTTAAAGTTCTTTTTTAAATACAATTCCTTGATGTCCCTCTTGGGAGGACTTTGTTGAAAATAAAGTAGAGGACTGCTATATAATTGACTGACAGCTCAGTATGGGTGTGTATTTTTGCAAAGCAATCTGATCCTAAGGCAGATTGGTAGGTAACTGGGACAACATCTTCCCAGCATAGCCTAAGTCAGCGCAGTTCTCTCTCTCTGCTTCATCCTCCTCTGTTTCATTTCTACCCCGGAGTCTCATATCTTTTTGTCACAGAATTATTTAGTTAACTGGGGTCAGCAAAGATGCTGGTTTATAATGCCTGAAGGAGTTACCCTTCCCTGATCACTTATATTTTAGTATAAATATATATTAAACTATATTAAAGACAAACACTCAAACCCAAAGGAATGATTTTCAGATGATTAAATCTGACACCAGGAGACATTTGGTTACCTAATTTCATTTTACATCATTGTCTGTATGTGAAGCATGAAAATTATGTAAAGATTTGTTATGTATGGCTCAGAAACTTTGCCATGTTTTATTTATTAAAGGTTCAGATGACAAAGAAGGGGTAAATTTTTTATATTTATAATGTCATTTTCCCACTAAATTATTATAACATAGTTTTTTGAAAAAAAAAACTTTAGAAGTTACAAAAACACATTTTCACTTTTGCAAATTTCATTCATATCTTTACATAAATAATACATTGTATAATTTTAACCCCAATTCCATAAAATTTGTAACCTGCTGTAAATTTATTTTTATAATTTCCTTGATTCCATATGCTTTTAATAGCCACTCATTTTAATTGTTGAAAATTTTTCAATTAGGTATACATCACGTAATTTATTTTAAGTGATTAATAGTACTGCTATTTCTGTTTTTTCCTATTGTGTGTAATAATTCAATGAGCAATTTGGCCCTGTGACTTTATACAATTTTTTAATTGCTTCTGTGGAGTTAAATACCAGTAGTAGAGTGTTTAAGACAAGCATGTGAATATTTTCATACCTCTTGATTAGTATCATTATCTCTTATATATGCTCTCAAAAATTCTTAAAGGAATTAAAATGATTTCAACCATTTTATCAAGGGCTTCAGATCCTCATGAAATGAAATAAACTGCCCACAACATAGAACCTTGCAGTAACAGAACAGGTATTATAATTCCATCTCTTGACCATCTTGTGTATAACTGAGTACGCATCATACATATAAGAAGTAAGAAAATTATAGGCTTGGTTTTGCCAAGAAGAATGTAGACTTTATTAAATTCCAAGGATATGGGGACATTAAATGGGGACTTCATTTGATAATGTTTCCTCAGCATAAAGTGTTATTTTTTTTCTGAAACCCTCCTAGAAATTTACATCCATCTTTATTTAGAGCTGAATTCACTTTATGTAAGAAATATAAATCTACCCATACCTCCAGATTCTGGTAAGATTTCCTATTAAATACTGCCATCCCATACTTATTGTTCCTTATAATCCACTAAAACTAACTAAATTATACTCATTTGTTTAAAAAACAAGTTAACTTCTAGCTATCTGGTTCTCCACAAGAACTATATAAAATAATGCCTTATCTACAAAAAGCACTCAGTATTTACTGAAAGAGTAACCAATGAATGGATAGTAGGATTGATGATCCAATTAATATATTATTTAGCTCAATTAATATATTATTTAACTGTAAAAATCAGCAAGGAATCTTTAAATTGATGACTATATTGTAAGTATTTTATTTTCTTGGCTCAAAAAATCACAGAAAAATGGCAGTAAAGATGTACTACAAATAATAAAATCTGACATCTCTAAAAATATTCCACTGAAGAAGGAAAAATTCACTATCTGTTGGACAGAGAGTGTGATGGTAAGTTAATAGGTAAAGACTATTGAAGAGAAGGGAGTTGGTTATCCCAGGGGAGATCTAAAAATGTTTCAAACGTGTAGTCAGCAGCAATAGAAAATAGGAATGGGATGTGGGGAAGGAAACCCTACTGATAAAATATCTGAATGTGTGTCAGTTAAGACCCTAAAAATACTTTATAAGAATAAATATTTCCAGTGGCCATGAAAATGAAAACTGCAGTGGCTCCCTGCCTCTTCCAGAGAGCAGTGGACATGCCCTGGGTATCCTGTGGGAAGGAAAACAGCTTCACCCAGAAAAAAAATAGGTCCATGCATTTCCCACCAAAATACAGAATGCTACAGAAGTGATTTTGTGGTTCAGGGACAGTTTGAATGGTTAATAAAAATGTTAACCTTCTAGGTGAAAATTATGCACTTAAAGAAAACTCATGTTGCAGGCATTGTGCTGAGGGTGAGGGTTTTAGGGTGACAAACACAAATTATGACAATTGCCTATCTTCACTGATCTTTATCCATAAATGTGAGTGGTCAAACAAGGATCATCACACTATTTAATAAAAATGTCAGGGTAAAAAACACTTTCCAATATTTAAAAACAGAATCCAGGGCCAAATTACACAAATTGAAAGGAGTTAGGAGATACTTAAAAAATAAATTAACTTCATGCAAAGAGTTATTAAAGATGAGTATTACAGATAATTTGTTTTCTGTCTAGGATTTAAGGGAGTGGAAAGAACTTGGGTCCACTATGAATTAAGAGAACAAAATGAAGAAACATTGGATAAATTGGACAAACACTTAAAAATACAATTTTTTTTCTTGAATCTATAAAAAGCTGAGTTAACAAGGTAATCATGTATCTCAAGTACTAAAACCCTAGAGGAGACAGCTAGATGCATGTGAACTCAGGCTTATTTGTGGGAGAACATGAGAGGCACAAATTCACTCTACAAGCATATCCTGAGACAATAATAATTGTGATAAATTAATTTCTAACTGCTATATTGGGGTTTTTCTGAGAATCAGAACTAATGTGAGCGAGATCAAGAGTGATAGAGAGAGAGATAATTTAAGGAAATGATTCATCTACTTGTGGATGCTGACAGGTGAAAATTCTAGAAGGCTGGAAACAAAGGAGAGAGATACCGTTGCCATCCAAGCCCAAAGGCTATACGGGACTTAATGTCTTCTTACCCAGAAGAGTTGGGACTTCTACAAATGAATGGTTGATGCCAATCCCTATTATACTGGGCATTTTAGCCTGACACCAAATCCCCCAACTTAAACATTAATCTCATTAATCTCATACAATGACACCCTCACAGAAAACTCCATAATAATGTGTGACCACATCTCCAGGTACGGTGGTCCAACCAAGTTGGCATATAAAATTAACCATACAATTGCTAAAGCCTAAAAGTTGGTGTTTGGGGTGTATAGAACCTCAAGAAATTGACTACATAAGCTTTTGTTCCTGCTCACATCTCCTTTCCAGGGATCTCTACCAGAGGTTCATGAAAAACAATTGGGACCAAAGTGGGAGATTTCAGAGAGTTTTCTTTGTGGTGCAGGGCTACAGGAGTGAACAAACTGACCTGTGAGCAATGTCTGAAGCCCTCACTGGACACCTCTCTCTGAAACAAAATCTTAAACACCTTAAACACGAAAGGAAATCTTGGCACCCAAGGCTCAAGTGAGTACTCATTGTGGCTGCAGGAAGGTAAAAGAAATCATCACCCAAGAAATATTCGCAGATCAAGAGTGCCAGACCAATGAATGTCTCTAATTTAGGATAAAAAAAAAAATTGTTCAACACAAATGCTACAAATATGCAAGACATAGATTGTTCTGGAGGCAAGGAGCAGGATCATAGCAGAAACTTCATTTCCACCCAGCGAAAAGTGCTTACTTGAGACAGAGCCTGGATCAGGACAAAAGATAGCATCTCTTGTTCTACATTCTCAAGCTAGAAAGTACTAAGAACATTCACCAAATACACTACATTAGAGAAAGAAAAGTGTGCAGAGAGACTGGATTTGTGGTGCAGCAAAGACAGATAGCAAGAAGTGTACAAGGATACACTGAGAAAAACCCTCCAGTAAATCCGTCCCAGCCTATGTCCAAGGAATCACTAGGGCAATTTTAAATGGTGTTCACTAAGGGTAACCATAGCAACAAAAACTTCCAAACTGAACTCCATTCCTAACAAGATGCACTCAGCACCTTATGACCTAAGGGTATAAAGAGGAGACCTGTCTATTTCTAGGTATGAGCGTCATTTCACTCAGTATTTCTGGTATTATACATTATGTCGATGATCTAATGAAAATTATGAGACATATGGAGAATTCAACTCACCATCAAAAGTCAAAGAAATTAACAGAAGCAGACACACAAATTATTCAGATGCAAAACTGTGTAACATAGGGAAAAGGTTCTCCCTGGTGGCACAAGGGGTTAAAACAAGCACTATGAGGCTGTCTGCAGCCACTGCAGCATGAGTTCGATCCCCAGCCAGGGAGCTGAGCTACACATGGCACAGCAGACCTATCCTGTCTCGTCCCCGATGCTTCCCTCAGCAATTCATTTCAGCAGATCCACCTGTTCTGTTCCTCATTCTGTCTCTGGTGAATCTTCTCTCCCCTCTGCACCTCTAGCCTGTACCCCAGTTCTTGTATGCATAAAAATTTTTTTTAAGTAAGGAAATAAAGGAAGCATAAGATGAAAGATACAAGCGTCTTTACATTTTAAAGGATCTTTAAATGCACAGCATAATGAATTTGAAAGAATACAAACCTAGGTTCATCCTAATGAAATTCAGAACTCCAAGAATAAGTTAAAATTTTGTAAAAGAAATAAAAATACAGTTTATGTCAAATCTGCCATCAACATCACTAAGAAACTAGAAAATGTAGCAGTGTCTTCAAAATTCTGAAGGCAGATTTTGAACTTAGACTTCTATGCTCAAGACTTTAGATTTTATTCTGAAAGTAAAATAATTTGCAGTTACCTGAAGGACTAATGATGGGAAAATTTTCAAAACATGAAATCTACTAAAAGTGAAATAGATACTAAACACAGTTACATTAATGCAGGGAAAAACTGAAAAAGAAGTTGAAGAATAACTTCTTTCCAGCAGATTTAAAAAGTAATACTTCCCATTCAGACTTAATAATAGATATGACTAAAAGGTTAAATGCACTTAATTGCAAGGCATGTTTCAGTAAGCTCATGAAGTGATTTGTATGCCTGCTAAAATTTGAACAACATCATTGCAAGATTTCTAATTTCTAGTTTTCTATATTACAAGTCAACTGGCAAACTTGAGTGTTGATAACTCAAGAGATCAAGGTTCAAAATGACATTTAGAATTATGAACAGGGGAGTAGGAGTAACATCTTCAATTAAAAACTGCAATGTTTAACAATGGCTACCTTTAAGAAATAAGATTACTAAATGAAGCAGAGGTAAATTTTTAATTTTCATATGCACTTTTGGTACAGCTTGTATTTATTTACTTATTTTTTTGAAGTTATTTTTACAACTAATATAAGCCTACTAGACAGGAAATTTCCAAAGATGGCAAAACCATTAAACAACTACTCAACTATTTTTATAGTTAAACAACTGTTTCAAACTTCCACTAACAGTTTGGATTTGTTAAATTAAATTGGGTATACTAGATCAGATAATTGTTACACAAAAATTACATTTCTCAAAAAATATTAAAATGAAGCATAAGAAAAGATTTACAAACTTTAGTTAAGGTTCTATGCTTACACTGGGACTGAAAACAATTATTGAAAAAGCAACTATTCATTGTATTGCAACATAATGAAGTTCTAAATAATAAGCCACAGTTTTATATATTCACAAATTGAAACTCATAATCACTGTTTCAAGTAGAGTAGTTCTAAAATGAGATTAATCCCACTTCTCTACACTAAACCCTAAAAGGAATTTAGCATTTCCTATGTCTTTGTTACTAAAATAAACTCACTCCACTTATAAATGCTTGGAATTTAAAATACCCACAACCAGTGTGTATTTAGTCAGCTATGTAATGGTAATAGCAATTCATAAGTCTTTTTTTTTTTAAGATTTATTTATTTATGTGTAAAGAACTGGGGTAAAGGCCAGAGGTGCAGGGGCATTGAGAGGATTCATCAGAGTCAGAGTGGGGTAGCAAAACAAGCTGACTGATGAAGTACACTGCTGAGGGGAGCAGCGGGCAGGTCAGGAGAGGTCTGCCACGCCATGTGGGTCACCTCTGGGGCAGGGATCAAGCTCATACAGAAGTGGCGACAGCCAGCTTCGCAGTGCTGCACTTTAACCCACTGAGCCATCAGGGAGGGACAATAATTCATAAATCTTAATAGTTTGCAACAACAAAGGTTTATTTCTCACTGATGTTTAATCTTGGCAGCTGTGGGTTTCCACTCCATGTATTCTTTCATTCAAAGATCCAGGCTAAAGGTGTGACATCACCTGGTACATGTAATTCTCATAGCAGGGGGTAAAATAACAAAAGAATTGATGGAAACAGAAACAATAGCTGAAGGTTTCTGCCTGAATGTAGCTATGTAATTTCTGATCCTAGACCCTTGGTCAAACTCCTTTCCTTAAGTAGGCATAGCAAGTTACAGAGCAATAGATAAGAGTCAGAAGCCTCTTTCAGAAGTAAGTAAAGTTGGGAGGAATATTAATACACTTGTGCATAAGTTTTCCTTTTACTTCACACTCTGCCACACTAACCTTGTGAGATATTCTGAGGTTGTACACCAGATGATCAAGTATTCCAGAGAGGAACAGGAAAGCTGGAAAAGATGAGTTCCTGCCAAAAAATGTAGCAGAGTAAATTGAATAAGGAAACATTTTAAAACTTTGGTAACTTCCTACAAATTCTGCGTTTTTGGTACACTGATGCTACTTGAAAGTATTTTTTAATTATGTGATGAGTTATATGTTTATAAATATTATGTCGGTATAGAATTTTTAAAGGGACAATAAAAAATAAGAAATATATGAGATACTACTATTAATCATCGGATTGAACTGGAAAAAGCAAATTTGACATCAGAGGAGTTCTGAATATTGATTTCTCACTTGAGTAGAAAGACCAATTTAATTCCAATCAGATCTATGCAAAATTGACAAGTCTGAAAAAGTTTTATATGAAACATTAGAACTTGTCAGACTGTGATTTTTCTCCATTTGTATGCAGAACATAGGCAAGTCAGACTGCAGACTGTGAAACTTAGTCAATATCATTGTATTGCATTTACTAGTCACAGTTTTTCTGTACCTCCTATGCAAATAGCTATCATCTTCAACCAACAGAAAATCTGGTGCTAAAATTCTGGCACTACTGAACAAGTGATGCACAGAGCAAATGTTCTCACCTAGATGGAGAACAGCAATAGAAATGCATTGTAATGATTAATGATTTCTAATAAAATCTCAAAGCATAGCATGTAGTTGTTATTCTGAAGTACCAAAAATATACAAAAAACATTCCAGTCACTCTAAATAAGAAATTAAAAACTCTAGAGATAAAATTGCACCTTGCATGCATTCACCTCTGTGTTTGTCATTCTGTATTCAAGTGCAAAGAATTGCAGTTGGGGACAATGTTCTGTTCTTGAATTGGAAAGGCAATCATGGAGTTGGGGCTGCATCTGATGCAGAAGCAGTCTTGTGGGACTGAGTTTTTTTTTTTTTTTTATACCAGTCTTCATTTCATGCATTTTTTTATCTCAGTTTTAATCCCTGTGGTCTTCCCCCTACCATTCACCCATGTGCCATCACCACAGCCCCTTATGCTCTTCACACCCAAGTTTTGAGCCTATTCCCCTCTTCACCCCATAAAATGTCTCTGGTTTATAGTTGTTCATTGTTTTTCCTTTTTTATTTATTGCAATTGATTTTTTTTCCCCCCTGATCACTTATGTTCCTGCTATGAGTGAAACCATCTGGTAGTTTTCTTATTCTTTCTGGTTTAGCTCACTAAGCATGATCCCTTCCAGCTCTATCCATGTTGCTGCGAAAGGCATGAGTTTACCTTTTTTTGATCACTGAGTAATATTCTGTTGCATATATGTGCCACATCTTCTTAATTATCTATTTTTGGGCATTTTGGTTGATCCCATATCTTCCCATTTGTAAATAGGGCAGCAATAAACATGGGGGTGCAGGTGTCATTTTGAATAAATGTTTTTATGTCCTAGGAGTGGAATTGCTGGATCACATGGAAGTTCCATTTTTAGCAGTTTGAGAAACCTCCAAACAGTTTTCCATAATGGTTGTACTAGTTTGCATTCCCACCAGCAGTGCAAGGGAGCTCTTTTTCTATACATCTTTGCCAAATGGATTCTAAAGCAATTTGATAAGTATTGGGAAACAAAATGATGCTTTTTATTGACTTGCTTAGTCAAGGAACATTAATGGTGGTTTTCATTCCTAGAGGGGGTTATCAGTAAGAAGAGATGCTATCATGTGATACACCCTAGATGTTTCTAACAGTGGAACAAATGAAAAATGGGGCAAATATAGTCGATAACAGCTAAGGTTTTGTCCAATGAGGTGTTGAGTCTTATCTAAGGTTTTAAGTATATTTCAATCTTACTTCTTATAATAACTTTTCTGATATGTATGATGCATGTATGTGTGCATAGATATAATTGGTCATTAAACACTACACTGGCTTGCGTCTTATGCTGCAATTGCAATGATGATAACCCAAGACAGCACCATTCATTGACATACACAGTCAGGTTTTCTAGTACTAGTTGAGCAAGGCTAACTTTAATAAAACTGCACATGTCACTACGACATATGAGGAATAGGGATAGAATTATTGTATGTAGAAGAATTATCTGCCTAATAGCTATTTTAAAAGTTTTATTTGAATTTAATGATAGTAAAGTAATTATATCTGGAATCATTGCATCTAAAGATAAAACATGTGAAAGATGTTATTTTACAACTAGGAGGGGAAACTGCATATGACTTGAAGAATGTAGAGTCTAAATTACTTCTGATATTTTTGACATATTAAATCATTTCATATTTATGTATTTAACATGTAAAACACCCCAGTAGACTAAAATCCCCAGTTTAAACCATCATTACCTAATCTGTCATATATCCCAGTTAGTGTATAAATGCTAAAATTCTGAGCCATAGATAAAAGATTGTAGAGTAATTTTCTAAGGAGTTTGCAGACTAAAAAGGAAAAACAGAAATTGAGGAAATACACCTACTATTATTGTTCATTATTGTTCAGACTGTTGTGTACTTTATTATTTTGTTATAATTAAACTGATAAGAACAGATACTACACTTGATCTTAGCCAAAAGGTTGAGAAGCAATATTTTGTTATGATTAAAGCATAACAATCTTTACAAACTTGTTTAGAATCAAAGTAGAATTAACATAGAGAGATACACTCATATGAGGGCTTAGAAAATGTTTTTTGTCTGTACTTGTTTTTATCAAATCAAAATCATATTCACAGTATCTAATACCATAGTAGGATGAATATTTTATATAAAGTGAGCCTATCCCTAGGAAATGGTATATATACAGAGAATCCACACTGGTCAGGTTTATTTTAAAAGTTTTCATTTTCTGAAACTAGTACACATCATAACAATGGAAAATAGTTTCTTAGATAAGATCAAAGTTGGCTATTGAAGAGTGTGTTATATAAACCCCTGAATTCCAGAAATTATATGTCAAATTTTATACTGATGCCTAGTATCTCTCCTACCATTTTTTTCTTTTCATTCTCTACATCCTGATTTGAAATGTACATCTGCACTGACCTGCTACTTATTTTTAAATATTTCAATTCCAAAACTACTACACAAAATACTCCCATTGAAAAGTAAAGAAGAAAAAAAAAAGATGAGTGTGTGACTAACCACTGTCATAGTTAAATAATATTACTTGAAAATACCATCATATTTACTTTAATTGGAGAAACTGAAAGTTACAAAAACATTCCAACATTATAAAAACTAAATCCAACAATGAAACATGTCTCTAACTTATAAATAAATGCAACCACTATCTGGAAAACTGAGACTAAAGGTCTATATAATGAAAATCAAAACTGCATCTGGAAGCAGGTTGTTCTCAGATATTATGCAAAGGAAATAAAAATACATACTTAGTGACAACAAGTACCTATGAAATGGAACACTATAAAAAGGAGATAATTTGCCATTTGCCGCTTCATCTATGAATAAAAATAAATTTTTGAATTAAGAGCAGTATGTTATAAAATGGTTTCCTTTAGAAAATTGCCCCTTTTTACAGTTCATACATGCAAGACAATGCATGAAATGTACCTACTGAGTCAGTTCGCTTTTTACTTGGAAAGATTACTTGGTGAGATATCTCTTGATACAGACTCAGAACAAAAGAAATGATCAAATCTTCTCATTTTTACTGCAGAAAAAAACTGGACACTATAAAGTTCATACCCCATTGAGCTAGCAATAATTGCAACAGAGAGGTGGGAAAAGTTAGGAATCATGATAAAAGTAACTCAATAGTTGAGTTCTCACTCTTCACTGTCAGGAAGGCAGTGCTGATTAAGAAGTGTTCGGATGGCCATCAGAGCCTGTCAGGTCAGAGGGCACTGATTTTCAATTCACAGCAATACCATGTGGGCACTTGTATTTGAAAAGCACCCAGCACACTCCTGAAGGAATACTTGGCATACCTGCCTTGAACTCAACTTAGCTTTTTTTTTTCCATCAAAGGGTCAAAACTGATTTCAGGACATCTTTCTCAAGAAGATGTATTATCCTTTCAATGTGACAATAAAGAACCTGACAGTACAGGAACTTTTAGTTGGATTATATTGAAATTGAAATGAGAGTTAAGTATAAAATATGTAATTAACCATAGGTTCAATGCACATACCACAAAACAGACAATGCTCTCAAGAAGCTCTATTAAAACCACAAATATTAAAAGTGATTAAATATAGCTACCAATGAGGCCTCTGGTACTATTAAACTCAGAGCATTATCAAAAATCATTTAAAACTGATGGAAAGTAGAAGTCAAAATAGCCACTAGTAAACCACTGTATAGATGATGAGCAGGTAACATTAACTTGAGGATCAGTAGCATATTTTTTGATGTTTAAAACTCAAAATGAAAGCAAAGTATTACTACCAAAGAATATCATCAATTAAAAGTTGCAAATTCAACACGTTTACCACTGGAGTTGTACATTAACTTTTATTTAGTTTTCATAACTCTTTTAGCTGAAAATTCACTAACCTATATCATCTGTAAAACGTGTCAAACAGTACACACAACAATACAAATGAAGTTGCAAATGAGGATCACGTGCCAGTACACGCACAGCAGTTAATCTAACACCATCGTAAATACTCAAAGAGTGGTACATATCATTAACACTATAGGCAAAAACTGCTATATAATATGAACCCTACTATATTCTGGGTATAATCTATTTCTTTATATACATTTGACTCATAACAGTCCTATTTTTTTTTCTTTTATTATTCCTGTTGTTCAGGAAACAGCACTAAGTCAATAGTATACAGAGAAGCAGAAAAATCAGTTTAAAATGAGTATCTGACCTTGAATCCATCTAATTTCAACTATACCATTGGTTCTCCAGTTTTAGTCCATATTAAAGTGAGAATTTCATGGACAGCTTGTGAAAATAGTTTCTGGTTCCTATCAGCAGAGATTCTGATGGAAAAGGTTGAGGTGAAGGACATGTATTTGCATTGTAACAGACTTACAAGTAATACTGATGCCCCAACCCCATCCAAGGATCACACTTGGGATCTTCTAGAAAGCTCCTCAGAATATGCAATATAAACTGGTGGTAATGTCTTCCCTGCTGAGGGAAATCTTAGAAAAACCCTAAGGCTGATGGACAAAGGAGCTAGAAAATATATCTACATTAAATTTAATCACTTAAAAATTGCAGAGCTGTTATTAACATTGTATCTGGGCATCTCCTCTACATTACATGAGAGATATGAATACCTTCTAAAGGCCCCCAAATATCATTCTCAGACCAATCTTGGTTACCTAAATTCTCTAGTAAAGCATGTAGAACTTTCAGAGACATCGTTAAACATGAAGATTTTGTGAACTTTATATCTAGGCACTTACCTAGATAAAGGTATTCAGTTTTTCCTAGTCGTGAATATTTCAAGAAAAAGATACAGCAAGTCTTTGCACAGCAAATAATCCTTTTAAAAGTATATCTAAATACCTCTATTGATCAAAGTTGGTGGAAGAGAAAGTATACAAATAATTCTTTCTGTGAAATTGGAGACACGTGATCACAGATTCATACCTGTCTAGCTGAACCCTATCTGATGGAGAATTAATCATTCTGTGAATTTATTTTTTTAATAGTACGATTTGTTATTAGGCTTTCCCTGATGGCGCAGGGCGTTAAAGCTCTGCACTATGAAGCTCTCAGAAGCCACGGCAGCACAAGTTTGATCCCCAGCCAGGGAGCTAACCCATATGGCTTGGCAGACCTCTGCTGATTTCACCTGTAACCTCCCTTCAGCAGTGTGTTTCAGTACGTCTGCCTGTTCTGTTCCCCACTTTGTCTCTGGTGAATCCTCTCACCCACCGCACCTCTGGCCTGTACCCCAGTTCTGTAAGCATAAATAATTACACCTTTAAAAAAAAAGGGTACTTTTACTCTAAGGGTGCTTAAACTGGAGCCTAGAAATTGAGCCTGCAATCCTAAACACACTTGCCTATTTTTGACAGGTTAATTTTCCATTAACTCAATACATGTTCAGGTTAAAAACAGTACTGAGTTGCCTCATGGATTCTGTCTTCTTATATAAATCATTCTTTTAGTGTACCACTGAGAGTTTTACAATCTAAAAGTTGGAATCTCTTTGACATAGTTAACCTATGCATTAATTTGAAAGCAGCAATTGTGTGCTTCCCCAATTGACAAAGCTTTATTTTATAGATTAAAGAATTCAAGTTGTTCCTACCATCCAATTTGACATGCTTTCTAGTTAACTCTTTTTACTCTCCTCCACACATCATAGAAAAATAGGTTGAGGCATATTACTAACCACAGCCTTCTCACTTAATGTCTTCCATAACTGAAATTATGTTATTTTTCTAATTGTAAATAATATGAGGTATAAATTGGAATGTAACTTATTGTTCTGTTACTATTTACAATAATAAATAAGGGCAGTACTTTCAAAGGAAAAATGTGTATTTTTCCAAATATTATCACTATTCCATTTAATCTACTGTTTAATAATCTCATGTTAAGAAAAACTTCCAAACAATTCCTGTAAGTATTTTACAATTTCTCTTGCTTTCGTGTTTCTATACTTAACAAAACTTCCACAATAAACTTAGTCACATAAAACAGAATTAGGAATCGTCATGCTTATTCAAATGAAGATTGTATCATCCTTAGCAGTAGAAAAAATAATAATAAAATAAAGATATGGCCCTCCCTCGTGGCGTAACGGGTTAAAGCACAGCACTAAGAAGCTAAAGCCACCTCAGCACGAGTTCGATTCCCGCCTGCCCGGGAGGTGACCACATGGCTCAGCAGGCCTCTCCTGACCCGCCCCCTGCTCCCCCCAGCAGTGTACTTAGTCTATCTGCCTGTTCTGCTCCCCGCTCTGTCTCTGGTGAAGCCTCTCACCACGGGCCTGTATCCCAGTTCTATATACACAGATAAATCTTAAAAAAAAAATAAAATAAAATAAAGTCTTCCAACTTTAAAGAACCTTTCAAGTATTTTCATACTTGTTGCCAAACAACACATTGTGCTATGAGATAAAATGCAGCAGCATACATGGGGGGCGTGGGGGGGGGGAGGAGGGAGAGGGAGAAAATAAAAGAACTGACAGGAGAATAAAAGGATAAGGAGGAATAGCCAAGCAGACTGCCAGCTGCACCATCTTAAGGCATAGCTATTCTAGAATTTTGCTCTGTGGGGTATTACTTGAGAGCATTTATTATCTTTAACATTACTTAATGGCGCTAAAAAGTTGGTATATCATTACGAATCCAGGAAAACTTAAATAAAAATGTTTAAGTTAATAGTGAATCATGATTATCCGTTAATTCTTCTATTCCTCATTTGGCTGAGTGTGTAACTCTGTGTTAACTGGATTTTGACAGGAAAACCAAAGAACACAAAGAATTATTTGATAGTGGATCAAGTTGAAAATACTGCCCAGCATTTGACATACTGTTTGTGTAAGATGAATAATAGTATTTATCATTATTTTACTTAATATAATAATATTTACTGAGAACTTAAGAGTGTAACAGATATTATTCTTATCTTCAGTTCATTACCCACTTATCCCTCACAACCATTTATCACCATCACATAGGTCAGGGGTTGCTGAACTGGAGCCTGGGAGTCAAATCTGACTGGCCACTGGCTCTCGTAAATAAAATTTAGCTAGAACACAGACATGTTCATTCATGCCTTCCAAACTACAATGATAGAGTTGGGTAGCTGTAACAGGTCGTACAGGTCATACAACATCCTTAAATAGATGCTATTATTTTTATTTTCAGATGAGGACACTAGATGTCCAGTTTTTTGTGATGTTCCATAATTATCCCTCAGCAATGTTAAAAAGATCATGAATTAAATTCTAACTATGTAATGATCATTTCAATAAGAAAAAGTGCTATTTTTCCTCCTTTAGCACACATCCTGCAGCAGCGAAGTCACGATTTGTAAATGAGAAGCTTAAAGTAAACTAATTATGAAATTTGCATTTTGAAATGTAATATTTGAAAGTAATGAATAAGAAAATTAAAAGGGACTAAGTATATTTATGTTAATGATATGTAGAAAACAACAAAGATTAGAAAGCATTTAAATAGTTCTAGAATAGACATAATTAGTAATGAGAAATTTCATCACATGGTTAACTTCATTTATAAATTATTCAAAAGGAATTTTGGAATTCAAGGAAAACACTGTGTATTTCACATTAAAAAAATAGAAGTAAAACTACTAAATCTTATAAAAGAACACATATTAAGAAATACATAAAAGGAAGAAATTTTAAAGTTTGAAAACAGAAATTTATTAAAAATTGAGCTAATAGATACTGATTTTAAAAATATATATGAAGTTACAATCCATAACATAATTTTGAGATGCTATTATGAGTCCATTTAACACAAATTTGTTTAACCAGTAATGTCGTACTAAAATTTGATAATTGTTCATAAAACCGTAACAAATCCCCCCAAATTATAGAGACTCATTATCCTGCATAACAGGGTGAAAACAACTCTGATAGAAATTTTAAATGCTAAAAACTTAGTCATTAAGTGAATTTTAATAAAATGATTTTATTATTGAGAGGACATGTGCAAGAAAAATGATAAATTATTATGTAAAGAGAACATATCTTAAAATGAAGATTTTTAAAGTCTATTATACTCCTATTATAAATTTTAGGAGGAAAGATATAAAAAAATGTAAATTTGGGCACTCTTTGGTGACACAGCGGGTTAAGAGCACTGCACTAAGAAGCTAAAGCCATTTTTAGCATGAGTTCGATCCCTGCCCTGAAGGTGATCCACATGGTGCAGCAGACCTCTCCTGGCCCACCCGCTGCTCCCCTCAGCAGTGTACTTCATCAGTCACCCTGTTCTGCTCTCCACTCTGTCTCTAGTGAATCCTCTCACC
>NW_004567122.1:16223468-16254582 GCF_000260355.1 Condylura cristata
TGGGTGGGAATAAAAATCACGAATGTAAGGGTTCTGCAAATGAGCTCAACATAGCAAGTACATTTAAGCAATATTCTCAACTACAAAACATCAACCAGAAGCTTTCACAAAATATCAGAAATAAAAAATAATGTTACCTTATTTATTATTATGGTAACCTTTGCCCTTATTTACGAGTAAATACACACACACACACACACACACATTCGTGAATATATTTATATTCATGAGTAAATATGACATGGATCCAGTTTGAAAGATGCTCCAAAATAAATGGTCTATACTCATCAAGAATGCTAGTCATGAAGGCAAAGAATGTGCTGACTGTGCTTGATTAGTGTTGCAATATTGCCAACAATTAAAGGAAGACTTAAGGACAGAAGAGAAATGCCTTCTAACATTGGATATGAATATTTTTTTACATTTTCAACTGACAGAGGTAAAAATATATTTTATTACTCTTTTAATTTTCCTAATTCCTAGAGTATTGGAGGATCATTCTAACACTTACAGATATTTGATATCTCACTTAACAGTCTACACATAGTTTATTTGCCCACGTTTCTTCTTTTTCAGTAATTTAAAAAATATTAAATCAAATTAATATGACTGACTTAAAATAGAATAAAGTCAGATTTTGCATATTCTGTCCCTGTTCCTAGATCTTTTCACAGATGTGTATTATTTTCTTCATAAATCAGATTGTTGTAGGTATTATATTTCTGTTTTGTGAAATAATTCATACTGGTATTTCAGGAAGAGTCTAAGGGCAAAGTTACCCTCTGAAGTTCAGGTCTAAGCTCAAATGTATGCTATTCCCTTCCCTGGTAGCCTGCTCTGGAGAACTACTATCATTTCTTATAACTAAATAAAGTAAAACATCCTCCAATCAAAAGTAAAAAAGAAATGTTTTTGAAGTATTATCTTTCCTCTAAATCTTTCCTCTTCTTTCACCTAAACTAGAAATTTAAAAACAAATCATAGTATAAAGTTATTCTACAAAAGCAAATATATATGGCTTCTAAGTATCTGTATTATGCCAGAACATTAAGATTTTAATGTAATTGTGGGAATAAATTTCCATTAACAGCAAACTAAAATAAAACTTCTAAAAAGTGTTGATCTAAAATTGAGCAAGAGCAAAATGGTTTAATGGGTCATAAAATTTTATGAAACAAGTAAAAACACTGTATCTAAATAACTGTTCCTGAATTTTAAAAACATGCTATTTTATTTTCAGAAATTAGCCCATTATATTTAGGTATTACCAAAACTGCTTATGCAAATATTACCTAGAAAAATGAAAAACTGTGAGCATTTTGAAATTTGAGTCCATGTAATATATCCCTTGGTGATCTACTACAAGAAACAATACTAAGAATAAAGTTTATTCATGCAACAAATAAATGAGTAAGTATTTCTGGGAAGCTGCTGCGTAGAAGTCATTATCATACATTAAGGCACCTTCCTTTCAGTATCTCAGTCTCACGGGAAGACAGATAAACAAACAAGCTATCCCTTCGTATAATGATAGGAACCAAAATAGATATAAGTTCAAAGTGGTTAGAGAGGAAGACCTTAATATTAATGGAAATAAATGAGAGTCACCCAAATAAGAAACAAAGTATTTATCCAAAACTTGCTGAGGCAAGCAAATCAGTCACCATCATTTGTGCTTGGCAGTGAATCAAAGGCAACAGGAAAAATGAAAAGCTTTACAGTGAGAAAATGACAGGACTCATGGGTGGCTTTTAGCATGGAAACCTGTTGGTGGGCTAATTTTCCCAGTTGAACTCAAATTGAAAGCAGGGACAAAATTTAGGTACCCGGTCAACTATTCAATTAATACGTTTAGTCAGTTTGTACTATTATATTGTACTGGTAGCCATGAACAATGGTTTGACTTCTTAAACTGTTTATTACAGAGTGTGGGTTACAGTTATATGTTTATATATGATATGAACAAATTAGCCCTTTAAAGGCATATTGATATTTCATTGTTTTGATTCTTATTTACCTGATAAGTATGAGCATTTTTACTTGTGCCTATTTACTATCTCTGTGTTCTTCAGAAAACTGTTTGTTTAGTTCTTTTGTCTATTTTTTTTTTTTTTAAAGATTTATTTATTTGTGCATACAGAACTGGGGTACAGGCCAGAGGCTCAGGGGCGGCGAGAGGCTTCACCAGAGACAGAGTGGGGAACAGAACAGGCAGATCGATGAAGTACACTGCTGAGGGGAGCAGCGGGCGGGCCAGGAGAGGTCTGCCACGCCATGTGGTCACCTCCGGGGCAGGCGGGAATCGAACTCATGTGGAAGTGGCTTTAGATTCTCAGTGCTGTGCTTTAACCCGCTGCGCCACCAGGGAGGGCCTCTTTTGTCTATTTTTTAAAAAAGATTTGTTATTTATGCATACAGAACTGGGGTACAGGCCAGAGATGCAGGGGTGGTGAGAGGATTCACCAGAGACAGAATGGGGAGCAGAACAGGCAGATTGCCAAAGTACACTGCTGAGGGAGACAGTGGGTGAGACAGGAGAGGTCTGCTGTGCCATGTGGGTCACCTCTTTGGTCATGGATTGAACTCGTGCTGCAGTGGCTGCTAGCTTCACAGTGCTGCACTTTAACTCATTGTGCCACCAGGGATGGTCCTCTTCAGTCCATTTTTGATAGTTTTGTTGTTGGTGCTGTTGATTTGTTTGAGTTTTTTATAGATCTTGGATATCAGCCCCTTGTCAGATGTATAATTTACAAATATTTTCTCCCATTCAGTGTGGCTTCTTTCTATTTTTTAATGGTAGTTTCTTTTTGTCATACTGAAGCTCTTTGATTTGCTATCTTCCCATTTGTTTATATTCCTTTTTGATTCTCTTATAGTTGGAGATGAATCCACAAAGACATTATTGAAGTCAATGGCATAATTATTTCCCTGTGTTTTCTTCTACATGTTGTGTGGTTTCTGGATCCTACCTTCAATTATTTAATTTTCCTGAGTTAAATCTTTTATAAGGTAAAAGATTTGGTGCACTAGTTCCACTCTTTTGTGCAAGGTTATCCTATTATTCCACCATCATTTGTATAAGAGACTGTCCTTTTTCCAGTGTATACTCTGGGTTCCTATCTTCTACATTATATGATTTTTCTTTAAAAGAAGCGAAACGTCTCAGTCAAAACATGGGGGACACTATGACCATTTAAGTACCCTTTAGTTATATTCCCCATGTACCCTCTTTATTCCTAGTAACTTCCATGCTTAGTTTCTAATCTGAAAAAATGTATTTTGGGATACATGATTTTACTATGTTTTTATATTCAATTAATTCTCAACAAAACAATGATTTTCTTTTCAAAAAATGAAAGGAAGAAAAGTTGATTCAATCCCCCAAAACTACTTGAGGCCGGATGCAGCTACATGGAGGGTGCTGGGGAAATAGATCTATAAACCACTTGCCTCAAGATGACTTAAAATAACGTATATTTTTACTTTCTTGTTATTAAAGACATGTTGCTGAAGCCTGGCCTAGAAATTATAGAAAGAATGATAAAATGTACGCATAATATGCCTTTATGTATTTTTTTTCCTTATCACATATACTGTCTTTCTACTGCTCACAGCTTTAAAATGTTTAAGCACAGTTTAATATAAATTTAATGGTTTATATTCAATATAGCTTCCCAATTTATATAAGAATTGTGGCAGCTTTTTCTCTCATGTTTCAAATAGACTCCTGGAAATGTGTGACTTACTGCAGCTCAAAAACTAAAATGAAAGCAAATTACAGTTTCTGATGCAAAGTCAGACACTTCTCAAACTGTCATAAATTCAGAAGAAAATGATCAGTTTTGCTATTTAGTTAGTAAGTTTAGAGACATCTCAGCAAAAGCAAACTCTTTTTATGTAGATTGATAAACAATTCTGACTCCAAAATATAAACTTTGTTAAATTTTATGGGAAAGTATTCTTTCCCCTAGAGGGAGGGTAGACATCTCTCAAGAGATTCAAATAGGAGTTAGTGACACCAAATTAGCATGGATATGGGGAGTTTGTCTAAATCTCAATGAAGTTTATCATGTAAACACAAGCCTCTGGGATTTATAGTAGGTAACCAATATATAAAAAAGTACCTGTAATAATCTTTGAAGAATAATTGCCAGTTTTCTCATACATCTCATACATAATTTTTTAAAATTGTCATTACTATATTGAATATTAACATCACCCAAATAAATTATGCTTATCTTGTTTTAATTTGATTTCATAATTTGAAGTTAGATCATAGATTATTTTCACTTTATCCTTTCATTCACTCATTCTTACCCTCACTACATAAATCTGGCTCTTTCTTCCTGAAACAAAATCCCATTAAAGAAGAAAGGAATTTATTAAAGGTATTGGGTTGCTGGAAATACTCCTTTCTCAGCCTCAGAAGCAAATTTGATGATGGCCAAGAAAACTGGACACAGAACAGATTTTCAGTGCTGTTCCAGTAAAACCACTACTGTGGTTTCTACTTGCCATCGTATACACTGTGGCTTAAACACTTGACAACTACAAGGATCTTGACCCAGATATTTGCTCTTCCTCTCCAGAGTGGCTTACTTTCCAAGATCCATGAATCTGCTAATGATACCTGTAAGCTCCTCCTCTGTTGGAGCAATGAGATTATTGGGAAAGACTGTAGAGAAAAATGAGAGCAAGCTTATGGCATCTGTTCATTTAGGTGACTGTTGTGTTAAGTTGCCCCAGGATGGCTGAGTTCCACAAGGCAAATCACCTTACAGACCACTTTCTCCCTGGATTCTAGTAATATTACTCAGATCTCATTCCTTTAAGGTATGATAGGGGGCATTTCTGCGACTGCTGGAAGATGCTTCTTGCTGAAATACTGGGATCTGCTGCCTACTGCCCAGACCTTTTCACTTAGCCCCATTTAAATATACAGTGTGTCCTTTGTTTCCTGTTGATAGTCAAGCTGATCAAAGCCAAATATGCATTTGTATTATTAATGACATATTTTATAGTTATACCCAAAGAATCAAAATCCTCTCCCCCAATGATCTCACCTTGCTTTTAGCTATATGTAATGAAACTTACTTCCACCTTCCTGATCTCAGGCATAAATCTGCCTGATAGATCTCAAGTTACATGAAGAACTTAAGCTGCAAGGAGTCTGGGAATTCAGTGTAGTCCTTTTTTAATTTACCGTTTTTTTTTTTTTGACTTATTAAATTTAGCTTCTAAGATTCAATAATTCAGGAAAGTATGTCAGAAAGGGATAGAGTGGCTACTTCATGAGCCAGCATACCATTATCTTCTACAAGCACTAATATATACACATAAATATTTATGAAAAGTGGACCTGCTGTGAAGCAAACAGTGGTGTTTTCTACAATATTTATCATGTACATGTTTTGCCTGCATCGTTTTATGCAGATATTTAGAATAGTAACCAAAGAGAACAACTTCAATAACTTCGGAGGTTCATATATTATCAGAAGCACAATAAGACTTAAAAGGTCAGGTGGTGATTTTGTTGTGTTACTTTTGTATCCAGAATATATATTTTTTTCATATAAATAATAAACAGAATTAAAGATTACTCTGGAAAAAAAATCCTCAAAAATGTAGATGTGAGAAAAGTAATATAGAACCTCAACTTCTATAGAAGCTGAAAATCTTGGACTATAGATACTGGGTTGAGAATATTTCCAGGATTTGGTAGGCACAATTCTTCATTTCTCCACTGAAGAAGAAGTGCCAGTTCTCACATCCCTTACATGTGTATGAACTATGTGAAAAGCTTTGGACAATAGGGTGTTAGCAAGTTGTGGTACAACCAGAGATGTAAAAAGCATCCATACATTTCACGTTCCCATTTGCCACTCCTGGGATCTGCTGTAATCACCATCATAAGAATAAGCCCTAGTTAGCACCCTAGACACCAAGGAACACAAAACTCAGTTATTCCATTTCTCCAGACTTCAGCTAGTCAATTACCATATACTCATATGAGAACTTCCTGGACTGGCCATTATTGAACAAACCAGCAAATTAATAGATGCATAAGACAAGACTACATTAGGTCTAAAGAGCCACCAGTGACCCCAGACCAAACTGCAGAGCCACCAAATCATAAACTAAACAAATGGCTGGGTTTTTTTCCCAACCCACTAAGGTGTTGTTTTTTTTTTGGTATTGTTTTATACAAACAAATAAAATACCCAGAAATTAATTTAAATAAGAGGTGAAATATCTGTTCACTGAAAACTGTAAGATACTAATGAAACAAATTGAAGAGGATACACCAAAATAGAAGATTTCCTGCTCATGTATTAGAGGAATAAATTTTTCTACACTAGTCAAATAAGTTTACAGATTTATTACAATCCTTACCAAAATTCCAGTGACATGTTTCACAGAAATAGAACAACCCTAAAATTTGAATGGAAACTCAGAAGACCTCAAGAAGTCAATGTAATCTTAAAAGCAAAAACAAAAACAAACAAAAAAAAAACCCTGAATGCATCACACTCCCTGATTTCAGGCTATATTACAAACCTATAATATCAAAACATGATGATATAGACACATAGTTCAACAAAATAGGAGAGTCCACACATGTAATTACCACAAAAGAAGACTATGAAGTAGAAGAAAAAATCTTTTTAATAAATAGTGTTGAGAAAACTGGAGAGCCACTCTCAAGAGAATAAAACTTGACAACTATTTTACATCACATAGAAAAAACAATTCAAATGGGCTACAGAATTGACATACTATAAAACTACAAGACATACAACATAGGCTATAATCTCCTTGACACTGGTCCCAAAGATGATATTTTGGATTTAACAACAAAAGTAAAGGTCAAAAAAAAAATACACAAATTGTTCTACATCAAATTTAAAAGTTTCCATACTCTAAAGGAAACCATCAAGAAAATGAAAAGTCAATTTACTGAATGGGAACCACATTTCCAAATGATATACCCAATAAGGACTGAATACCAAAATGCAAAATGTACACCAAAAAGTTAATGAAACCCAATAGCACATAGGAACAAAAATGGGCAGACTATTTAATAGATGTTTTTTCCAAAGAAGTCATCCTAATGACTAACAGACTCATGTAGACATACTGCACATCACTAGTAATTGGAGAAATGCAAATCAAAACCACACTTAGAAATTGTCCCATACCTGTTAAAAGACTACCATAAAAAAAAAAGACAAGTATTGGCAAGGACATGGAGGAAAATAAATCCTTGTACACTGTTATTGAGAACATACACTGGTGCAGCTACTATGGAAACCAACATGGAGGTTTCTCAAAAATTTAAAAACAGAACTACCATATGATCCACGACTGGGTAGTTACTCAAGAAAACAAAAACAGTGACTCAGAACTACATAACTCAGAACTATGTAACTCAGAACTACATATATACCCCAATGTTCATTACAGAAGTATTTACAGTGATAAAGATATGAAAATTATGTCAGTGTCTCTGGATGAACAAATGGAAAAGTAAGTTTGGAAGAAGCACACACATAACCACTCACTCCCCCCCCCACACACACACAATGAAATAGTATTAAGTCATAAAAGAAGACTGAAATTTTGCTATTTGTAACAACATGAATGAACTTTGAGAGCACTCTGCTAAAGAAATGAAGTCGAGGAAGAAAGACAAAACACTGTCTGATATCACTTACATTTGGATTCCCAAACAAAAAACAGAAGAGCAAGCTCTTAGGTAAAGAGAAGAGTGGTTACCACAAGTGTCGGGTAGAGAAAATATAAAAGGTAAAAAGGTATAAACTTTTGTTTGCAAAATAACCAACATAGGGATATAATGTACATGAGGATAGTAAAGTTAATATAGTAGTTAAATATTTGAATGATGCTAAGTGAGTTTTAAAGTTGTCAACACTGTATTTATGGTGATGATGCTAACATATTGTAATCATTTGCAAAATACAGGCACATATCAAATCATTACATAGTATATCTGAAATAAATACAATGGTATGTGTGAATTATGCTTCAATTTTAAAAATTCATGGGCTGTTCTGTAGATAGAAAAATGAATGTAGGAAGCAAGAAGTGGCAAAATTATTGATGAAGATTTTAAAGGTTATCAACACAGAAATGGGCACTAGAGTCATAGAAAGTGAATTAGATTAGCTATTCATACAGGCCACTGAACAAAAAGAACAAAAAGAAAATCAAGTACTAACTGAATTTATAATTCTGCTACTGAGGGATAAGATGGAAAAAAAAACAGAAACAGAACAAAGAATAAGGAACAAATCAAATATAAATAGGTAAAAAGTCAAGAGAATTCAGTTCTGGATGAGAAGTACAGAATTTCAACCAAACCTCATTACTGCTGAAGAGATCAAGCATGTTTGAAGAAATGGAGAGATAATGTTAGACTTAGCAATTAGGAGGTCATTGCTTGCACTAAGAAAGAAATTTCAACAGTGAAATAAAGAGGTTGTTGTTTAAAAGTGAGTGGGAGAGAATAAAGTGGAGTCATGAACATAAACGACTTACGGGAGCTGTAATGTAAAAATCCTACTTACATATGCAGATAATTGTTAATACTTTAGATAATTATCCTGCCTCTCGCACAGAGACAGAATCCATTTTCCCACCTTTTAAATCTAGACTGGCCATTTTAATTTGCCATGTAAATAAGACCTTAGCAAACACTGATATGGGGTGAAAAATCCCCTGTGTGAGAGCTTACCTCCTTGCTGCTACTGCATCTTCTTCTACCACCTTCTTGAAAACATGTTCAGTTTAGACTACCTGATGAGAGACACATGGTCTAGTGGTATTTATACCCCAACTGAGGATAAACAAGGCAGCATCAAATAGAGGCCGTGCGAATAAAAACATCCATAATTAACCAGGTCCCAAGAGCCTCCCAAATAACAATGCAGGAATTAGTCAATTCTGCTGAGCTCAGCCAGTGCAGAAGAAGTTGCTAAACAAAAGGCTTAAGACACTGTAAGACTGAAGCCATTGTATTAGTTATAAATTTGTTACACAGAAAAGGCAAACCTATGTAAGGGCCATGTGACTTCATGCAAACATCTGTATGTGACTTTGAAAGAACAAACTGTAAGTCTTCTATATCTCCTACTAGGAAATCTAAAAATCTGGGTGGTTGATTAGATTTGTTTGGTGAAATCACATTTCCTTGGAAAGAGCTATAACTTATTTTAAAATGTATGTCTACACTAGACCAAGAAGTACAGTCTTAAAAAGCAAAGAGAATAAACTATACTAGGGTGGGAAAAGAAGAAAGGCTTAAAGATGAGTTGAAATATCTGAGTTTGTTTTTTCTAGGTGCCTGAAACTATACAAGTGACCTAACATATGTAACTTGCATCTTCTACTTCTCTGCTGCTTAATCAGTATAATAAAGAGGGGCATCTGTGTTAAAGCTAAATTTAAATGTTGTTTTTTGAGGGTGGGAAGAGCACCAGGGACGATGGTGACTATGCACAGGTGAAATGGTGGTGGAAATTCTATGGGACCTACACCTGAGGAAAGAAAGCAAAAACAACAACAACAAAAAGATGTAATATGTAAATGAATAAATTATTTTAAAATAATAAAATATTTTATGATTTAATTTCAAGTCTTGAGGTCAGCCTGACCATTTAAATAATAACAATATTTTATAGCAACTCATATATGTATATTCTTTATATCTGAAGATTTTTATTTCAGGGAAAATAGGCTCCACGTGGCACAGCAGACCTCTCCTGTCTTATCCACTGCTCTCATCATCAGTGCATCTCACTCTGCTTGTTCTGCTTCCCTCTCTGTCTCTGGTGAATCCTCTCACCCCCTACACCTCTGCCCTGTACCCCAGCTCTTGTATGCATAGATGAATAGGTCTTTAAAACACAAACAAAAAACTATTATACATAAAGTATTATATTTGACACAGAATACAAGAATTGTTAAACACAGAAATTGACTTCAAAGACCTTACTATTAACTGCAAAACTATTTACCTGGTATAAAAAAAATGCAAACAGAAACAACAATATATGACTAGTGCCAGAGCCATCACATACATCTGTTGCATTTCATGGGGGAAACAGTAGGCTCAGGAGCCAGATCATTAAAATCACAGCATGACTCTATCATTTATCTGCTGTGCAGCTTGGGCCAGCTTTGTCTGACTTCTCTGAGCCTATTTTCTAATCTAAAAGTAGGTGTATTAATAGAACCTAACTTAGAGATCATTACAGAGAATCAATATAAACAAAGTGATCAGAAAATTTAAATATTAATATACATAAATACGAAGCTAGCACATAGGAAATGTTACATAAACTGTATGCATAAATATGTAGACAGTAAATGACTAGGAATAATTAGCGACTGCAGAAGAACTGCTCTGAGAAGGGACAACACCTTGCTTGAAAAAAATCAAGTTCCTCCCTTTAATTTTATAATCTGTTCATCTGTTTTCTCAATTGGAACAAGATGTTTAAAAATTTTTATTTCCTCAAATATTAAATGCAGTGTTGTCACAGTATTTTATATTATGGAGGAAGTCTAACACGATGTATTTTAATCCTAACCCTCATACTGAGACTTCTCTGAGATTCAAATGGTTATAAGAATCAGTACAACCACAGCCGATGCACTGTCATGCAAATATAACCGTAAACTTCATATTGATGGGATGGAGACAGGAAGTAGGCTTCCAGTAAATACTCTTACAGTAAGTGACTGAATATGTTGAAAGTAATTTCAGATGCTGTAGACTACTAAAGGCAGGACTGAAAAATGCAAAACCAAATACATACTATTGTGAGTTTCTTTTTTATATACATACATACATACTATTGTGAGTTTCTTTTTTATATACATACATAACTTATTTTCTGCAAGTGAAAATAAGTTAATTTATTTCAAATTAGTTTTAGAAATTTCATTCATTTAAGAATACATTCAGTTTTCCAGGAATTTTCCTTTTGAAATTATTTGGAGCCTAACAGTTTAATGCTATAAAATCAACTTTAGAAGTGATTCTCAGGAAAAATAGAGAGCAATACATCGTAAGTATGGTCTCTGGAAAGCAGTAACAGCATCACCTGGGTACTTGTTAGAGCTACAAATTCTCAGCTGATTTGGAAACTGGGGGAGGGACCAAGCAATCTGTGTTTTAATGAATTCTGCAGGTGCTTCAGTTGCATGTTAAATCGGGAGGATCACATCTATGGCAACTTTGTGTTGCTCAATGACTTTTTCTTTAAGCATTTTATATAGTTCTGCCTTGAAAGAAATAGTGTTGGGGTTATTTTAGGAACTATTTTCAATATTATAAAAATATAAATAAGAAAAAGTAGGATCACAATATTATAAAAATATAAATAAGAAAAAGTAGAATCTTTTATATTATTATTATATTTTGTGTGTGGAAAAAAATAGAGGAGGGCTATTCCTCAGAAATATTTGTTTTCAAACATTCAGGCAAGATCTTTTAAAACATTTTTTAACACATAAATTATACTAAATTTATTATTTCCTTTACTTTAAGGACTGTTGATTTAGTGAAGAGAACAAGAATTATCACATGTAAGTTCACCAAAGAAAAAACTCAATAACTGAAGTTTGAAGACAAGGTTACTACTGAATTTAATTTAAAATACATAAAGTTTACAAAGCTATGAAATTCATCTAAAGATGCTCTTGCATACAATAAAATTAATTTACCTCAGCAGGGAAAAATTATTTTCTGAATTAACTTCTGTTCATAGACATACTTGCAAATTACAATTAGCGATGGTATGGGGGGCGAACCATCTTTTTAAAAAAGGGGGTAAAAAGGACAATGGGAATTTGGAATCATAGTGTAGCATAAACGGAAGTTGTCAGGCTTTCCCACCCACCGGCTGTTAGTCAAGCCTGTGGTGTTGTGCGCCTGTGTGATGGCCACCTGGAGGATAGGCACCTGGGCCTGCAGGCTACCTCCTAGGGCAGCATCACACAGAGGAGTGTGCAGCGTGAACCGCTAGAGGGAAGCCCTGAGGAAATCACTGCAGAGATTCGCAGGGGGCCTAAGTTCTGTTTTCTCTCCTGGCCTGTTTCCCCTGCATACTATTAATATAACCTGGGGTGGGGGGAGGTGGGGGGAAGGGGGAGGATGCCATGGCTCCAAGGTTCTCTTTTAAACTGCCTGAACCCACAGTGAACCTACCCAGCCTGGGATGGTGCAGAACACACAGTCTAAAATCATTGCCAAGGCACTACATGTGCTACCATTTTCAAAAGTAAATGGGCATCTCTATAGGGATTCCCACTCTATTAAACACTTCCGCCATTAAAATTGAGTTGAATACAGAAGACACAATCTGCTGGAGAAACAATCTACTTTGCAGTGACAGTACATGATAAACCCCCAATGGAGAAAACAGAAATTCCAATATACATAAACAATTCTGTAGCCAGTTTTTTCATAGGTCACAAAAGTAGAAGAACTCTAGTGGTACAGAGACTATTGCTGTGCCTCGGACCTGGTAGGTGCTCTAAACATGTTTTATTATCTTTATTTTCAGTGGAGATTTGTTAGCTCCTTAAATGGCTGTGTTAATAAGCCAGCCAGAGGGAGTTAGCTGACAAGAGACAACATTGTCAACTACACTAACAACAAAGATTCCACAGTTTACAATGTAAGAGGGTTTAAGTGATGCAATGAGGCACAATGGCAGACTATGGAACTTGAAATGAAGAAGCTGCTACTATGAATCAATATGTTAGAATGTACTGAACTCTAGCAGTAAAGAACATGGTAGAATATGCTATCATGCACTCAAGGAAGAATCAAACCCCTTTAGAGCTTAGATCTCTTCTGTGATAACGGGGAGGATAACACACACATGACAAAACCAAATACAAGGTGCTAAGTGCCAATTTTGTAACAATGAATGCTATGGTTGATATAGAAGAAAAGTTTTACATAGACACGTGGGGTTGGGATTTTGTAGGTTGCACTAGAATTTCTTGTTCTGTAGGGTTTTAAGAATAAAGTAGTTATTCCATTGGCTCTTCCTTCTTCCTTCTCTTCCCACACTTTTAAATCACAAATACTGATGAGTTACAGTGCTAGGTAGAGGGTATAAAATTAGAAAATTGCAAATGAAAAGATAAAAGGATAACTTTTCTAAGAAACAGCCAACCAAATAAGCAGATGTCAAATGGGAACTAGAGCAGATGGGGTGGGGAGGGCAGGAGGCATTTATTCTCTGCAAGGTATCAGTGGTTCTTCAAAAAATTCAAATCTACAGAACTAATTAAAATCGTGATCAAGTTTGCCAGTAGAAGAGTATTTTTTCCCTAACTCACATTCACATTTCCTAAATGGTTTTACAGAGTGATTCTTCACACATTTATTGTTAATTCACACAACATTTTGGGTAGAAAACAGCTGCTGAACCATTTGAGTAAAGGCTGATATTAGATGGAGCCAAGACAGTAACGCAAATATTCAAAATACTGTTTTTCAAAAAACAAAACTGAAGGTGTTCTCTATTCTAAATTAAACATTCACTGAGAGGAGTAACTATCTCTTGTTGAGCATCAACCATGTGTTAGATGTTTAACTTTTCTTACAAGAAGGTCACCCCATGCCAGCTGGGAAGTCTTAAGACACATATTTTATGATGTGTAATTGTTGTAGATGGCAGTCCAAGCTGACACTCCCGCAAACACCAGAAAGGAGTGTGAGGAAGCCTTTGCTGAGCGCTGTCTGGGATGAGGGCCCTGGGCGTGAACAGCCTTTTTGAAGTCAGTTGGCCTTCAGGGCCACCTGAGATCAAAGGAAAATAACTGGTGGTGTCAGTTCCACAACAAAGAAAAGCCAGGACCTCTTTTTATATCTGAATTATTTATGTAAAGAAAGGAATTAGTTCGATTTATAGGGTGTCTGTGGAGAGCTAACCAGATGGTCGGTATGTACTCTCTGGTCACGTCTGCACCTCATGGTGGAGGGGCAGGATTGGCAAGGAATGGCAAGGGATTACCTAATTTGGGGAACCCAGTGTGCAATGAAAACATGGAGCCCCTTTATGAGATCATTGCGGGCAATGGGGAGGGAGGTTGCCATTACCTTTATGCAAAAAGCTTTTTTCTTTCCTCCATAGTCTCTCCACCCATTTTTGATTTTTTTATTTATATACATTTCATTCGTAAAGAAAAAATATGCATTTTGTTATAAGCATGCTATTTGCTATCCATCTTTATATTATGTGGTGTTAGTTTCAAATGCAAGTGCCAAAGCATTTAATTTATACAGGTGTTCTCACTTCCCAAAAGATGTACTTTCTACTTTGATATGATTTGGGGAGTTATTTTTGGGGACTGGGAATATTGCCCCCCAAATAACCTACAATATCATGTCAGTAGGAATTTTTGGGGAGGAAGGGATGGCATGTGTGTGGAATCATCAAAATTAAGCAATAAAGGGACCTCCCTGGTGGCGCAGCGAGAGAAGCTAAAGCCACTTCCGCATGAGTTCGATCCCGGCCTGCCCCGGAGGAGATCCACATGGCGCGGCAGACCTCTCCTGACCCGAGACCTCTCCTGACCCGCCCGCTGCTCCCCTCAGCAGTTTACTTCGTCGACCTGCCTGTTCTGCTCCCCACTCTGTTTCTGGTGAATCCTCTCACCACCCCTGCATCTCTGGCCTGTACCCCAGTTCTGTATGAATAAATAAATAAATCTTTAAAAAAAATAAGTAATACATATTGCCCATTTCCTTCTCAGAAGTTATCATGAGTTAACAAAACACAAGCCAGACAGAAAATCTGTACTGTAAAAAGAGAGGACCACTGAGGGACCTTCTGAGAGACAGAATAAAGCCCTCCTTCAAAACAGTTCACTGTCAGGTAAGAAAGCTGGGGTATTTCCACCAATTCCAACCTTTCACTCACTTGGGATTATGCCAAGGGATACAACTGCCCTATCACTATTATTGTGGCCCATCCGTGGACAGAGCAAACTGTCAGGCACAGAATGCCTCTGGCAGAGACGGGGAAACCACTGGCATTATTCCTGCAGGTAAACTTCAGGGAGGCCTGAGGAGGTGTGAGTGGAGCACAGTGTTTGTGTAAGACACTGCTTAAATGTCTGAGTGGTTTACTGAGCTGTGAATTGTATTTTAATAGCTGTCTAAAATTACATTCCCTAATATGAGATGCCTTTAGTCAATAGAAAGGACCTAGTGGCAGAGTGATTTATTCAGGGAGTTTAGGATGACTTGAAGTATTAAAACCTTAAATTTGAAAGATTATCTTCTCTGCCTGGCCAATAATTATAAATGAGTGCAATACAATGGCATTAAAAAATATGAGGACATCTATAAATTCAGGATGTAATTTAAGGTATACAAACATTTTTAAACAAAAGAAACAATAGAATTTTTCATAAAAATATCCAATTTATAATTGGGGATGAATATATGAATAAGCTAATGAAACTGTTACCATGAACATTTTTCCAGTGCTAAAAAGAAATGATTTTAGAGGTGGCTAAAACATCCTAGAGATTCAGGTAAGTTTTTGCATATTTCTCAACCTTCCCTTAAAATCTTCCCCAAGTTAAGTACTGTGTCCAAACCTTTCTGTTTAAATTGCTTCAAAAGATCACAATCTTGGGCTTCTCATACATTTTTAAATTTAACTTTTGTCAAATTGATTTATGATTTTGAATTGGACTAATGTCAATTTGATTTATGTTTCTGCGCTTGGACGATGCTATGTGTACTTAACATAAATGAGTTGTCACGCCGGCAAAGGACCTACAGGGAGAGAGATGGTACACTTCCCAGAGGGCTGTGCGCGGGCCCTCCCGGGTGGCGCAGCAGGTTAAAGCACAGCACTGAGAAGCTAAAGCCACTTCCACACGAGCTCCATTCCCGCCTGCCCCAGAGGTGACCAAAGGGCTGTGCGCAGGAAACAATTGGAGTAAAACCAGGTCTTAGCTTTCAGTGCCGGTGGGCTCCAAGAAGCAGTTGGAGCAGGCAGTACCAGGCAGATTAGGAAGTGGAATCCATTGAGATAAGCAAACAGGTATATCCTGTGCTTTCTGGGAAGTAGACTTCTCCCATAAAGTTCCTTTGAACTTTCAAAGAATGTCTGTCAGGACACCAACGAGGACTCAATGACTATGACCATTAGTGACATTATAATTGTGCTTAGCTTGTCTTGCTACAGAGAAGAGTCTTTGTAATTGTCTTAACTTTTTCTATTTCTTTTTTTTTTTTTTTCCATTTTAATGTAGACTTTTTTCTTTGCCCCTGGGAGAAAATTATTACAGCTTGGTGGAGAAAAAAAATGTATGAGATAAGACTGCTCATCAATATTCAGCAAAAACAAGGTTCTTAGCCAACACACTTGGGGTCTTGAGAGTAAATGACCAAGAATTTTATTTTTTGGTGGTCTAATCTTTTAGGAGAAATTTGATTTTTTTTTTTTTTTTGCCAAGATATGGAGAGTCCTGTTTCTCCACTTGTGATCTGCCTTTATCACACAATTTCTTCTGAATATTGTTGTTACTGCTAGGCATAATTTAATTATTTTCTTCAATTTTGACTGCTAATTTATTACTGTATTTGGCTTGTACAAATCAAAAATAAAAAGTCAACTGTAGACTATAGTGTCTAGCAAGGATTTTTGGATTGTTTTCAAACAGTATAATGATAAACTTCCCAAAATGGTCTCTCACAATCTATGATTTAAAAAGCACTAACTGAAAATAGTACCTCTTTACTCTTCAAGTGCAGTTTATCACCATTTCTACCTCTCAAGAAACACCAAAAGTTAGCTTAAAGAATATTTTTTGAAATTTTTCACAAAAGAAATTATGTCCATGGAATACCTGCAGAAAACAGAATATACCATGATTTTCAAGGATCATATTAGTGCCAGAAATATAGACCACAAGGTACAAACAAGACTGTAACATTTTACATTTTTCTATAAACCTAAATCTGTGATCACCAACATCAGTCTGACCAGTTTCTTCTTTCTGGATAGTAACAATCAAATAGAGTATATAGAGAATTATGAAAGCTTCCTCTTACTGATCATCAGTCAAGAAAACAGCCTTATCTTTGGCCAGTTTATGTGGAGATCTCTAATTGGGGAGAATTTTCTAAGCCAGTCAGAAAAGCCAAATATCTGCTTTGGATTTTTTATAATTATATGCCAAATTCTAAAAGACCGTTCTACTGATTTTAGGGACTTCTGGTAAGCTGGCTTCTACAGTAGGCCTCTGGACGTTTTAGAGAACCAATATGAAGAATCTGGCACTTCCCCAATCATCCAATCCCATAGAAGCTCAAAAGCAACTCAATTCTAGTATAGGCCAATGAAATGTACTTGGACTACAGATATTAAAACTACCAGGTCTCCCACAAAAGAGAGGAAACTAATTTCCCACATCTAACTCTCCACATAAACACAATTCAAATTTATGTCTTAGAAGAATGGGGAATTATGACAATGATTTTAGATAGTACTGTTGAAGTAGCAAATGCCAAAGTTCCACCCTGCTACCTCTCCCATAACTGTGGACTTGTGCACCTCAATGTTTGGTCACCCCATTTGATGAAATGGTAGAGAAGGCTGCTAATAGTTCTGCAAGAAAGCCATAATTTTTAAAGGTTTATTTATTTATTCATACAACAACTGGGGTATGGGTCAGAGACAGAGTGGGGAGCACAGCAGGCAGGTTGACTGAAATACATTGTTGAGGGGAGCAGTGAACCAGACAGCAGAGGTCTGCTGTGCCATGTGGGCCACCTCCCTGGCTGGGTATTGAAATTGAGGTGCAGTGACTGTGGATAGCTTCAAGGGCTGTGCTATGAGCCACCAGCGAAGGCCTGAAAGCTATGATTAAATTGACAGTATTGTAAATATTACATTTTATTTCATGTTATATCAATAATTTAATCACTTACTTAGCTGATTCTTCTAGACAGTTTCCTCTGACCTTTCCAAAGCTCATTCAGTGCAGGAGGAGAGAGGAAGAATAAGAATGTATTTCATATTCTTCTATTATCCTGCAGTGTCATAGTGAAACCTGATTAGCCTGGTTAGAAAGATGCTTTTTCAAAGACGTGTAAATGCTCACATACTCTGCATGAAGCTTTCCCTTTCTCATTAAGGCTGACATTTCAGTACTTGTTGCCAACTAAAAGTCTCCATGATTGCATTGGACTGAGGGCATGGTTTTCACAATTCACAGACCATACTACAAAAAAGGAAAAGAAGTGACAAGGTTGCTAATGTGTCCTCTGGAGCTCAGACCGCCATAGGATAGTCACCAAGCACAAGAGCACTGCAGCCATTATTCAGAGTTATCAGCATCTCCAGAATACCCACCACCAGAACAGCCTTTATAATTGGTGATTCAGGATAGGCTTTACCAACAAATGCAAGCATATTTGCTTTGTCTACTGTTATTCCAAAACAGTCTGATTCTCTATAGTCAAGGATTTTGCCTAAATTCCCTAATATATGTTTTCATCTGCATTTCAAGGAAATTAAGAATCTGCTTCACTTTGAGAAGTAAAAACTAACCAGGAAGTAATAATGCAGTGAAAAAACAGAGCAGTCCACTGCTTACCGTGGTGGCTACTGGACTTAGTTAGCTTAACCATCAGTATGATCTAAGGCCTGGAATTTTCTCTAGAAGTCAAGGAGAGGTAGGATGCAAATACACATGACTGTATTTTCCTGGCATTATGTTATGCACCCTTGTTTTACTGATAGAGGTTTACATTTCAGGTTACTTTTTAAATCAATATAACAGTTGTTACCTTGTTTTAGAACTGCATGGAGAATAGCAGTTTTACTCTGAAAAAGTAATTTGAGCTCACTTCTAGAAACAGCCATAATCAATTTGTCACCATTCAGTGTAGTGTATCAATACAGGCTCATACACATTATGAATGTTTGATGACCTCCATAGTTAGAAGATAGTAAGTTTCCTGATCAAATACGTTGTCTGTTACCTTAAACCCATACTGAAATGTACACTGATAAATACTTCCATTTTATTTACTTACATTTAGATATAACAGGCATAGATACACTGAAGCAAATTATGAGGAAGCACTAGAAAAATCATATTGAAGGCTTACAACAGTGTTAAAACAAATGGATTTGATGTCTTCGTTTTATAATTCTTATTTCTAAATCTGGTACTTTTCCCTCAATATAAGTATGCCTAAAATTTAGTAATCAAATGAAACAAATACAAGACATTTCTAATCTATTTTAAACATAATTTTCCCTTCAAAATATAGTAAATAAACATAAACTCCATGGAGAAAATCTACATTCCCCAAATTTATATTGCCTTTATTAAGAAACCATTTGAGGGCCCTCCCTTGTGACCCAGTGGGTTAGGACACAGCATTGCAAGCTAGCCACAGCCGCTTCAGCATGAGTTCTATCACCTGCCAGAGAGCTGACCCACATGGTGCAGCAGACTTCTCCTGACCAGCCCACTGCTCCCCTCAGCCCTATACTTTATGGATCTGCCTGTTCTGCTTCCCACTGTGTCTCTGGTGAATCCTCTCACTGCCCCTGCACCACTGGCCTGTACCCTAGTTCTGTATGCATAAATAAGTCAATCTAAAAAAAAAAAAAAAGAAAGCATTTGAAAATTATGCCCATTAAAATAAGGAAGTAAAAAAATAATAAAAAAAAGGAAGTGACAAGTGATTTAATGAACTATTACTAGTAAATTAATAAATACGGCCATTAGTTATTGCCACAAAACAAAATTTGCAGCTAAAATATTTATTATCCCTCAGTTTCTGTGGCTCAGGACTCCAGGAGCAATGTACCTTGGTGTCTCTGGCTCAGAGTCACTCAAGAAATTATTCCTGCGCTGTTGCCTGGGGCATTTTCTCATACTGAACTGGAAGGATGACCTTCCATGGCCTCAAATAGCTGTTATTAAGCCTCAGAAAACCCACATCAGCCCACTCACTCCCTCATCCCTCTAACTGACAACATAGCAGTTTGTTTCCACCTAGACTAAATAAGCCAAGAAAGGACAAGAGAAAACATCCCAAAATGGAAATCATAGTCTTCTTTTCACCTAATTTTGGAAGTGATATCTCATTTTTTTTTTATTATATTCAATTCATTGGCAAGTCATTGAGTCCAGATCTTACACCAGGGAATGACATTTCTTACTAAAGGAAAAGGTGGAAGCCAACTTTCACATGCTGTGATGATGCTCTCCTGAAATATATTCTCTAGGTCATATAGGCCACACTTAACTAGCAGTCACTACTTCTTTTGTTTTTTTTGAAAGATTTATTTATTTACACATCCAGAACTGGGATACAGGCCAGAAGTGCAGGGCAACGAGAAGATTCACCAGAAACAGAGTGGGGAGCAGAATACGCAGGTCGACGAAGCACATTGCTGAGGGGAGCAGTGGGCCAGACAGGAGAGGACTGCTGCACCATGTGGATCACCTCCAGGTACGGAGATCTAATTCACACTAAGGCAGCCACAGCTGCCTTGGTTAAGCTGCTCAGTGCAGTGTGCAGTGCTTGAACCCACTGCACCACCAGGGAGGGCCCCCTAAATGCTTTCATTATATAAGTAGGATATATTATTCCTAATTTAGAACTTATTCAGAAATGATCATGCAAGTTCACTCAGAAATGTATATATTTCTGTGAATGATGCTTATGTGAATATATATAAATATTGCATTCAGGCTCATACATACTGTGAAGAATAATGAAACACTTTATCACTTGAGGTAATGTTGAAAATAATTTTACCAAAGCCTAAATGACACTCGCATGAATATCTATGCACCAAACTGCTAGGACTTCAAATCAAACAATATACAGGGGCAATAATTAGTTTAAGAAATAAGTTTCTCTTAAAAATTCAAGTTCATTCCAAAACCAAAAAAAAAAAAAAAAACCTAACACAATTAAGTGCTAACAAAGTAACACAAGTCTCTTTATATTGTTACTAGAATTAGCTCTTTTAACCAGCATATGAATTATCAGCTCTACACTTCCACACTCATTTTCTCTGGGGACACTTTCTTAATGTGAAAATAAAGCCTTACTCAAAACTTTTATAAACACAGAACACAACTCACCTTGGTATCAAGAAGGACTGTGTTTGGAAAAAGAGTATCAAACTTAAACTATATGCATGTGATTTAGTCATTATTTATCAGCTACCCCCAAACAGCAACTTTCATATAAGGAAACATATATTAGTCTACCAAAGAATACCAGTGAACTACTTGTTAGATTACCTGTTCCTTAGATTGTCTCTACCTTGCCTTTTGTATGTTTTACTTTAACAGCTCAAGTCAGTCATCATTCTCCTCGACATGACATACCACTTAAAGACTTTATCTGAGAAAAATTATTGTTCAAGTTTCCCTCTAACTATATTAACTTTGTCCCTTTCTTACTACCACTAAACTCTAAAAAAATGACTGAGTCAAGTGAGTGTTCTCTTCTTGCTATGTGTCCTCACATGGCTTTTCCTGAGTACAGTGTCTTGTGCTGATGTCTCTTTTATAAGAACACAAACCCTATCAGATTAGACCCTGTACTTATGATCAGATGGCACTTTAATTGTATCCTGAAAGTCTTGTCTCTGAATATGGTCATATTGGGGGTGAGAATTTCAACATGTGGATTCAGATTGGATATAAAACACTAGCCAACATACAGGAATCTAGATTTAGGGTCCATAAAATTCTATAGTTCCTTCAGAATACTTTCAACTTTAGAAGGCCTAGAGCATTCCATTTGTGTCCCATTACAGATTTTCAGCTTCTAGACATGTGTCTTGGTATACATTCCCATTATTAGAGCAATCAAGCGACACTTACTTAGTAAAGGCTCTTATTTTTTACATATCAGAAAATAAAGCAAAATATTTGCTAATTTTTCATAGCAACCCAGGCCAGTGCCCTCCCCCTCACTTAATCTCCATCCAGTCATATAACATTTGGAGCCAAACAAAGCAATCAACCAATTGCACATTCATTTACTCATTTATTCATCAACTGCTTTTTGCTGAATATACCAAACATTATCCAAGGATACTGGAGATTTAGAGATGAGAAAGACCAGATTCCTGTTCTTGAACAGAGGTAAGTTCTCATGATTGAGAACTGAATTTGAACTTTTTTAATTTGGATATTCAGATTTAAGGTTTAAGTACAATCAGTATCACGATTTACAGCCATAAGGCAAAAATGAACAGCCTTCAAGTCAGGACTGCTGGTAGGTCACATTTTACCTTTGTGCAAATTTGAAAATGGCAAACACTCTGGGCGGAGATTGGCACATACACAGTGCAGTTACAAGGACCATCCCTTTCTTCAACGGATACAGCCTAAGTAGCAAGTGTAGATAGGGTTTTGGCAACCTATTGGTCCCTAAGTGTATGCAAAGAATACAGTCATAAGTGGCGGTCTTGTTCCAGATGGTGGGATTCATAATCTACTGGGGATCAACAAACATTCCAATTTAACAAACATTCCAATTTAATATCACTTCCATAATCGAAATAGTTAACCTAGGAAGATTTAAGATCTAGGAGATTTTTGTTTAAGATTTTATTTATTTATGCATACAGTCCTGGGTATAGGCCAAAGGCTCAGGGGCGGTGAGAGGATTCACCAGAGACAGAGTGGGGAGCAGAACAGGCAGATCGACGAAGTACACTGCTGAGGGGAGCAGCGGGGGAGACATGAGAGGTCTGCCGTGCTATGTGGGTCACCTCAGGAAACAGTGATAGAACTCACACTGAAGTGGCCATGGCCAGCTTCACAGTGCTGTGCTCCAACACGCTGTGCCACTAGGGAGGGCCCTAAGATTTAGGAGATTTTAAGGCTAATTTGGAGATCAAGGAAAATAGTCAGGTGATTTCCAAAGGGGGAAAAAAAAATCAATAAATATGAATTCCACAACAATGAAATTCCAGCAGTCTTTATGATTTCTTTTGCCTCGGGACATCTTTCATCTGCAAGAAAATGCAGGACTAATAGAACACCTTTATATACCTGCTTCTACCAGCCTTCTATTTTGAAGATTGGATCATAAAATGCATTATACTATGAATATACTATGAAATCTAAGTTGTGAATACCAAGTATCTGATCAGTACTTACTAAATGCAAAGCAACAAATTCTTGCCTCATCAGAAAAAGAGTGAGATTTACAAAAATTAATTAGGAAAAAGATGACTAATTTCTATAGTTACAGAAACAATTATTAGAGTAAGAGGGACATCTCAACAGTGTCATGAATGCAGTATCCTAAAGTATTTCCAAATTTCCTTTATTTTAGTTAGTATTTTTCCAGTAGGCATGCATGACTGCCTGTCATCAATTCAGTGAGTGAGAAGTTTGATAACACCATTTTTCTGTATCATGAAGATAAATATACAACTTAGCTTTGGGATCCTAATTAAATGAACCACAAAACTCTGATTTATTAAGTTCATTCCAGATTTCAGGGCAGAAATTTATTCATGTTCAAAGGTAGTAGAAATTTTGTAAATGTTACTGAATTGAAATTTGTAAGTAAAACCTATACTTGTTTAACTGTTCTAAGGCATGGTTAGGTAGACTAGATTAATAATAAAAGACTGAATGAAAATATTTCTGACAGTAGTTGCTGATAAAATAACGTTTTTAGTGTGCTTTAATATCAAAACCTATGCGATCCTGCGACCATAAAACAGTCCTAGATTCTGTTTCTCACAAATTATCATTGCTCTCCCCAGCAAGCACAGCTTGTTCTTATTCTTTCAATCCTTGTATTTTATCATAATTCTCTACTAATATTTGCTAATTTACATTATCATCACAACTTGACCCAAGAACTCTAGAAATTGTTATTTCTGAAAAAAAAAAAAAAGTTATTTCTTATCATCAACCCCACCTTACTCCCACACTTTTGTCACCATTAAGTGACTCTCCTCGGGCAGTAGTTTGCTGTGTTTAGTTGTATTTAATTATTTCTTTACATAAGTCCATTTCTGCCTGTATGTGTGGCCTCTTTATACACACACACACACACACACACACACACACGATTTTAAAATAGAGGAGTAGGACCCTCCCTGGTGGCACAAGGTGTTACAGTGCAGCACTATGAAGATAACATTGCAGCACAAGTTCGATCCCCAGCCAGGCAACCAGGGGATCCCAAGCCACATGGTGCTGTAGACCTCTCCTGTCTCACCTGCTGCTCCCCTCAGCAGTGTACTTTAGTCAGTCTGCCTGTTCTGCTTCCCACTCTGTCTCTGGTGAAATGTCTCACCTCCAACCTCTGGCCTGTACCCCAGATCTTGTGTGCATAAATAAATAAATCTTTAAAAAATAGTGTAGACATTAAGTCAAAAAGTCTTAATCACATTATTTTGAGGTGTATAAAATAAAGTACACATGGTCCTCTTTCCCAATTTATTCAGCTACAGTGGTCAGAGATTATCATGATTTCACTGCTTAGAGCCCATCTTTTCTGAAATGTCTCTAATTAATTTGGATATCTTTATCATGTTTCATTGTGTACATATGTACTTTCATATACCCAGCCCTTTTATTCTTTCCAGACATGGGATTTTTCACACACATGCATTTCTTTTTCCATTGAAAATATCTTAAGGCTATCTGTCTATACTATAATAAGAGAGTCACTTAATTCTATTAAAAGTCTGTATGATATTCTCTTGTAGAAATGTCCTATAATTTACCAATGCTTCATTGAAAGACAGCTTGCTTTCCGCATGTGTTTTTACTTTTATATACAACAGTGCAATGAAGTTAGTATGCATTGTTACATACTCTTTATGTACTATATTTTTCCTTATAATAAATTTTTAAAAGTAGGACCACAGAATAATGAGGCATTCCAATTTTGAGAGGATCTCAGAGTGAGGCAAGAAGGTGCACAAATAGTCTAATCATTCTCTTCAGAAACTAGGTATTTCCTAATGACAACACACAAAATAGAAAGATGACTAACCTTTTTTTTTTCCTTTAGCCAAAACCTTATTGTTCTCTATTGAAAACCTTCAAATATTCCATTAACTGCAAGTCATAACCCATAGTGATCAATGCATTTCCCTCCACCCTAGAGACTTCAATCGCAGGATTCCGACAAGTAACAAAGAGCCAGGATCAGAAAGTAAAATGAAGCGTTGTTTATGTGTCTTACCTTGTTTAAATGTTAAAGAAAAAAATAAAAATAAATGAGAAATGGGGGGAAAATGGGTTCATTATAAATACAAAGGATGAAGTACATTTCATCTTTGCTTTCCTCATTATTTGATTCTGCTCCATGTATTAATGGAAAAGTATACCATGTGGTTTAAAGATGCAATGTAGTTAAATTCTTTAAAAGTTTACCATTTAAAATAAACTGCTCTACAAATATCATAAAATGTAATCAATAGATTAAATACATCAGAACATAATTTCAGGAATAATGACCCCCTTTATACTACCCATGCCTGCCTTTTTCTTTCATAAGACCCAACTGGCAGTCCGACACTGCTCCCTCCCTTCTCAGAACCTGCTCTCTCTCAGAGGCCTGGGGCAGCCCTGAAAAACAAAAGCAGAGGGGAAGCTGGTCTGTTGGTGCAAGTGGTCCTGGCGGTGCACTGGTGGAGAGAATGGGAAGGAGGAGGTCACAAGCAGCTGGCAGAACAAGCAGGAAATAACCTCAAAGGAGAAAACTCCTGACAAGAAAAGGAAGAAGAGCAGCAGGTTCCAGAAACGGTGGAGGGATGAAGACCAGGGGGACGGTGGGTGCCATTATATTATTTGTCCTTAATTTTTTAAAAAGATTTATTATCTATGCATACAGAACGGGGTACAGACCAAAGGTGCAGGGGCGGTGAGAGGACTCACCAGAGACAGTGGGGAGCAGAACAGGCAGATCCATGAAGTACACTGCTGAGGGGAGCAGCACGCTGGGTCAGAACAGTCTGCCACTTCATGTGGGTCACCTCTGGGAGGGGGGATGGAATTGGCACTGAAGCAGCTGCAGCTAGCTTGCAGTACTGCTTCCTAACCCATTGTGCCAGCAGGGAGGGTCTGTCCCTAATTTTTTATGAGCCATATCTCATAGGCATATATCACAAGGAAATTGGAGATGATGGTCCAAAGTTCATAGGACAGATCGTAGAAATCTGTAGAAAGACTAAGGACAACAAATGAAATTTTTCCTGAAGTTAGTAGTGTGGCCTCTGCTCTACAAGCTTGTATATTCTACAAGCTAGTTATTCTGTAAGCCTTTTGGTGCTTTCACTTAGTCGTTACTATTTGATTACGGTTTTGTCTTTCTGGCCGCATAGCAATTTCCATTAGCATTAGGGAAAATACTCTTCTCATAATATTTTCAAATAATAAAGTACTACAAAAAGCAGAAAAAATAGACATTCGTATTTATATAGTTCTTTAATGTCTAATTTGCAAACCATTTTTATATAAAATAAACACTTTAGCCAAAATATCTAGAAAGCAAACAGTAGATATTTTATTCCTTTGGAGAATGATATCATCAAAATGCAGAGATTTGTTGGCTAGCTTCAAGTACTTTAAATTAAAGTGAAGATATCTCCTAATATATTTTATAAAAGTGGACTAGTCTAATCTGATGCACTATCTAAAATAAGATAGTTATCCATATTCATTTGCATTTTTAAGTCTATTTTTATGTGTATGTGTTTTAAGTTTCAAGCACTGTGCTAAGCGAGTGGGTTTAAAAATAAAATAGTAGGTTTTGCCCGGAAGTACACATACCCACACCCACTTCACACACTTACAAATGTATATACAATTAACTGCTTAACTGTGATATGGTAGACATCAACATAAACAAACTACTTTGACAATAACAACAAAACAGTGATTAACTTCAAATGAGTTTTTGTAAGACCTTATAAAAAGGCAACATATTATATAGGAACTTACAGGATGAGATGGATTTCATGAGGGAGTGAAGAGGTTGGAAAGAAAACTGCTAGTCAGGAAGGAGAGGAAGGTGAGAATGTAAAGGAAACCCCAGAGATTCATAAAAGCTTGGAGTGTGGGGGTGAAGCAAGAAACAAAAGAAACCAGTAAAAGTGAGAAAGAAATGAGTCGTGAAGAGTGGTGGGAGGAGTCTAGGTTTGTATTTTTGATAGGACACTAATTTTACTATGACTATACAAATTAAAACACCCAAAAGATTAAAAAACACCAAAAGACAAAAAAATACCTTCTCTTTCAAAGGCTAGCAAAATATATGACAGCTTCTGCAATGAGAAGAAGAAACACTTTTGTCAAATTAACATGGGACATTTAAATGTGTATTCTGTTTTATGGCATTGTTTTACATTACATTTCATGTATTATTGCATTTGTTTTATATCTCTGCTTTTTACTACCTTGGGGATAAACATTTATATGAAGAGCATCATTTCTCTTAACACGCTAGTATAAACAGTCGACTTTTAATACCACTCTAAAGAGTCATTTTCATAACCTCTCTTTTGGGAACTACATTTTAAAAGCCACAAAAGTTTAGGGGAAACAGAAGCAAAGATAAGTATAGAAAAGCAAATATTAGTGAGAAATTGGTGATGAGTATCAAGCACATTCTACTAGCAACATTTAAGTACTATCAGACCACATTTCTTTATGATCAGCTTTCAACTATTAATGTAAAAATGGAGAATGTTTTTTTAATATTTTCTAAGGTAGCTAAATTCTTAATAAATTTAGTATTTAATATCAAATGTCTCAAAAATAATATAAGATGCTATCTATACAGCATTAATCAAAACGTGACTTTCTTAATAGCAACCCACAGTCAAGCAGTTTTCTATATCTAATTGCTGAAGCATATATATTGTTCAATACTGGATCAAAGAAAATGTTGATTCTTGTTATTTTGATTCTGGTGAGGGTTTTACAGAGGTGTACAATGTGTCAAATCCTATCAAGTTGTACATTTAAGGCAACCTCAGTTTGGTTTGTCAGTTCTACTTCTATAAAGCTGCTTCTACACACCTGCTTTTGTGTGTCTGCAATATGTTTTTATTACTTTATTTTTTAATCTGGAAGAAGTGATATCAACATTTTAACAGAGAATAGAGAAAGAATAAGGAATTTTTAAAATTTTCTTGTGTTTATTTGTCCTCCTTTTCTCAATACCCTACAGCAATAAAATATATCCTTTTTATACAAAATAAATTTAATTTTTTAAAAGGTGTCCTTTTTAGTAGTAAAATCCAAATTATGTCAAGTTCATCTGGCCAACAAACATATGAAAACATGTGCATCATCACTTAGCATCAGGAAAAGGGAATCAAACTGACAGTAAGTAACTACCTCACACCACTAAAAATGGCCTGTATCAGAATCACCATGAACAATAACTGTTGGTGAGGATTTGGAGCAAAAAGAACCATGTACATGATTGGTAGGAATATATACTGGTCCAGCTCTTCAGAAAGACAGCATGGAGATTTGTCAAAATATTAAAAATGTATCACTCAGCAATTCCACTCCCAGGTAGCTACCCAAACCATACAAAAACTCTAATGCAAAGAGAAATTGCACTCCCATATGCTTTGCAGCACTATTTACAATAGCCAAGTTATAGGAGCAACCTAAGTGCCTAAGGACAGAGTGGAAAAAGAAGACGTGGTGGATATGCACAATGTAATGCTACAATACAGGAGGGAAGGGGGAAGAAGAGCGGTAAAAGGGGTCAATTGTATGGTGAAGGATAGAATTGTATTTTTTTTTTTTAAGATTTATGTATGCATATAGAACTGGGGTATAGGCCAGAGGTGTAGGGGTGGTGAGAGGATTCACCAGAGATAAAGTGAGGAGCAGAACAGGTGGATGAGTACACTACTGAGGGGGAGCAGTGGGCAGGTCAGGAGAGTTCTGCCGTGCCATGTGGGTCACCTCCGGGGTGGGGATCGAACTCATGCTGAAGTGGCTTTAGCTTCTTAGTGCTGTGCTTTAACCCGTTGCACAACTAGGTAGGGCTCAGAGGTGTACTTTTTAATGGTGAACTTCATGCAGCATATATAGATGTTGAATGTTATAATGAGGCACAATTGAAACACAACACAATGTAATTTCAACAAAAATTATTAAAAATTAAAAATATGTACCTGCATTAACCAAAGGCAGGAAGGTAACCTCAGTTTTAGATGTTAGTACCTAGCAGTCTAAACATCCAAGTTTAGATTCTTCCTGTTTCTACAGCTCTTCTTTATAATGTGTTAACTATTATATTTAAATGTCTCATGAAGGAAATCAGGTTCTTGTTTTAGGCTTTTGAAATTTTAACTAAACTGGCAATTATTTACTTAAACTTGATAAAATAGCCAGAATGTTAATTTATAAAAAAAAAAAAAAAAAGTCAGTCGCTGACTGTGGATCTTTACTTCACCAAATGAATTGGTGGTGACTTCTAATATTCCTCATGTCGCTCCCTTGCCTTCCCCTCTTCCCTTGGCCCTTGGACAGAAAGAAGCCGAGAGGGAAGCTAAGCAAGGCTGGCTTAGTCCTCTTTTGGCAAGTGACACTAATTTCCTGACAGCTATTTCCATTAAGGTGAAATAATAATCAGGAGTGCCCAAGCGTAGAAATCTGGCATTGACGATGAAAGCACAGTTGCGATGAATAGAGCTGTGTGACCATCAAGGTTGGTCGGAAGCACGGGGTGCGCATGCCCTGGGCCGCCCTGAGATGGAAGCTGGTGACGTGAAAAGGATTATGACACAGTCGCGGGTCACTCCCCCAGCGCCCCACTGCGCACTGGAAGAGCAGGCCTGACCTCAGTTTCCCCACTTCTAAAGAGGAGAAGCCATGCTGTCCTGTTTCCTGTTCCTCTCCAAGTACATAGGCACTTCGTTAGTGTCCCTGCGCAGATCATGCCCAGGCTTTGTGCTTCCGCTGCGCTGTGCCCCAGGGCGACCCTTGGACCCCCGGCCCACTACCCCTAGCCGCCTGCTGACTGCCTCCACGTTGTCTGGAGACCCGACGCAACCGTGCTTGGCATCCTCCCGGGTGCGCCAGAACTTCCACGCAGACTCGGAGGCCGCCATCAACCGCCAGATCAACCTCGAGCTCCACGCATCCTATGTGTACTTGTCCATGGCTTATTATTTCTCCCGAGATGACGTGGCCTTGAACAACTTCGCTCAGTACTTCCTTCGCCAGTCACGAGAGGAGATCCAGCACGCAGAAAAGCTGATGAAGCTGCAAAACCAGCGGGGAGGGCAGATCTGCCTGCAGGACATCAAGAAACCGGTCCAAGACAACTGGGAAAGTGGACTGAATGCCATGCAGTGTGCGCTGCTTTTGGAAAAGAATGTGAACCAGTCCTTGCTGGAACTGCACACTCTGGCCTCAGACAGAGGTGATCCCCATTTGTGCGACTTCCTGGAAACCCACTATTTGAATGAGCAGGTGAAGTCTATCAAAGAATTAGGTGATTATGTGCAAAACTTGGTTAAGATGGGGGCCCCTAATTCTAGTCTCGCAGAGTACCTTTTTGACAAGCATACCCTTGGAAATGAAAGCAAGCAGAACTAAGCCACAGGCACCCTTCCCTACCACCAAGGGGTGCCAGGACCCAGCCTCAGCTCTCCTGCTTTCTCGACTTTCAAATGTACCTCGACCTTCAATGTTTCTTGGTTACACTGTTCTTGCAATAAAGAGATGTGTAGAGAAAATAAATTTATCCTCATGCTAACAAGGGCTTTTTGTACAGTATCAAAATAAAATCCCTAACCCGAAAGGTCACCCAGGATACTATGGGGTTAAAGAAAAAGAAAAAGGGGGGTGGGGGGAGTGTGGAGTTGCAAAGAAGGTACTGAAAATAGAATGTAACTTTCTTCTGTTATTAAATATTATTCCAGACCATGAATCTTCACTAAAAGTCCTTGATTTTCAACTTAACAAGTGCTAGTTATTTTCAAGACCTTAAGCTGAAGGCTAATGTAGACAAAATGTATAAGGCAAATAACAACAAAATGGGAGGATATATATA